>NC_058371.1:63140000-63740000 GCF_018350175.1 Felis catus | reverse complement strand
AGAAAAGATCAGTTTTAGTGCATTTTGAAATTTACTCTAGGGCTGCCCTTGAGCACAGGAAGAAAAGCCCTGATTTCAGCACCTAGAACTCAGTGCAATTAGTGCCACATTTTAACAACATCTTGATTAACCGGGCATCTGTGACACAGTCTGCATGCTGAGTCAGCATCATAAGATTATAGTCTTGAGTGAGAGTTTCTGCAAGTTGACTTAGAAAGGAAACACTTTAATGTATTAGTTGCTTAGGCACTACCTATATTAACCATACTTCCAATGTTGCTAATTTTTAGGTGGAATTGTGACATTGTGGGTATGGTTTTTTAATAGTATGTGTACTTAAATACATATACTGAAATACACAAGTGAAATGAAATGTCTGGGATTTGCTTCCATATAGTCTGGGGTAAGAGGGGGAATGTGAAAGACAAAACAAGACTGACATGAGTTGATCATTGCTGAAGCTAGGCAACAGAAACTCGGGGTTCATTTCATTGTCCTGTCATTGTATATGTTTCAGATTTTACAAAATAACAATAAGATGTAATGTAAATATTATATTACAAAATTGTGTATATGCACATACATATGCGTATATATATATATGTATATTCTCTCTCCCAATCACCAATCAAGCAAGCTTAGTATAAGATATGGTATTTTCATAGAAACCTTTTTCTTTTTCTACTTAAAACAAGTAGCTTAGGAAAGAACAGAGTTACTTGTTCAAACGAAGTTAATGAACTTGCATTTGCTGTACTGAGAGACAACATTAGTATCAAACTCATGAATATAAACTGCTGAGGCAGAAGGTTCACAGCTGTGAAAGGGAAGATTTTCTAACCAGACAACCAAAGGGAAAGAAAGTGCTGTCTTCTTGATAGATAAGAGACTAAACAACCAAATTGACTATTGTGAAAATTGCCAATAAGCCTAAAGGAAAGCCCCTGTCAGGTAGGAATGTTAAGGAAATAGGAAATGATATTATAACAGTAAGGTAATATTAGCATTTGGCTGAGGCAAAAAGAATGGAAATATTAACCAGAAAGGATTTTGTCTTTTAAGCTAAGTGCAGAATATGCAGTACCCATTTTTTAAATTTTTTAAAGTTTATTTCTTTTGAGAGAGAGCGTGAGTGGGGTAGGGACAGAGAGAGAGAGGGGAGAGAGAATCCCAAGCAGGCTCTGCACTGCCAGCACACAGCCCGATGTGGGGCTTGAAGTCACGAATGGTGAGATCACAACCTGAGCCAAAACCAAGAGTCAGATGTTTAACTGACTGAGCCACCCAGGTGCCCCACGATATCCATTTTAAAATAAACTACCAGGCCCAAAGGATCCAGAGGTCCCTACCATGATTTTTTTCATGCAAATCAGTTTCCTTATTCCATTTATTTTATAATATGTAGCAAGAGTTATAGGACAAGTTTTTTTATCTTTCCTTTTAAAGGAAATATTAATATTTTAAAATAATGCATCTTGGAAGCGGTAACCAACCTACTGAAAGAACATTCTCACAGTTGGAGTTGCTTATACTTGTATTAAGGACCCATTTCCTTTATTTATTTTTTTTTCAGTTTATTGATTTGTTTTGAAACAGCGAGGGAGGAGCAGAGAGAGAGAATCCCAAACAGGCTCAGCACCATAAGCACAGAGCCCAATGCAGGACTTGAACTCACAAACCCTGAGATCATGACCTGAACCTAAATCAAGAGTTGGATGCTTAACCAACTGAGCCACTCAAGCACCCCGAGACACATTTGCTTTAATGATAAAATTTGTGAATGTCATCAGTATGAGAACTACTTTCCTCTCACCTCTTTTTGGACGTATGGCAGGCAACCTTTCCAAGGCTACCACCAGGATGCAAACACCTGTCCCTCCGTTCTTGTTGGGATTAAAAACAGAATGTGTCCCATCACAGAAAAGGGGTAAAATAAAGCTGGCTTTGTACAAAAACCTTTCTCTCCTACGAGTTAGGGATAATTTATAGTAACTGGTTTTTTAATAGTTCAGGAGAATTCTGTCCATCAGTCTTTCATGCCATAGTGAAAATCAAATAATCCCCTAAAAGAAAGAGAGAGAGAGAAGGAAAGAAAGAAAACAAAAAAGCTAGTCAGGCTGGAAAGGGCAATTTTTGGAGCTCTTGGTTCTGAGCACAAATGATAGCCTTCTATTGATTCTGTGTGTGTGTGTGTGTGTGTGTGTGTGTGTGTGTGCGCGCGCGTGTGTGTGTGTGTGTGTGTGTGTTGCTGTTCCTTGAATATAACAATGAAGGGTTCATCTTCACTGACAAAGTTTGGTTATTTGTATATTTCAATTTCTATGTGATGCCCAATACAAGTCTGCACTTTCCTGCAGGACTCTTATAAGTTTAGATAGAGGCTTTTAACAGAGTTGAGTCACATATGTAGTCCAGATACTCTCAACAACACATTAATCTCTCAAGGCTGCATCCTTGAAACAACTCTGGCTGTGGGACTGGCAGGAGGAATGCACATTCCAAGGACAGCAGTACGAGTAAAAAGCTTCCCACTGACTGAGTCCAGCTACAGGCCAACCTCTAACGAAGGAAACCACCTATGCTGAACCGACCTACTCAGGCAATTTAAGAAATTGAGAAAACTAAGAAAACAAGATTAAACAAAAGTCTTCAGCTCTCTGTGTTTAAAAAGTTTGGTTCTTCAAAACCAAAGTCAATTCATGGACCCATTAATTAATCTTCCTTTTTGGCAAATAGTAACTAAACAGTTTTCGTATCTCAGGCACTAAGCTAGGCACTAAATCCGTAATCAATAAACCACAACTTTAAATTTTGTCTGTGATTCATATATCATGCAGACATGACTTTGCTTACTACTTTGCTGTGAACTGTTGTCAATTGTAAACATTAACTTTAGGGCTTGGCTTCCCTGCTAAACACAGTTTTGCTATTTTATCAACTGCTGACATATTTTTCCAAGTTGTTCATTTTCCTCTTTTTTGCCAACACTAGTGTATTCTTGAGCTCCAGAATCTGTTAACACATTGCAAATATTACAAACTCTATAATAAGAATATGCTAAATCCCATTTGAATGATTCTCACAATATTAAAAATCGTTCATAAAGCATTTATCAGTGATTAAATAAACTAGATCAGGTATGTATACAAAGAGCAATTTAACAATAAGATGAATTTTATCAGGCCAATGGTTTGCTGCTAAGGCAAAGTCCCCATTGCAGTTGAGAGCCAAGATGGCAAATGTGCAGTCTATTCCATTGGGCATCAGAGCTGAGACTTCATTCACATTAGTTAGGAGTAAATGAGATAAGCAGACCTAAACAGATAATGCCCTAGATATATCAGGATATAGACAATGAGCCTCTTAGGAGTTGAGCCTAAGTGGTAAAGAGACAAAAGAAATAATGGAATAACTAAACTTTTATATTCTATAAATATATAAAATCAAACTTTATTGAATAGGTAGAGTAACAGCCATGGGAAAAAAAAATTCTCCATACCTTTAAAAAGTAAATATGGTTTATGGTTCTTTACAATCCATTATTTTATGAAGGGAATATATACTTAAATTGTACCATTCACACACATTTAGTCTTTAAAGAATACATCTAGGGGCGCCTGGGTGGCTCAGTTGGTTAAGCATCCAACTTCGGCTCAGGTCATGATCTCACAGTGTTTGAGTTCAAGCCCCGCGTCAGGCTCTGTGCTGACAGCTTGGAGCCTGTTTCGGATTCTGTGTCTCCCTCTCTCTCTGACCCTCCCCTGTTCATGTTCTGTCTCTCTCTGTCTCAAAAATAAACGTTAAATGCTCAGTTGAGCATCTAATAAACATTAGAGCATCTAATAAACGTTAGATGCTCAGTTGGTTGAGCATCTGACTCTCGATCTAGGCTCAAGTCATGATCTCATGGTTCATGGGATTGAGGACCACATCGGGTTCTGTGCTAACAGCTCAGAGCCTGTTTAGGATTCTCTCTCTCTCTCCCTCTCCCTCTGCCCCTCCTCTACTCAAATGCATGCCCACTCATGCACTCTCTCTCAAAAATAATAAAATTTAAAGAATACATCAGGGTGCCTGAGTGGCTCAGTCCATTAAGTGCCTGACTCTTGGTCTGACTCAGGTCATGATCTCACGATTTGTGGGATCAAGCCCTGTATGGGGCTCTGTGCTGGCGGTGAGGAGCCTACTTAGGAAACTCTCTCTCTGCCCCTCCTCAACTTGCGCACACACACATGCGTGCACACTCTCTCTCTCAAAATAAATTAAGAAAAAAAAAAGAATATATCTAATGGCTAGAACAAAAGGTTCTGGAGACCAGAATCTCCTCTTTTGCCACTTGGTATCTCTAGTACCAGGTCCAGTAATGAATGGTCCTGACAAATACAGATATCCTCAAACCTGTATGTATAGGTACATATGCTTACATACAAACAGTCAAACCTGTGAACTGCTTAATCTTTTCATTTCAGAGAAGCTGCTAAATCACTTTAAAAGATGGCTTCACTCTGTAGGACCTAGCACCAGTATCTGACACTGGGGTTAATAATTTGTCGAACAAAGGAAGAGTGAATGCAGATTTACAAAAAGCCATGGGTAGTACAGTCATTCTCATATTGCCTAAATGAATCAGAACTATGCCTCTTCCCAAGTTCTTAACAAAAAAAAAGGTAAATGTAACTAAAGCTAATTTAATTATTTAATTTTTTAATTCCATTTTTTAAAGACTCATATACCAGCATTCACATTACTAGATTTTTTTTTAAGTTCACTTTGGCCTGGCATTCTCAATTAGGATTATCCTCCAGAGGAGTATATATTGCAGAGGAGTGGATTTTATTTACTAATAGTTCCCATGCTCCTTGATCTGAGACTGGCACATACCAAGTGCCCAACATTCGTTGAAAAATAAATGAAGGGGGCGCCTGGGTGGCTTGGTTGGTTAAGCATCCGACTTCGGCTCAGGTCATGATCTCACGGTCCGTGAGTTCGAGCCCCGCGTCGGGCTCTGTACTGACAGCTCAGAGCCTGGAGCCTGTTTCAGATTCTGTGTCTCCCTCTCTCTGACCCTCCTCTGTTCATGCTCTGTCTGTCTCTGTCTCAAAAATAAATAAACGTTAAAAAAAATTTAAAAAAGAAAAAGAAATGAAGAACACATAAAAATACGTTGTGAGACACAGCTTGATCTTAGACGAAGCTGAATAAAGTGACATGTAGTTCTAGAAAACCTCTTCTGAATATCTTTCATTATCAGATATACCAGATTTTATGTCTTTTTTTTAAAGTTTATTTATTGTGAGGGAGAGAGAACAACAGCATAAGGGGAAAAGAGACAGAGGGAGAGAGAGAGAACTCCAAGCAGACTCCGTGCTGTCAGTGTGGGGCCTGATGTGGGACTCAAGCTCAAGAACCGTGAGATCATGACCTGAGCCAAAACCATGAGCTGGACGCTTACCCAACTGAGACACCCAGGTGCCCTCCAGAATTTATTTCTAGGTGTCCTTCCAAATGCTGCTGACTGATAACTGCTACTAGTGATTTACACAGCTGAGAAATGGCCTGCAGAGCTGGAATGAAGAATCAATAAAGTTCTTTTCTTTGCCAGAAAGAAACATCTCTTTTAGGCAAATGGGCCAGCTGTCATCCTCCGTCATCCCACTCTTCCAAGGGGCCTGCTATACCTGTGTCATGTCAATGAATGATGTTGAATTTATTTCCTTTGCCTGTTCTTAGCTATTTTTATTTTCTTTTAATTTATCATATTAATAAAAAGCTTATCCCATTTCCCAAAGTGCATTAATTATTTAGTTCTTGTATCTCCACTGTGCTATTTTTTTTTCTTAGAAGACTCAAAACATTCTTAATCTTAGCCCTCAAAATGAAACATATGATGAAACTCTTACTAGTAGTTTAATGGAAAACAGTACTAAGCAAAATTGCTCATTATGAGTTCTGGAGTCACTAAGGAGTTTCTGTACTTCATGGACATTAATTGAGAGATAGTGAGATAAACCAGAGGCAAGAACCAAATTGTTCAAAGAAACAAAAAAAAAATCTACTTTACAGCTAATTAAAGTGAATAGAAAATATCTGTGTTCCTGACATTTAATACAATTTATTCTGTATGTTCATTTTGTCAATATACCACGTTTAAGAAGTTAGCCTTCTCCTTAAATCCTATTAGACTTTTAAATTTTTGTTTGGAAAAGGGAGGACAAGTAGAATGAAATAATAAACCAAATTAAAGAGAATTGAACATTTGCCCAGAGGAAGGGGCACAGGGACTGGTAATCTGGTCTTTCTGCAATTTTCTAGGAGCAGATAGAAAGGGGAGAGATAAAAATCTAGACATTCTGCCCAGTAATTGGCTTCAAGCAAATGTGTCTGACTTTGTAGAAGATCGGTCTTACTTAAAGTATAGAGCTTGTTCAGCAGCCTAGATGGCACTTCAGGCAGTGGTGATTTATATGCTGCCTTTATTTGGGAGAAAGGGGAAAGGACTGGGTGTCTATTCTTATTTGTTGAGTAAGAAATGAGGAATAGAGGGATAATCTTTATTTAATTAATCTATTTACTGGAGCACCTGGATGGCTCAGTTGGTTAAGCGTCAGACTCTTGATCTCAGCTCAGGTCATGATCTCATGGTTCATGAAGTCAAGCCCAGTGACCGGCTCTGCACTGACAGCACAGAGCCTGCATGGGATTCTGTCTCCCCTCCCCTCCCCTGCACCTCCCCACTCACAAGTGCTGTCTCTATAAAAATAAATACATACATACATACATACATACACACATAAAATATTTACTAATAAGAACAAGACCCTTTCACTTCCTATGTTAAAGTTGGGATTTGTCTAAGGACAACTTTTTTTTAAGTCTTTTTATTTATTTTTGAGAGAGAGCAAGCATAAGCAGGTGAAGGGAAAAGAGACAGCGGGACAGAGGATCTGAAGCAGGCTCTGCACATACAGCACAGAGCCCAATGTGGGGCTTGAATTCACGAACCCTAAGATCATGACCTGAGCCAAAGGCAGACCCTTAACTGACTGAGCCACCCAGGTACTCCTAATGCCAACTTCTTTTAAGTTTCACAGTGTGTTCCCATGATCTGGAGAAGCCAAAGACATAGATATATGATACCCTGTTTATAAGCAGACATCACTCTCCTTGGGTCCTCCCAAAGGATCCAAGTAAAAGGAACATACTGTTACCCTTCTGAGAAGGCTCAGAACCGGATCTGAGAGCCATGGGACTCTAAACTTCATAGGGGGGTTAGTAACAATATCATTTCTACATCAAAATGATACTATGGTCAGAGAATAAATTAGTAACAATAACAAGCAAGCATTATGAGACAAAACAAAGCAAACGGGAGACATGATTCTTACATAAACAAATGGATTTGGTCTTTAGTTTTATGTGATCATAGCAGGGAATGTTTGACCAATTCATTCATACATTAAAAAATTATTTATTGATACACTACTATATTTCCAACACTTTTCCAGATATTGGAGATACCACAAAGAATAAGCCAGACAAACTCCCTGTCTTCAAGAATCTTAACGATAGTTTATGATTCACAAAACGTGATTCGAAGTTCTAATAGTAAGCAAAGCTTTTGTACACTTGAAGATCTCCTTCTATCTGGAAAAGTTTTACTCTTCCTGACATACAAAGACAGTAGTGATGCAAACAGAACAGAGTGGAATAATGACAGGGGAGAAGAAAGCCCTCCCCCTGCCAGAGCTCTTGAATCAATTCTGGCAATCAGTCTACATGTCAGTTACCAAAACAGATCTGCCCCCAAGGTCATGTTTAACTGCATGGTATTTAACATACGTCCTCTAAAAACTGTACTAGTGACCTGAAAGAGTTCACTGTACTTCTCAAAATGCTGAATAAACTATGAATTATAAGACAATTTTCTGGCCCAACTCCTGAACAGAAGTCAAATTTGGAGAAAGTTACAACGCCTCTGCATTTTCATTCTCATCTCCAACAGAATTATTAAAAGAAAGCACAAAGTTAATATAATCAAGCCATTAGCCACTCAACATCTCCCAATTTTAAAGTATCCTTTTTCCACTAACAATTTCATTCAGAACCAATCTTTATAGAAGAAACTCTGGTGGAACTTTTTCTAGTGTGTCCTTTTTAAAGTATAGTATTTATTTTTCTAGTGTTTCTCCAATATTATAGTTTTTATGTCCTTTTACAGGAATGCTTCTGGAATTTAATGCAATTTTAAAGAGTAAGGGTTTTCATAAGACTTCAAATACTCTATAATTTATAGAACCTGAATATCATAATCAGAATCACTATACTTATAGGGATGTTTTGTTGGTACACAGCAGTTACCTGTAAAAAAAAATATAATGTGAAAGGAGAAACAAGGAAGAGGAAGGGAAAAATATTTCTTTGGCACCTCGGGTAAAACAAGAAAGTTACCTGTAATGAAGATATTTCAAACTTACCATCATATATTGCTCAAGGGTTTTAAGAAATTTCAAACATACAGAAGACAATATAAAATAGCAGTTAAGCAAATCCTTGGTTTCTGGAGTCAGAAACACCAAAGCTGGAATTTCAACCCTCTCACTTAGTGATTGACTCCCTTCAACTCTTTTGGCCCACTAAACCTCAGTTTCCCCATTATAAAATTGGGATGATACCACATATTTCACAGGGATGGGGGGTGAAACTGTAATCTTTGTAATGCATGTGAAAACACATTCATGCTCAAAATAAGCATATAAATATTTAAAGAAACACACATTTATACATTTTCAGTCATCCTAGGAAAGAGAAGGGTACTCTTTTTTTTTTTTAATTTTTTAACTTTTATTTATTTTTGAGACAGAGACAGACAGAGCATGAATGGGGGAGGGGCAGAGAGAGAGGGAGACACAGAATAGGAAGCAGGCTCCAGGCTCCGAGCCATCAGCCCAGAGCCCGACGCAGGGCTCGAACTCACGGACCGCGAGATCCTGACCTGGCTGAAGTCGGACGCTTAACCGACTGAGCCACCCAGGCGCCCCAGTCTTACTTTGATCATCATGGTACTGCCTCACTGTGCCAAGAGTTTACATTCAAAAATTATGTGTGCCAATCTAATTTCATATCATACTAAAATACTGGAAAATATTACCTGCCATTATTAGGGCAAGGGAAGTCTAATACTTTCCTTCATATTTATGCCAAATATATTAATTTTCTATTGTTGCTATAATATTTACCACAAGTTTAGAGGCTCAAAATAACACAAATTTATTATCTTCTAGTGCTGGAGGTCAGAAATCTAAAATCAGTTTCGCTGGGCTAAAGTTATGGAGCTGTCAGGGCTAATTCATTCCAGAGGCTCTGAGGACACGATCTGTTTCCTTGCCTTTTTCAGCTTCTGGTGTTGACTTATATACTTTGGCTTGCAGCCTCTTCTGCCTTCAAAGGATATCACTCCACTCTCTGCTTCTGTCATCATATCTCTTTCTCCAACTATGACTCCTCCTATCGCCTTCTTTAAGGACTGTTATGACTGCATTTGGCCAAACCAGATAATCCAAGATGATTCTCCCCTCCTCAAGATCTTTAACTTAATCACACTTGCAAAATCTATTTTCTGTATCAATGCACGTGTGTGTGTGTGTGTGTGTGTGTGTGTGTGTGTGTGTGTGTAGACATTCAGAGGTTCTGGAACATAGGAAATGGAGATATGGGCATTATTTAGCCTACCACACCCACTGAAGGGGAGCAGAATATGCCACCCTAGAATGTGCCACTTTGGCATATGAGTTATTTTGAGCTGAAGACAATCAAGGACTCAGAACTTTATACCCTCCTTTAAATGCCTCTAAGAATTTAGACAGAGGGCTCAGGAAAAGAGCTATCGCTAGATATAACTACAGAGTATGGGCCAAGTGTGGGAGGCTGAGGGGGAGCTTGGAAGAGCCTGCTTGTTCAAATTCCTGTGTCCCACAGTCTCTGCAGGACATGACAAACATTTGTTTAGCAAACATTTGCTCCTCCTATTTTCCTGTGAACTGTCTTCCTTCCCTTTGAAGTCCCAGACCCCTACCCTCTTCTCCTTAGCTCAAAATGGCATACAAGCCTCAACTTCCTTATTTGCCATTGAGTCTCATACCTTTGGGGCTTCTCTACACACAAACTTAAGTTTGTTTTTCTCCTGCTAATCTGCCTTATGTCAATTTAATTAATAGGACAGTAAAAAGAACCTGGAAGGGTACAGGAAAACTTTTTCCTCCCCTATACCACATAAGACATAAGAAATGCCAATTTAAAAAAATAATAGGTTAATAAAATATACTTAGGACAATAATTCCAATTATAGTTCAATTGATTTTCAATACAGAAGAAATTCAGAATCCTCCAGTGACAGATGCAATGTAAAAATGAATGTGAGTTATGATTTTAGTCTAAGTATTGAATGTCAATCAACCTCAGAAAAAAAGGAAACATCTAATTTGTGGAAAGCATCATGGCCTTCCAAGAGTTTTAGGTTCTCCTACGGAGTCTGTAAATCCTTGGTGCTCAGGTGATAGGTTGCAAGGTGAGAATCATTAGAAAGAAAGGGGGAAGATTGCAGAAATTATACACTGTGGCTATTTTTTCCTAACAAAGAGAATATGAATCACTCCCCAAGAAGACACGAAAATCTCCCCCACAACTTTGAGCTTATGATAGTCCACAGTATCCAACTACAGCCCAAGGTATGGCTCTGAACAGATATGTGGTGCCCCATCAACTAGGGAACATCTGTTTCATAGACTATGAGCCCAGGGGTACTGAAGACTGAGATACATACCAGGAGCCCCCAGGATCTCTTGGAATAACTGAAAATAGACAGAGGTCATATGTGGATAGCCTGGAAATAGCCAATGTGACTGAGGGGCATAAATTGTTTAAAAAAAGAAAAGCACAAAGTTACTAAGTAACACTGAATATGAGGCACCAGAGAAGTTTCCTCTGCACCAGAGAAAGAATTAGAAAAGAAACCTTGGTTTGACTTAAGAAAAAAACTAAGATAAGAAACAGAATAGTAAAAATTTCAAAAGGGCATCAACTAGGAGATCTAAAATTAATCCTACAAAAATAAATGACATTTCAATGTGATTTGGGGGTTTGGGGGTCATAAGAAGAGTGGAAAAAAGTATAAGCTGATGTACTCTTAGTAAAGGGGTGTTCGAAGACCTGGTTAATTTACATAGTTTATCATTTAAGCAGTTCTCATTAAGGAAAGAAGTTCAGTGAATAAGACCATCGGGTTGTAAAACAAGTTGTAATTAGATTGTTATTATTATTCATATCATCCCAAGAAAACGCAACTGCTTTTCTGGCTATTATATGAGGTTCAGCATAGCTTATAAAATAGGAAATGTTGTCGAGTAATATTTGTTCTTTTCAGAACTGGCTTTTTCTAAGCATTTATAATAGTGGACATTCATCAATTGGACATTAAAAAAAAATTAAAACCAGGAATGGAAAAGGAAGTGCCAAAAGTCATGTAATCTTTTCCACATATTTTTCTAGCAATGGTATTTGTCTTTAAAATGTGTTTGAGGAAGATATGCTAAGATATTCTGATATCCCAATCCATTTAAGAAAGGGCTTTTTCTAATTACTCCAGAAAGCCTAACCCTATATTCCAAAAACAAAGACTTGGGATTTCTTCTGGGGATTCAGAGCACACGTCGCTAGTGCAGTAGGTGCATTTATTAGGAAAGCAATCCTTTCCCTTCGCACCTAGCTGTTACAGAATGTTTGCAAGATGTGGACATTCACATCATGCCTTTAAGCACTCTATTAACTCCAGTGATGTGTGTCATTGCATGTGTGGTGGTTCTGAGAGATAGTGCTCTGCGCCTGAAGTGATGTTTCGGGAGAAATTCTCACTTTCTCTCATTTGCCACTGTTTTCAGTATTGTTGTCTGATGCATTCACGCGCTCAACACAAACTTCAGCAGGTCTGTCTGAAGTGAAACCCTTCACTTGTGCTACTATTCCTGCTACACACCAAGACAGGTCCCTTAGCTGCTTCCTCTGTTGAAGGGATACATTTCCTCAAGTATACGATGCCCAATTAAGCTCATCTGAAGTCCTTACTCCTGAGATGCTGTAAGTCTAACTCATGGAAGTCCACAGTCCCTATTCTATACACAAGGTGAAAATACACTTTAACCAACTGTATATGCATCAGAATGTTCCAATTATTTTTATGCTGCAATTTCAATGTACTAGCTGGGGAATGAAATAAATAAGGCAACCTCTAGAGCTCAATTTTTTTTTTTATGATAGCAAGTTCTTTTCTGTAACAATGTCTCTTCTTAGAAAATATTCTCACAAGTACTGATAGTGCTATGACATATGTGCTTACATTTTAGCTACCACCTGTAAGGCCATCTCCCTGGGAGACACAGGCCCCTGGGAAAATGACAGACTGTTGTTCTCATTCAAACTGTCAGAATCTCTGGGAGTGGGGCCCAGAAGCCTGGATTTTTAGCAGTTCTCCAGGTGATTGTGATTCACACCAAAATCTGAGAACCACTGGTATTGATTTTTAAAATTAAAAACGGCATTATTTCAGAGAGTGTCATATTTTAGCAGCCAACGTGTGCACAACACCCAGGACCATTCCATGCCATCAGCATGCCAGGCAAATATTAGACACCTATTGCGTTGTAACAACACTAGCCCCAGCTTATCTCATTAACTGTCCTTGTGTAATCATTAACAACAGCACCATAATGATGACTCTGAGACCCAGCAGAGCCCCTGGCTTTCCTCCTACAGGCTTTATCTACAAGATAAAAGCTTCCAGCTTTAGCCACTGCAAAAAAAAAAAAAAAAAAAATCTGTTTTTCCCCCCCAGGTTTTGCAATATGTTTAACACAGCAGGTGGCTACTTGTGACACTTCCAGGGGCAAAATGGTTTCTGAGGCATCTGGCCCCCTGGTGAGTGAAGAAGGAGATTTCTTAGTCTCCAAAGAATCCATACATACATTCCTGGTATTTGTAGACCTTTATGTATCTATTATTTCTTCACTTTAAAATGGTTTGAGGGCGAAGTGCTTGAAAGAAAAATGAGACTCCCAAAAATTGCCAGTTGTATGGCCGTGGTATGTGTTCATACTCAAACAGGAATAGGCTTCATTCTAACAGCATTCTATCAATCTGGGGTTCTTATATATATATGCATCACCCGGAGAACTGGTTAAATCTAGATTTCTCAATGGGGCTCTGCATTTTAATAGCCCTTGTAAAAGATTCTGATTCAGGTAATCCATGGATGAACTTGAAGAAAACACTGAAGCAAATGGCCCTCGGCACTGTCCTCCCTGCCACGGGAACCAAAATTGCAACTGCAATGACAGTTTTCACATGCTTATTCATAATGATAGCTGAAAGGGCTTTCTAAGTCTGAATTTTATAGAATATAGAAACAGAAATATATAGTGGAGAATACCTGAACCCACAACTGGTAGTAAACCATACGTATATGGTTCATTGAAAAATCAGTTAACTTAAGTAAATACACATAAAATGAACTTAACAATGCGCATGGATTCCGGTCTTAACGATCATTCATCCACATAAAGGATTGGTGAAACTGGCTAAATATGGCTGAAACATGTCCACCTTACTCCTGACTGTATCCTCTTTCAATGTTATAATAGCTAAATTTCTTCCCTTTCCTACAGTGTTCTATGTTTCCCCACTTGCTTTTCAAATAGGTACTTCCTTGTATCAAAGCTCTGATATTACAAGAATTCTTATTCTTTTTGTCTCCAGTTATTCAAAGTTCAAATTAAATTAGATCCTTCATCAACCACTAACCTCTTTTAGCTCTATTTATTGTCACTCTTCCTAATTTGCTAACATATGGCTTGGTACAATATAAACCTATACTAGAATTTGTGTCCCTCCATTATGAATGTTACAAAATATGTATAGTATCGGGGCGCCTGGGTGGCGCAGTCGGTTAAGCGTCCAACTTCAGCCAGGTCACGATCTCGCGGTCTGTGGGTTCGAGCCCCGCGTCAGGCTCTGGGCTGACGGCTCAGAGCCTGGAGCCTGTTTCCGATTCTGTGTCTCCCTCTCTCTCTGCCCCTCCCCCGTTCATGCTCTGTCTCTCTCTGTCCCAAAAATAAATAAACGTTGAAAAAAAAATATGTATAGTATCTACTGCAACTGCTGCTTATCTGGGAATAGAGGGAGATTCTTTCTCCCTCTCTCCCTTTCTTTTTCTTGAACTCTGCTTCTGTGATACTTCTCTCATTTTGGTAGACATTTGTGCAACCACGAGCTTTGCCTGTATTTCATTACGACCTTGGGAAGCTGTTTGTGGTAGCAGGAGTGAACAGAGCCAAAAGAATCCTTCACCAGGAGGATTGATTGTAACATAATAAGACATTTACCCTTGTCATGCCTTCCAGAGGTTTCCCTTTTAAATGCGTATAATTTTAAAAGAAAACTTAGTAAGGCAGAACTCTGTCTTTAACATATAAAAACTTTTACGGACACCTGGGTGGCTCAGTCCGTGAAGCATCCACCTCTTAGTTTCAGTTCAAGTCATGATCTCACAGTCCGTGGGTTCAAGCCCCACATTGGGCTCTGCTCTGGTGGTGCAGAGCCTCACTTGGGATTCTCCTTCTCTCCCTCTCTCACTGACTCTCCCCTGCTGACAACTGTCTCTATCTGTCTCAAAATAAATAAACTTAAAACACAACAAAAAGACACATATAAACTTTTGGAATGGATTTTGAAATTGCATTCATAACCCTGTACTATAATGACCATAAAACAGGTAATTGCTTTATAAAAGGAATGCTAACAAATTTAATCATGTACCCCTACCTCATTGGCCCAAAAGTATTAACATAAATCCAGAGTGTGTGAGATACACTAAAATACATGGATACATTAAGCATTTGTAGAATTCTAAGACTAACTCTTCTTTTTTTCCCCTCAGTAAACACCAAATGGCTTTATCACCAAATATATAGTTTGAATTTAAGCATGTCTGGAATACAGAAGTAAAAGATACAGTAGACGAACAAATAAAGACAATCACTTACGTAGAAAATATTTCTTTTTTTAATGTTTATTTATTTTTGAGAAAGAGAGAGAGACACACACAGCGCAAGTTAGGGAGGGGGAGGGAAGGAGGGAGACACAGGACCCAAAGCAGGCTCCAGGCTCTGAGCTATCAGTGCAGAGCCTGATGTGGGGCTCGAACCCAGGAACCACAAAATCATGACCTGAGCCAAAGTAAAACACTTAACCTACTGATTCACCCAGATTCCCTTAGAAAAATCTTTTCGAAGCAACAATGAATACTACCTAAAATCTGTGGATAGTTATATATATAATTATCTCTAAGACAGAAATACACATTCTTTAAAACATGTAATCCTTCAAACCCATGTGGGCAATTCTATTTTGTTTTAAAACAGACAACTATGATCTGAACTGTTGGAAGAAAACGGTGTTGTATTCCACACCAAAAGAATCTAAGTGAACTGTTTTTGCTAGTGCTAATGTCTGAGGACATGAGAACAGGGGGCATATGATTTATGTGCATGAAGGTCAAGGTCATACAAGAGCTATAGGAAGCTCTACCTCCATCAGTGGCCTTTCACCAGTTTACTGACACAGAAACCTAACAATAATTGCATTGAAAGCCAGTCACATTTTACTACCCAGAGTTCAGGAATTTTCTTTTACAACACAAAGTAATAACCAATACAACCTTAGGCACAAACGGTACACTTTCATTACTGGTAGCTTAAAATACTAAAGTGATTTGTGATTTATCAAAATCTAGTCAGTCAGTTAAGACGGGGGGAAAAGCAGAGATGTAAAATGGCAGGGAGTTTATATAACAATATTTAACAGTTTAGTGAACAATAGAAACATAAACTTTTGCTGTGGGTAGAAACTCATCTACAAATAGTATCTACAAATAATTGTTCCTCTGTCTCAGTTTCTCATTTTAATATTTTATTTTCTTTTAGCTATGAAACTACCAGACTGCCTCATGTTTGCTCCACTTGTTTTTCTGGAAATGTTTTTTTTTTTTTCTGTTAAAATATAATTGGTAAAAGTGTTTCTCACAACACCTAAAAAAATCCTGATTAGGATACATAGACCCTTGTTGCATACACAATTGCTATAATCCCCACCAAGCCAATACTCCAAGAGGGAAAAAGGTTTATTAACAGTAAATCCCACAAGAAAACAACTTAGTATACATAAAATATGCATGTGTGCCTTTTGGTTTCACACTTATACATGGCAAACTTTTACAGAACCAATAAATGGTATCAAAAAAAGACATTTCCAGATGATATATAATAAGAAACCCTACTAAATACAGGCTGGCTCTGAGAATGAGGACAGAAACCAAGTATATTTTAAGACAAGGCAATTTTCTTTCTCAAGAAGAAAATCTAAATATTTGAATATCTGACAAACAGTTTAAACCAATACAAACTAATTCTTATCTTTGAGAGAGGATTCCAAGGTTCCAAAACTATGACTGGCAAGTTTTCCCTTGAGTAGCTGGAAATATGAGAGAGGAACAAAGATACGAAAATAATGTCAGTGGCTGAAAGGAATCCTCAGGACCCTATTCGTAGAGAAGGCCCAAGGCACGTCTGAGAGTTCTAGGGCAGGAAACTTGGAAGGAAGAGAAAATAATAGTAGAGTCAGGACTACTCAAAGAGTAAAACGTTTTAAAGGCATCATATGTTCACTTCTGAACTGGCTGCTCAGCTATAAACAAGGCTGGTATTCAACGTAATTGCTCTGTATGCTATTTTTCAAGAAGTAGATTACTATCAAGAGGTGTATGTGTATATTTTTCCTTATATACTCTGAGTCGACACCACATATCACCTCATTGATTCTCCTGTTGAGTAAAGAATGTGGGGACCTTCTAATGTTATTAGTGATATACAATCCAGCAAGCACAATAATAGGGCTCGTAATACAAAAGAATGCTTTCTGTCAACCCTTATTAGGCCAAGATTGTTAACCTTTCAAAACAAATTTCTCATTCATAAAAATATGAGTAACACTTTTCCTGCATACTTTGTTGGGGTTTTCTGCTCCAACCAACAGTCCAGTGGATTTATACCTGATAAGTAACTGTGGCCAGGCAATCTGGAAGGCTCGATGGATACACAGTCCTGGCTCTTTTAAAGCTTACACTGCTGCATAAGGGCCAGCATTGAAAAGACTGTAGTGACAACTAAATTGAGAAAGTATATGAGGGGGGCCTGGGTGGGTCAGTCGGTTAAGTGTCCAACTTCGGCTCAAGTCATGATCTCATGGTTTATGGGTTCGAGCCCCGCATCGGGCTCTGTGCTGACAGCTCAGAGCCTGGACCTTGTTTTGGATTCTGTGTCTCCCTTTCTCTCTGCCCCTTCCCCAATCATGCCCCTCTCCCCCGCCCCTCTCAAAACTGAATAAATGTTTTAAAAAAAGTATGTGAATATAATTAGAAAATTAAATAATAACATAAATGTAGGTTAATACTGTGTTTTTCTTTTTCTTGTGTTACAAGTGTTCAAGTTCACAGGAGGCAGGGTCTGTCTTTTATGGACAGCATTAGGACTGGATCTTTCTGAATAGCCATGTAACAGATGCTATGATTCTTTCAGAAACATTTTATTAAAAAGATAATTAACAATATTAAATATACTTTTTAAAAAAGAAAAAAAAGCAACCATAACCTTACCCCTTTAACAAAACATTTACATTTTTACTTAATACTTTCCACTTACCTATATAATCTCATTCATAGTGTTTACATTTTAGTATACTTTTTAGTATGCTGAATTTTTATATTGTATCTTTTTATACTATAAACGTTTTACATATTGGGGCACCTGGGTAGCTCAATCAGTTGAGCATCAGACTTCAGCTCAGATCAGGATCTCATGATTTGTGGGTTTGAGCCCCACATCAGGCTCTGTGCTAACAGCTCAGAGCCTGGAGCCTGCTTCAGATTCTGTGTGTCTCCCTCTCTCTCTGCTCTTCCCCCACTTGCACTCTGTCTCTCTCTCAAAAACAGATAAACGTTAGAAAAAAATGATAAACATTTTGCATATTCATTTACATTTACATGTTATTTACATCTGAAATAAAAATTAGAATGATTTTATTTCTAAGTGTTCTACAGCAGTTTAATTCAAAATAATTCCTTCATCATTTGTCATTACTAACTACCAGCCACATAGCATTTGTACCTATATTCAAACCACTGCACTATAGCAAACCTGCATTTCTTCTGTTCTTTTAGGTATAGCCTAGCTACCAAAGGGAGACAATACTGGTACAGAGTGACATCTGTTCAGAGGGCCCAAGCACCACAGGTAGGGAGATTTTTCACAGGAACCATTACTGAACATGGTAGAGTCGTATTTCACATACTAGTAAATTTGCCTACTCCTGTCCAAATTTCTGTTTAATACACTTTCTTAGCTTTTGACCACCACCTCCAGAAATATACCGAATAATAATGGTGATAGAGAAGATCCATATATTATTCCTCATCTTTCACAGAAAGGTTTTAAATTTTCAGAATTATAACGTGTTAGAGATATATATTCATCCATGCTAATGAATTTTCCTTCTACTCTTTTACTAGTGGTTTTTAATCAAAAATATATTTGTATATGATCAAAAATCATTTGAGCATCTATTGAAAATCTCTGATAATTTTTGTCCTTAAAATGTTTATTGGATGAATTATATCAATTGATGTTCAAAAATTAAACTTTCCATCTACTCCTAGAAATAACCCCATTTCTTCATACTGTTATTGTTTTAGTATATCTATATAGTATTTTTCTCGATATTATTTTCTGAAATTTGACACCAATATTTATTTGGTAAAAATGTATAATTTGTTGTTGTATAATTGTTCATAGTAGTCTTTTATGCTCCTTTGTGTTTCTGTAGTATCAGTTATAAGGTCACTTCTTTCATTTAATTTCATTTTGCCTCTTTTCTCTTGATTAGGGAAATTGAGCCGCTACCTTACAACACTCACAAAAATTAACTTGAAATGGATTAAACACTGAAATGTAAGATCTGAAATGATAAAATTCTTAGAAGACATAGGGGAAAAGCTCCTTGACATTGGTCTTGGCAATAAATTTTTAGATACGACACGAACAGCACAAGCAACAAAAGCAAAAATCAACCAGTGGGACTACATTAAACTAAAATCTTCTGCACAGCAAAAGAAACAATCAATAAAACAAAAAGGCAGCCTACAGAATGGGAGAATATATTAGCGAACCATCTACCTGATAAGGGGTTAATATCCAAAATATACAAGGCACTCAGGCAACTCAACAAAAAACAAACAATCCAACTTAAAAATGGGCAGAATACCTGAACAGACACTTTTCCAAATAACACATACAGATGGCCAACAGGCACATGGAAAAGTGCTCAACATGACTAATCACCAAGGAAATGCAAATCAAAATCACAATAAGATTATCACCTCAAATCTGTTAGGATGGTTGTTATCAAAAAGGGAGGAGATAAGTAGGTGAGGATGTGGAGAAAAGGGAACACATATGCACTTTGGTGAGAATGTAAACTAGCACAGGCATTATGTAAAACAGTATGTAGTTTCCTCAAAACATTAAAAATAGAAACGCCATATGATCCAGCAATCCCACCTCTGTGTATATATCTGAAGAAACTGAAATCACTACCCGCACCCCCATGTTCGTGCGACATTATTCACCATAGCCAACACATCAGTGGATGAATGGATAAAGACAATGTATATACATATATATAATGAAGTCTTATTCAGCCATAAAAAAGAAGGAAATCCTGCCATTTGTAACAACATGGATATTAAGGGCATTACACTATGTGAAATAAGTCAGAAAAAGATACAGTAGAGTCTCACTTATATGTGGAATGTAAAAACCCTAAACTCCTAGAAACAGAAGAATGATGGCTGCTGGGGTGGGCGTGAGGGAGAGCGGGTGAAGACAATAGAAGGGCAAAACTTCCAGTTACAAGATGAGTAAGTGCCAGGAATGTAATGTACATCATGGTGACTACAATTAACAATACTGACTTGTATACATGAAACTTGCTCAGAGAGTAGATCTTGCATTTCTCACCACACACAAGAAGGAACTATATGAGATGATAGATATGTTAACTAAACTTACTGTGATAATCATCTCACAATACATATGTGTATCAAATCCTCAATTATACATCTTCAATTTACGTAATGTTCTGTGTTGATTATATTTCAATAAAGCTAGGGAAAAATGTAAATAAAATTTTTTGATATATTGTAAAAGTATCAACATACAATAATAATAGTATCTGTATCATAGAATTGAAATCAAGATTAAATGAGTTATTCCACTTAAAGTGTCTTTCAAAAGTTAGTTCTCAACAAGTTTTAGCAATGATTGTTATTACTATTTTTATGATTTAGAGAGAACATGAACATCTATCTAGCCTATAGAAGAGAACCTCAAAAAAATCTATCAGAAAAAGTAAAATAGTAAGTTTGCTGGATAGAAAATCAACATGTAAAAATCAATTTTCATCTCCAAAAGCAATTTAGGATGTGTATCTTTTTAAATATTCATAATTACAACAAAAACAGTAATCATCCTGGAATAAGTCTCAAAAAAGTTAAGGAATATCTTTATAGAAAAAAAGCACATAGAAGCAGAACTAGATAATTAGAGATGTGTAACACATATATGGATAGAAAGGCTTTGACACAAAAATGACAGTCCTCTCAAATTAAACTATAACATCTATGCAGTTCCAATCCCGACACAGTATGTCAGAAGCTTAAAGGAAAGATATATCACATCCAAAGGGATTCAGTACAGAGATGTGATGATAGTTAAAAGAAAGATACTGTTTTTTCTCTCTCCCTTCACCCCACAACCACCACCACCTCCCAGGCCTGACGGAAGGGAAGGAATGGAGTTAGAGAAATCCAACTGGGACTGGAACCTTGTAATACAGGAGTTGTGGGGATAAAAGTACACATCTACTGCCACATCTGATAAGGGCCACAGAGGGAGCCAGAGGCATAAATTTCCTTAGCGCTCTCTCTCTTGGCACCCCAATCTCCTGCTGGTTTCTCCCATTGGTTAAATACAACAAGAAGTCAGAAGCCGAAGAAATACAAAGGATATAGGTCCATAGAGAATTGGTCTAAAGAAACAACTGAAGAATATCCATCATGTAGAATGCTTTATGGAATTTAACAAGCCAACTCTAAAACAGTATAGAAAAGTTTATAAAAATAGCCAAGACGATTTTGAAAACTAAGGAGTGGAATTCTTCCTGACAAATATAAAGGCAGCTTATAATGTTAAAAGGATTAAAGAATTACGTATTGAATTGGCACAGAATTAGGCAAATAAACCAATGGAACAGACTACAGAATCCAGAACATATTTAATACATGACTCTTACATATTCTAGACTTAGCCTTACAAATCAATGGAAAAATTAAACTAGGACAATTGGCTATGTGCAGGACAGGGTCGAGGGGTAAGGGGTGAACTCTATTCAGAACTACAAAAAAAAATTCCAACTAAGCCAGAGACCATAGTGTAAAACATTAATGCTTCAGTAGGAAACTGAATGATATCTTTATAATGTCTAAGAAAAAACTCCTCAAACAAGCAAAGCCAAAATTCATAAAGGAAATGAATGATAAAACTGAAAGTCATAAAATTTTTAAATTTCTAATAAATGACATCATAATAAAATTTTTAAAAAGACAGCAAGAAAACATTTCCAATGAACGTAAATGATAAAAAGTGCTCAAAATGTACAAAGAGATCTTAAAATGCATTCTAAAAATCCAAAATTGGGGTGTCTGGGTGGCTCTGTGGGTTGAGCGTCCGACTCTGGACTTCAGCCCAGGTCATGATCTCACAGTTGGTGGGTTTGAGCCTCACATTGGGCTCTGCACTAACAAGCACTGACCCTTCTTGGGATTCTCTCTCTCCCTCTCTCTGCCCCTCTCCCCTGCTCATAAGTGCGCTCTCTCTCTCTCTCAAAATAAAAATTTTTTTTAAGTTTTAAAAAACTTAAAAAGATAAAAATCCAAACTTATGGGGGAATAAGAAGAAAGTATTTAAAAGGCAATTTACAAAAGAGAAGACTTAAATGGTCCTCATAAAACATAAAAAACGCTCAACAGCACTAATTGGGTTAAAGAAAACAAAACACCAATGAGGTATTTAAACTTATACATGCAGGGGCACCTGGGTGGCTCAGTCGGTTAAGCCTCCGACTTCGGTCCAGGTCATGATCTCGCGGTCCATGAGTTCGAGCCCCGCGTCGGGCTCTGTGCTGACAGCTCAGAACCTGGAGCCTGTTTCGGATTCTGTGTCTCCCTCTCTCTCAGACCCTCCCCCGTTCATGCTCTCTGTCTCAAAAATAAATAAACTTTAAAAAAAATTTAAACTTATACATGCAAAAAAATAAGAGGCCTGGTAATGCTTTGTACCTTGCTGAAGGACATATAAACCGGTACAGCCATAATGCAGAGAATATCATAACCTGTAAGGATAGACAGGCCTATAACAATCTGCTGAAAATAGAAATCTACTACCCTCTGAACAGCATGACCACATTTTCACAATTTTACTACATATTTAAGTATGTAGCCAATATAATTATTTTTATGTTTGTAAAGGTTGGGAAAGTGATGTAACATTATTATCCTTTGAAGCTTTCTTTTTCACTCAAATTTTAAAGATTGATCTATGTTGACACATGTAAACTTCAGTTCATTCATTTTAACATCTATATAGTATGCAATTGCTTCAAGATACCATAATTGAACATTTTTAGAATTTTTAAATTAATACAAATGACATTCTCATAAACTCATGTCTCTTTGTGCCCACATGCGAGAGTTTTTCTAGAAGTAAAATTGCAAAATACCTCCAGAAATGCAATACCATACAGTTTGTAAACTAAAGTGTACGAAAAAGATATCCAAGAGATAGTATAAGACAAGGCACAGCACAATGCATATTTATCAAAATGTATATGTTCTTATCTGAGCATAAATATATGTATGTGAGAATGTGATGTCTATATTGTGGATACATCTGAGGAAAGAAGTCAATATTTTTGAGTTGAGAGGGAATTGAAGGAGGACTTCCATTTTCTACTCTTAATACTTCTATATTGTTTAAATCTTTTACAACACACATGCTTTACCTGTTGTTTTACAGCTATAAAAATATCCAAAAAATCCACATTTATTCTTTTATTTTGCATTATGTTTATTACCCTACTAATAAGATACCTAGTAGGACAATAGTAAAAACATCCTGGGGTATCAGATGAAATGCTTATGGTGTGTATGTTCACAAACTAATAATTAAGCAATTAACTTATCTTCCTTCATATTACCATTTATCTTTCAAATAGTCTCATTCCTTCATATTACCATTATCAAAATGAAATGCCCACATTATTGAAAATTTTAAAAAGAAAGAGGAGAAAAATAAATGCACTCACTATAAAATGATGCCAATTATTAATACTTACTATTCATTCATTCCGTCATTTACTTATGTGGAGGTGGAGGTTGTTGCCAACTTTCCTCTCACGCAACTAAATATTCAAATTTCACCCACACTGAAAAAGTACAGACACCTCAAAACTTTAAGTGTATAGCATATACCTTATTTTAAACAAAAGATATACCTGAGAGTTTAAAGAATATATATTAGCTTTAACAGTGGTATGAACTACTCACATTAAATAGCTATTATTATTAGAAAATTTATGGGGCACCTGGGTGGCTCAGTCGGTTAAGCGTCCAACTATGGCTCAGGTCATGATCTCACGGTTTGTGAGTTCGAGCCCCATGTCGGGCTCTGTGCTGTCAGCTCAGAGCCTGGAGCCTGCTTCAGGTTCTGTGTCTCCCTCTCTCTCTCTGGCCTTCCCCTCTCAAGCTCTGACTCACTCTCTCTCTCTCTCTCTCTCTCTCTCTCTCTCTCTCTCTCTCTCTCAAAAGTAAATAAACATTAAAGAAAATTTACTTACTACCTTTAATCCTCACAACAACTGTAGGAAGGAGGTACTATCATTCATGTATTACAGAAAAGGAAACCAACATTCAAACAGGTTAAGCAGTTTGACCAGTGTCACCTCAGGAAGTAATGGAGATTATTTCAAAACAACTCAATATGGCTTAGAGTCAACTTTTTCCAACTACCATTGTTTCCCATTTCTCTCAGAGGGGAAACTGAGACTTTCTATTTAAAATAAGTTTTCAAATTTTCTTTATATAACAGATATTTCCGTAAGTAAAATATAATAATTGTTCTCTGACTGAGGAAGAACATAAAAACATTCCATCTCTAAAAGCATAGACACCCCCCACCCCGACTGAGCACCCACATGGGGAAGTGCATATGATCAAATTCACACCAAGGCTGCTAAGTGAGTAGGAGCCCATGATGGACAAAAGGGTTTGTGAGTTCAGAGTCTGTAATCTACATAACTGTTACCACCATTAAGAGGAAAAAATATAGGTTTATGTGCTATGAAAGCACACAAAAGCACATAAAAGTAAAACTTAGTAATTTTTAATTGTTCTTGTAATTATTTATTAGAACAAGTTAGAGATGACAATGACTTGTTTAAAACAATTTATTTAAAACAAACATGATTTCTAATTTAAAAATAGGCAGAGGACCTGAATAAACATTTTTCCAAAAAAGACATACAGTTAGCCAACAGGCACATGAAAACATGTTCAACCTCTTTAATTATCAGGGAAATGAAAATTATAACCACAATATACCTGTTGGAATGACTAGATGCAAAAAGACAAGAGAGAATGAGAATGTAAAGAAAAAGGAAACCTCATGCATTGCTGCTGAGAATGTGAACTGTTGTAGTCACTGTAGAAAATAGTATCAAGGTTCCTCAAAATTAATAATAGAAATATCATATGATCCAGTGATTCCACTATTGGGTTTATTTAAAACAAACATTACTCAAAGAAAACAAAAAACACTAATTCAAAAAGATATATGCACCTCTATGTTTACTGCAGCACTACTCACAATACTCAAGATAAGGAAGCAATCCAAGTGCCCATCGACAGATCAAGTACAAAGAAAATGTGATACACACACACACACACACACACACACACACACACACACACTGTAATGTTACTCAGTCATAAAAAAAGAATGAGATCTTGCCATTTGTGAAAGTATGGATGAACTTGGAGGGTATTATGTCAAGTGAAATTAGTCAGATAAAGAAAGATAAAGGCCATATGATTTCACTTGTATGTGGAATCTACAAAACAAAACAAAAAGCAGAAACAGACCCATAAATACAGAGAACAAACTGATAGTTGTTGGGGGGATGGGCAAAATGGGTGAAGGAAAGTGAGAGACACAGGCTTCCAGTTATGGAATGAATGTCCTGGGAATAAAAGGCACGGCATAAGGAATACAGTTGATGGTACTGTAACAGTGTTGTATAGTGACAGATGGTAGCTACATTTTTGGTGAGCAGAGCATAATTATAGTTGTCTAATCACTATGCTGTACACCTGAAATTAATGCAACTTCAATGAAAAAAAAAATTCTTAGATCCCAGTAAGAGTTGTCTCTCATACTGTTGAGAGGCAAATTATTCAAAGAAATTTTTGCACTAGATGTATCTCCATAGAGTGTAACTTAGCATGAAATAGAAGATTTTTTTCACATCATTTTTCTCTATATGTAATTTTATCATAAAAGATATACAGATAAATGCAAAAGTATTAAAAAATAACCAACACCCACAAGAGAACTATTCAGATTTAACAGAAGCTATCACTTTCAAGTTTTGCTTCATCTTTTTTTTTCCATTCAAGAAGTATCTAACTTTTTTTGTCAAAAGAAATCATACTTATGAAAAATTATTTGGAAAATAAGGAGAAGTAGGGTAAAAAACTAACCACAGTCCCAGGACCACTATCAACATTTTGAAACACTTACTTTTATTATGTAAAGAAAAACAGATTTGTGTAATTAGACTTCTAACACAAAGATTCCTTTACATGTCCCCAAAATATATTTTTGGCCTTCCCGGGTTACTGGGTACTGTGTTGAAAAAATTTTAACACCTTTTGCATCATTTTTAACAATATCTATAAGTTGGTAACTATGGCTCATCCTCATAACAAAAGTCCACGGAAATAGTGTCTATTACCACTGCTTTTAAGATTCTTTTCTTAATTTTGGTCTACAAAAGCTAAGGAAGTTTAATGATTCTGCTTTTCAGAGCCTAAGGGTGGTTATCCTCTAACATGAATGTTGTAAGGAACAAATCAAAAAGTCTCAGGGGCACTTGGGTGCTCAGTCGGTTAAGCCATTAAGCGTCTGTCTCTTGATTTTGTTCAGTTCAGGTCAGAATCTCGCTGTTCATGAGACTGAGCCTCACATCAGGCTCTGCGCTGGCAGCGTAGAGTCTGCTTGGGATTGCATCTCACTCTATCTTTCTCCCTTCTCCAGCTTGCCCTGTCTCTATCTCAAAATAAATAAACATTTTTTTTAAATGTCTCAGACTTTACCTTTGATACTTGTTATTCAACATCCTAATAATCTGCCCAATTAATTCCCCCACTTCTAATTCCCTCTCATTGTTCATGGCACAAATCTTTGTTTCATGTAGTAATTACTGAATAAATACATGTTTTCCCATGTACTTACTAAATATTTTTAAAATAATAGACTTAAGAGATTTCATAAAAGATTAAGTTTAAAAGTAACCTATAAAAATAAACCAAGCTATCTCATGAAAGAGGGAGTACTGCTGGCAAGACCATTATATATATTATGCTACATCTTAGAGGGTCATTTCACACCGTGTCTTAAATACAACTTTGGGTTCCATTAAGGCAAAATTGCTAAGAAATATCAAAGGAAATATAGTTCTAGGTAGAAAGTAATATGTCTCTAGTTTCTTACATCTCAAATCTGGGAGAAATTAGCAAAAGCAGAATCCAAACTTGTGTGAGTACTTAGGCAATGTAACTATATTAAAACTTAAGTACATGAACTCTTCTGGGACTGAGTAATTAAATGTGGCTATGCACCATACTTCAGCAGCATCTATATACACTCTTTGTGTGCTACACTATTAAAATCAATCTCAAGTAAAAGTTTAGTTGAAATACTTTTAAAAGAGAAAAGTCTAGGGGCACTTGGGTGCTCAGTCGGTTGGGCATCCGACTTCAGCTCAGGGCATGATCTCACTGTTCATGGGTTCGAGTCCCACATCGGGCTCTGTGCTGACAGCTCAGAACCTGGAGCCTGCTTCAGATTCTGTGCCTCCTCTCTCTCTGCCCCTCCCCTGCTCATACTCTGTCTCTCTCTCTCTCAAAAATAAATAAATACTCTCAAAAATAAACATTTTTTAAAAATTAAAAAAAGAGAAAGTCTATCTACAATTCTACCACCTTAAAAACTAACAGATAACTAATAAAAATACATAAATTTTTGTAACACTGTAAAACTCCTTAGAAGTCAAGAATTTTAAAAGCCTCATAGACAGTTCTTAAGGTATCCCCATGAGGTAGGACAAATAAATTGAATAAATAAATATCCCTTTTCTTTCAACTCTATATTTATTTAGAAATGCATTAACTTCAAAATTATCCATTCCTACAATTCTCATACTTTTAAATGTTCATAACTTTAAGTATGTTAGTCTGCATATATCATACAATATTCTCCCCAGATGTTTCACACATTTGTTTTTTGCTCAAATGTCATCTGGTTTATTCATGAGGCCCCTCCTTACTGTCACCATCACACATACACAATCACATACACTCATGCATACACACTTCATTCTTTAATATTCAAAGCATTTTGTGACAGTCCCTCCTACTTGGCACATCTCCCTCCTCCGGGCTGTGACTCCTTAGAAACTGCCAAGCTTTCCCAACAATAGGGCTTGCGCACACATCATTGTCCCTCTGTTTGAAAACTCTTTCCTTCTCTAATTAACTCGTTTTCATCCATTTGATCGATGTCAGCTCATGTCACCTTCTCAAAGAGGCTTGCTCAGGTCTCCCTTGCTAAGTCAAACCCCTACAACAGGCTTTCTCACCAGTGTGTACTTGTTCATCAGTGCATTCACTCTGGCATGTGTGTGTTCATTTGTGTGGTTAATTAATTTCACTGAAATAAAACTTTCCAAAAGAGGCAGTAATTGTGCCACATTTTGTTACTCATTTTGCCACCAGGACCTAGCCAGGGCATACATATCAAAGGGAAGTAAAACAAAAAGTGGGGGAAGGGGGGATTGATTAGGTCAACAGATGACCTTATAGTTACTAGAAGAATTCTTTAAATAGCCTCATTTGGTGACCTGAAAGATGACGACTTTATAAATAAAACACCTTTGAAAAATACATTGTTTTAGCTTTTTCCTTACAATTTCTCTCACTATAAATAGAATTGGCTTAGTCCTGATTCTTGTTCTTTCTTGTTTTGTTTTGTTTTTTTGTTTGTTTTTCCTTTTCTTCCACAGAAAAAAAAGTAATTTACCACGTATCTTAGGCCAAGTTCCCTTCAAAAGAATGATGTGAAATAGAAACTTATGTGCAGGGATGGCTGGGTGACTCAGTTGGTTGAGCATCCAACTTTTCACGTAACTTTTCCCAGGGTTGTGGGATCAAACCCTATGCTCAGCATGGAGCCTTCTTAAGATTCATTCTCTCTCTTCCTCTGTCCCTCTCCCCTGCTCCCATGCTCACTCTCTCACTCTTGCTCTCCCTTTCTCTAAAATAAAATTTAAAAATTTTAGTTAAAAAAAAAAAAAAAAACATGTGCAAAACCAGAAGGTGATCCCAGATGGTAAGAATGAGGCACCAGGTAAAGTGAAATAGGAAATAAAAGCCAATATAAGAGTATGGAGTTGGGTTGTCACCATGGCCAAATGAGGTTCCACTCAACCTGGACCCTCAGGGGGAACTACAGAAAGCCTTTCTCTCTCACAACTGCCCACCTATTCCCACTGATTGACGGATTCTCCTAGTGGTATTAGCTTCTCCCAACTTCTAGGCTGCACTTTTAGGGGCAAAGGGATATATAAGACATGCTGGTCAAATCACAGAGCAGCAGTTAAAAGATACTCTGCATAAGTTCAAGGTGAGAAGAAGTCAACACAACTGAGGCACAGCCTGCCAAAAATGTTTGCCACAGTCACAGGAAGACCTGGAAGTGGGGCTGAAATGGAAGTGAGACTGAAAGGATACACATCAGACTCCAAGAGGCATATGACACACAGTATGAGCATCAGGGCATTGCTCATCAGAGAGTCAGCATCAAATAACAAGCAAGGAACACCACAGTCCCTAATTTATCATTCTTACCAAGCCTCGGTGAGTTTCCTAATGTACCTTAATACACTGAAAGGAAGGATGGGAGGGAAAGAACCCATTCCAGGTATTTTGAACAACTTGGTTGTGTCTCAAAACTCCACGGTTTCTCAAGATCATAAGACCATGAAAGACCCACCACTAATATCATCCTCAATGAGGAAAAACTGAGCTTTTCCCCTAAGGTCAGGAACATGACAAGGATGTCCACTCTCACCACTGTTGTTCAACACAGTGTTGGAAGTCTTAGACTCTGCAATCAGACAACACAAAGAAATTAAAGGCATCCAAATTGGCAAGGAAAAAGTCAAACTTTCACTCTTCACAGATGACATGATACTCTACATGGAAAACCCAAAAGACCCTATCAAAAAACTGCTGAAACTAATACATGAATTCAGCAAACCTGCAGGATATAAGATAAATGTACAAAAAATGGGTCGCATTTCTATACACCATAAAGCAGCAGAAAGAGAAATCAAGGAATCAATCCCATTTACAATTGGACCAAAAACCATTAAATACCTAGGAATAAATCTAACTAAAGAGGTGAGAAATGTATACACTAAAAACTATAGAAAGCTTATGAAAGAAATTAAAGAAGACACAAAAAAATGGAAAAACATTCCAGGCTCATGGATTGGAAGAACAAATATTATTAAAATGTCAACACTACCCAAAGTAATCTACACAGTCAATGCAACCGCTATCCAGATAACACCAGCATTCTCCACAGAGATAGAACAAACAATCCTAAAATTTGTATAGAACCAAAAAAGACCCTGAATACCCAAAGCAATCCTGAAAAATAAAACCAAAGCAGGAGGCATCACAATTCTGGACTTGAAACTGTATTACAAAGCTGTAATCATCACGACGGTATGGTACTGGCACAAAAATAGACACACAGATCAATGGAACAGAATAGAGAACCCAGAAATGGACCCACAAACATATGGCCAAGTAATCTTTGACAAAGTAGGAAATAATATCCAATCAAAAAAAGTCTCGGGCCGCCTGGGTGGCTCAGTCGGTTGAGCGTCCGACTTCAGCTCAAGTCATGATCTCATGGCTCCTGAGTTCGAGCCCCGTGTCGGGCTCTGTGCTAACAGCTCAGAGCCTGGCACCTGCTTCTGCTTCTGCTTCTGTGTCTCCCTCTCTCTCTGCCTCTAACCCACTCGCATTCTGTCTCTGTCTCTCTCAAAAATAAACATTTAAAAAAAAAAAGAGTCTCTTCAGCAAATGGTTTTGGAAAACTGGACAATGACATGCAGAAGACTGAACCTGGACCACTTTATTACTCCATACACAAAAATAAATCGAAAATGGATAAGAGATCTAAACATAAGACAGGAACCCATCAAAATCCTAGAGGACTAAACAGGCAACAACCTCTTTGGCCTCAGCCGCTGCAACTTCTTACTTGACATGTCTCCAGAGGCAAGGGAAACAAAAGCAAAAATGAACTACTGGGACCTCATCAAGATAAAAAGCTTCTGAACAGCAAAGGAAACAATCAGCAAAACTAAAAGGCATCTGACGGAATGGGAGAAGATATCTGCAAATGACACATCAGATGAAGGATTGGTATCCAAAATCTATAAAGAACTTCTCAAACTCAACACCCAAAAACCAAACAATCCAGGGAAGAAATGGGCAAAAGACATAGACATTTTTCCAAAGAAGACATCCAGATGGCTAACAGACACATGCAAAAATGCTCAACTTCACTCAATATCAGGGAAATACAAATCAAAACCACAATGAGATACCACCTCACACCTGTCAGAATGGCTCACATTAACAACTCAGGCAACAACAGATGTTGGTGAGGATGTGGAAAATAGAGGATCTCTTTTGCACTGCTGGTGGGAATGCAAACTGGCGTAGCCACTCTGGAGAACAGTATGGAGGTTCCTCAAAAAATTAAAAATAGAACAATCCTACAATCCAGCAATTGCATTATAGGTATTCATCCAGAGAATACAGGAGTGCTGATTTGTATGGGCACATGCTTCCCAATGTTTATAGCAGCACTATCGACATTAACCAAATTATGGAAAGAGCCCAAATGTCCATTGACTGATGAATAGATAAAGAAAATATGGTGTGTGTGTGTGTGTGTGTGTGTGTGTGTGTGTGTGTGTAATGGAATATTACTTGGTGATCAAAAAGAATGAAATTTTTCCATTTGCAACAATGTGGATGTAACTACAGTGTATTATGTTAAGTGAAATAAGCCGGTAAGAGAAATACAAATATCATTATGATTTCACTCACAGGTGTAATTTAAGATATGAAACAGATGAACATAAGGGAAGGAAAGCAAAAATAATATAAAAACAGAGAGGTAGACAAACCGTAAGAGACTCCTAAATACAGAGAACAAACTGAGGGTTGCTGGAGGGGTTTGGGATGGGGGATGGGACTAAATGGGCAATGAGCATTAAGGAGGACACTTGTTGAGATGAACACTGGGTATTATAGGTAAGTGATGAATCACTAAATTCTACTCCTGAAATTACCCTGAATTTATAATCACTTAAGGGGCGCCTGGGCAGCTCAGTTGGTTGGGCGTCTGACTTCGGCTCAGGTTATGATCTCATGGTTCATGAGTCTGAACCCTGCCTCGGGCCCTGTGCTGACAGCTCAGAGCCTGGAGCCTGCTTTGGATTCTGTGTCTCCTCTCTCTGCCCCTACCCTGCTCATGCTCTGTCTCTCTCTCTCTCTCAAAAATAAACATTAAGAAACTTTTATAATCACTTAGAAGTGGAATTACATATTTTAATTCACTTTGAGTATCTATCCATCACTAGACAGGTTCAACAAAAATTCTAGGTCAATCCACAGAAGTGTAGTTAATTTAGGTCATACTTGAAGTGTATTGTTAAAGATATTACTTCTGAAACTACTAACCAACCTTTGCATCATATCTTCTGGAAGAAATATATTCTTGGTATTGGTACATTCATCTATATACCAAAAAGAAAAGAAGTTATACACATTTAACTTATTAACTTTATTATATGCAAGTGACAAGACATCAGTCTGTATCAGTTGCTTGTCTGAGTAACAAATTGAAAAAGATAGTTGTTTCTAGAAAGAGGGAAGCTCCAGACTTTCCACGTTATCCACTCCTTATATGTGGAATTTATTTGCAAGTTAGGATGATTCATATACCATGGGGTTCCTTTGTTCAGAAAAAAAGTGGGTTTTATATATACACACATGTGTGTGTTTGTTGTGTGTGTATAGCACTCCCAAGAGAAAGAAAAGTTTTGCCAATTTGTTATATTTAGTTACCATGAATTCGAATTTACTAGCTTCAAGATTTCAGATGGAAGAAGCATCCAAGAGGTAAGCTGAATTTTAATGGTGTTTTTATCCCCTGGGATGATGAGTGGGAGCATTTGCCAATCTAGACAAATACCAAGAGGCTGAGAGTATGAGCAGGGGACCACTGAAACAGGGTAGGGAATCCAGCAGAAATTCTGGCAGTCGTATGGGGCTGGAGATAAAAAAAAAAAAAAAAATAGGTGCAGGAGGGACCAAGATGCCAGCGAGAAATAAATGATGAAGCATCAAGCTGACACATGCCTGGTTTTAGCCACATGACGTCTGCTGACATGTGAAGCTATGAATACGATGCTAAAGGACTAAGAAGAACGCTTCTGAAAAGAAGAGCAGGATTCTCAGCAGTAGTGCCCCGAATTGTGTTCAGTACCTGTGAATGCACCAGTGGATGCTCTAAATATCTATGCCTTGGCAGCTAGGTTCCCCCGCAAGGGATAAAGACTATTAGTACTTGAGTCAGCTCAGTCACTGATCGGATTATAAGGACTGGCAACCTCTCTAATTCATTCACCTAGCAGGAGTGCCGACAACTCTTTGGACCTGGATAAATCATCTGGAGCTTCTAGAATTTTTATACACAATTACTAAAATCAAGAGTAAAGACAGACACTGAAGAAAAGTTCTACAGTAATCCCTTTATTGGTGTTAACTAACAAAAACTTTCAAATGATCTTGATTAATATGCTCAAAGTAACAGAGGAAAAGGTGGAAAAATAGATTCATTGGTATCTGTAGCAAAGAATGAAATGCACATTGAAAACCAAAAAAATACACTAAGTAGAGTAATAAATAACCCATAGATGAGCTTGAAAATAACAGCCATAGTGAAGGAGAGAAGGCTAGTAAACTGGAATAAAAGATCAAAGGAAAATATCCACACAAACATAGAGAGAAAGAAAGAGTAGAAAATAGTGAAACAAGTGTAAGAGCATGCTGGGCACAGTGAAACCATGTACTAAACATACAACTGAGATCTCAGAAAAAAAGAAACAGAATGGAGTAGAACTATTTTTTTCAAGAACTCATCAATGAATTTCATCTGATGAAACACATCAATCCACAAATTCAGAAAGCACTACAAACTCTAAAGAGGATAAACAAAAAGAAAACCATACCTACTAACATCATTGAAGGACTGAAAAAAACTAAAGACAAATGAAGAATCTTAAAATCAGCCAGAGACAAAGACACATGACCTGCAAAACAAGATTGACAGGTCTGATGGAAGCCCAAGTCAGGAGAATAACTACTTCAAGTGTTCACAGGAAATGACTGCCAAACAAAAACTCTACTCCCGGTTTACATATTCTTTATGAAAATAAAAGCTGTATAAAAATATTTTCAGACACACAAAAAATGAGAGAATTTGTTGCCAGCAAACTGGCAATTAAAAGATACATAACAACCTATTTAGCAAGTTTTATGATAAATTGTAATACAGGAATTGCCGAGAATGCAGCTAATTAAAAATACCAGATGTTTAAAATAGAAATCACAAACTATATAGATTCACCTCTATATAAGTTTACTTCTTTTTTTATTTTTTTATTTTTTTATGTTTATTTATTTTTGAGAGAGAGAGTGTGCGCACGAGAGACAGACAGACAGAAAGAGAGAGAGGGGGAGGGAGGAAGGGGCGGAGAGAGGGAGACACAGAATCTGAAGCAGGCTCCAGGCTCTGAGCTCTCAGCACAGAGCCCTACATGGGGCTCAAATTCACAAACCAGGAGATCATGACCTGAGCTGAAGTCAGACACTCAACTGACTGAGCCAACCAGGACCCCTATGTAAGTTTACTTCTTTAACTGAAAATATCTAGAAGTTACAAAGTTAAGTAATGAGGTAGTATTTGTTGCACAGTTCTTCCTGTTTTTTGGAAATCACTTTTGCACATCAGCTCATTTACTGTGTGGACCATACCCTGTGAGAAATGCAGGGCAGATGTTATCATCTTTATTTTATGAAAAGTGAAACTAATGCTCAAGAGATTCAGAAGCCTGTCCTCAATTACATGACAAAGTCAAAACTAGAACATGCATTTCCTTCCTACCCAGCTTTTATCACTCTGACACTGGGAAGTAGAAAATAAATATAGGGGCACCTGGCTGGATCAGTCCGTAGAGCACCCAACTCTTGATCTCAGGGCTGTAAATTCTAGTCCCACATTGGGTGCGGAGATTACTTAAAAATAAAATCTTCTAAAAAACTAAAAATAAAATAATAGTATTATAGAGGTCCATTAAGTGGCATAATACATAATAAACAAGGGGATGATCTGGGCTTCTGGAGATTTTGTCTCAAATGTTCTTTAATTTTGTTTTTAAAAACTCCATTACCTATGTTATTTTAACCCAGTGAATAAGATATTATGACACTCCTGAATATTTTCTACTGTTTCATAACTGTTGACTTTCACTCTTGACTTTCGATCTCCAGAAGAAGCAGAGACACCAAAACTTTTCAGCCAAAAACGTTTTACTGACCAATTTATCAAAGACCTATGCAAGAGTTAACACCACAATGTCTTGTGATGCATAAAACATCCTTTAACTAGTATTTGAAAAACACCATAGAAAAGCTCATAAGACAATCTCTGATGGAGTTCAAGATATAATGTTGCCTCAAGGAAGGCAGAGAGTTTCACTGTATTACAGAGATTCTACAGTATCTGTTCAAATCCAACAGCTGGAACAGGGAAAACAAGAGGCCACCAAATAATATAAACTTATTCCTCCTACATAATCTTTTTCTTAGAAATCCTCCAGTATTCTGACATCATGCTCTTTTCTACAATCTTGAAAACATCACTATTGCCCTCTCCAAGCAATATACTATAGTTTTGCTTTTGTCTGATAATGCAACTTCCTCTCATCTTTTCCTGTGAAGCATCCTTGCATAACAAAATAGCCAAAATATTTGTGAATACATTAAAGAACATCGTGATAATATTCTCTAATTCAGGGACATTCTTTTACTTCATGTTTTTAAAATAATACTGTACTGCCTATTAAATATACAAAATCATATATATATATATATATATTTATAAGATGCTCATACTTTGAGAACTTTCCTCACATACTCTAGTGTATGCGTAGTGAAGATCATTTTTTGTACCTTCTTGGATAAATATTTTTAAAATAAAAGATTTCACACATAAAACATAACCTATCTTTAATGTGGAATTTTACTTACCTCAAAGGGAGTAACACATTCTATTGTCAAAGGAAATATCACTTGCCAAAAAATCACTAGCCAAATACCATATACCTCCTACTTAGGATTATTACTTGCTGACTGTGTGACTGGGACTATATATATTTTATACATACGTATATTTTTTATGTTGGGTGTACCCCATCACATAAGCACGTCATCAGCCTGTATGCTCACAGGGTTAGTTTCAAAAAGAGATGTTGTCACTATAATATGTAAGACAGCCAACATGAGCAAGGGGCTCTCTAAGAACCTTCATGTAAAGCTCCTTAACTTTTACTATAAGGAGACGAGTACAATAAAGTTAAAAAGAAAGAAACTTTTAAGGAAACAGGTGGAGCCCTTTATAAGTCAGGAAACAAATAATGAAATAAAAATTATTTCTGAATCACAGGAGAAAACGTTGCCACTAACCCCAAAGTCCTGGGTACAGGTAAGCTCGTATCATTGGTCTCTCAACATAACACCACATAATCAAAGATTTAATTATGCACTTCCCAAGAGAAGACTGGAAAAGCCACACAGTGCACTTTTCCAAAAGCAAAACTGATGTGAAATTCTTAGTCTCACCATTTATATTTAGTAAAATCTCCTTCCATCATTTCACCCAGTTAGCTCCTTTTTCACTTCCACCACGTGTTTTAATTCAAATAATTTTCTATCATGTCTGTTCTAAAAAGACTTCAAACTTTATCAGAAGGGCAATCACTGGTCTTTTACACTTTTATACTTCTGTTTTTAAAAAGCTTCACTTGGATCATCTATTTTTAAAGAAAAAGAAACAGTCTAAAGGAAAACCAGTAACCCTTTTTTAAGAAAAGGAAAATGAAATTACTCTTTGAATTATAACTGAGGTTGTTACTTTCTTACACCCTACCATTATGTTAGATACTGGAATATCAAACTCGCATACAAGAATCTCCTTGATATTCGGGGATCATTATACACTAAATCCATGAAAATAAAATAGCTCTTAAAATTTTAAATATTTTAGATTGCCATGAATTAAACTCCAAAAGAAAGTAACCGAACCCCAAAGTAACAAACTTTCATTCCTTCCACCTTTTTAACAATGTGTTACTTCTGGAAATAAAGTGATATCAAAATCAAATATTCCAATAGGTACCGCCACTTCTCCGTGATCTGAAAATTGGGACTCTTCCCAAACAGAAGGAATTCATCGATAAAACGTGTGTCAAACCTGCAGGCAGCGAGGAGGCGGGGTATTGCTATCTTGGCTTTCTAGCACTTAACACGCAGCACAACTCTAAGACACCTGAGCAGGTTCCGAATCTTTTCCCTTTAAGCCCTCAAAACTCTGTAACAGGACAAATCTCGAACACATTTAGCAAGAAAACCTCTTCCGAAATTACTGAACAACAAAAGGGATTGCCAGGAAGGCGTGGATCTCCCTAACTGTATCCTGAACCTGCTTCTAATTCCATCCACCTGCCGCAAATAATCCTCACAATAAGCGCGTCAGAAACCAGAAAAAAAAAAAAAAAAAAAAAAAAGCTAGAGTGCGTCTCCCTAAGTTTGCTCTTTGACTCACACCACTAGGGGACAGAACTTGGGCGTCATTCGGCCTCAATTAGTCACTTCACTTCCAGGAGCTTAAGAAGCTCGCCCTGCACCTGTCTAACTGCGACACTTACCGTGGGCGCAGGACACTTCTGGTGTCTCAAGTCCCAGCTCTCAGTCCCGCCTGCCGCAGGAACACAATGGCATCCCTCGCCCAGGCGGGTGGGTGCCGGGGACCCGGATCCGACTCGACAGTTGCGGAGAGCCTGACTCAGATTTGAGTGCATTAGCGCTACACCCAAGACAAAGGCTGCCCTCGGTGGTCCTGGGCGTGCGCCCGCCCTGGGGTGATCGGTGCCCGCCCCCCTCAAGCCCACACTGGAAGCTCGTGAGCCTGTAAAGTGGCCGTCATCGATTCCGCGCTTTCCGAGGGGTGCGGTTCGCTGACTAGTACGAAGCTGGTGTAAACAGCGCGCCGCGCACTGGGGAGCCACCAGAAAAGGCTAGCGCGCAGGGCGGGCGCTGGCGGACCGGCGGAGGTAACTACTACCCCCGGGCAGCCGGCTGGCACAGTCTCCACTCACCCGAGCGGCGCCCGCAGGCGAGCCCGCCGCCTGGGAGTTGGGTCCCAGCACCCACCACGCACCCCAGCCAGGAGCCTCGGCTGCTTCGCGGACCCACCGGGCAAAGGCACCTGCTGCCAATGCTCCCAGCCTGGTGCTGTGCCAAGCCCCGCTCGGGGTCAGGGACACAGACGCCCGGGACGGGGAGCCGAGGAGGGTACGGGCTCGCAGCGAGGCGGATTGAACGATCTTTGCAATCACTCACCGGCGGAGGGCGAAGTCGCTCAGGCGGCCGCGCGGCGGAGCGCAAGGAGCATCCCGCGGCGCAGGCATCCTCCCATCCTTTGTCAGTAGCGGGCGGAGCGCTCCTCCCCAGCTTGCGGACGTACACCCGGCTCTGGCTCCGCTTCCCAGCCCTCTCCCCTCCTCTCCTCCCCCTCCCCTTCTCCGTCCCCCTCTCGGAGCCGGCACTCACTCGGCTCCCATGATGTCATCCGGTGGAAATCTGCCATGCTCAAAGACTAGAATAATCCAGCGCTCACGCGGGGAACGCAGCGCGGGCGGAGGCGGCGGCAGAGCCTTTAGGCGTACCCACAACCGGCCTGGCCAGTATAACTGGAGTCCAGGCCCGGATGAGGAGGGGTCTGCAGAAAGGTGGTTCCGAGGGTGTGGAAGAGCGAGGTGGGCGTGGTGGGGATGAAGCCCAGGACGAAAAGTGCGGGCTCTGCTGCAAAGATTCCTAACTCAGTGTTTAGACTGACGGCGAATTCCAAGGGTAAGGAGAAAGTTTTTTTTGGCTTCTTGGCCGCTGTAGCGCCCCAGCACGGCTCTGGACTCCTATGGTACAGCCAGGAGAAGGCCTAGAACCCCTTGGACTCCAGAACTGCAGCCTCAGAGTTTAGGGTGTCTGGCCCCTGGCCATCTCAGTGACTAGCAGCTAAGAGGATGAAGAAAGACTCATACTGCTTATGGGCGAGAGAATCTGAAACAAAACATCCGGAAATGAGGGGGTCACGGCGACCTGTGAAACTGACAAGGAAAAGACCATCACTCCCTTGAGAAGAAGAATAACAGAAAATCACCCGTGGCCTTAGTTTTCCCTCACTTCCTCCTCACCAAATACTATTGGACACTCTCGCGGTGACTTCTTCGTGGCCTCACCCAAAGGATTGCCATCGCTGATGAAAACATTTAAATCACGAGAGGTTCACTAAAAGCCATAAAAGATGTGATGCCAACTTTATTTTTGCTTGATATTCTTTAAAATATCAATAGATGTTTTCTTGGAGGAACAAACAGCCTCCTCAGTACTGTTTAATGGAAACACACACACACCCCAGATATGAGACCCAGTTCCCCACCAACCCAGGGTTGTCTCCTGTTAAAAATTGTTGCTGTCCAAAGAACAGATCCCAACAACTGTCTGTACTCATCAAGGAGTCTCTTGAAGTCCCCAGAATTGCCTGCCACTCTCACCCCTGGAAGAAACTAACGTTGCTTGGGGAAGCATTAACAATCAGTGCTGATTAGGCTGGATTAACTGAGAGTGTCTCCTCAGCAACACACAGACTCTGCCAGTGGCTTCATCCACCATCACCCTTTAGAAGTATAAAGACTAGAGACACCTGGGTGGCTCAGTCGGTTAACCTCACTCAAGTCAGGATCTCAGGGCTCGTAGGTTTGCCTCCCACCGCCCACCACTGGGCTCTGCACTGACAGCGTGAAGCCTGCTTGGGATTCTCTGTCTCCCTCTCTCTCTGCCCCTCCCCTGCTTGTTCTCTCTCTCTTTCTCACTCTCTGTCTCAAAATAAACAAATAAACTTTTTTTTTAAGTGTAAAGACTAGATACACTTAGTACAATTAGGAACTCCTGAATCTTTGTAAATACAAAGAGAAAGACTCAGTATAATAACAACTTGAAGGCTAGTTACTGTATTAAATAGGCTTGTAAATCCATTTGAAATTCACTGGGACTTTTCTTAGGAAAAGATAAAGTGTGAAAAAAGAGGATCAGAAATTATGTTTAAAAATAAAATATCAAAAAGGCCCTGAGGCATAGTTTGAAAATAGCGTATGAAATCTAAAAGTGTTAACTTGCATTTATTTATCTTCAAATTATTTTAAGTATCACTTATATATTGTATGTTATAAATATCTATCATAAATATGTATTTAGCATCCTTGTTGATATTCTTAGTTTTTTGAGTTGAAAAAAACCTTTATTTTGAATGTTTATTTATTTATTTTTGAGAGAGAGGGAGAGAGAGAATCCCAACCAGGCTCCGTGCTATTAGCACAGAGCCCCACCCAGTGCACAATCCCATGAACCATGCGAACATGACCTGAGTCTAAATCAAGAGTCTGATTCTTAGCCCACCGAGCTACCCAGACACCCCTTGAAAAAGCTTTTAAGGATAGTCACTTATCATTTCTTCCAAATCAAAGTATAAAAGAACATGTAAAATGTATGGACAACTTCTAGAAATGAGTATTTTTAAGTATCAAAATAATGAATATTTCTAATAATCAGGGAAAATAGGAAAGAAAATAGATTGAAAAAAAAGGTAAGGATTTGGCAATGTAAGCAATGACCGTCTTTGAGAATAGACAAACAATCTAATTGCTGGGGGAAAAAAAGTAATTAGAACTGCTAATGATGCTGTTCTAAGTATTTCAGAAGGTCAAGTTGTAAACCTTCCTTCCTAGATTGCTTCTCTGATACTCCCATCTGTCTTCATTGCCTTTGTTTATCTTGCTGTTCTTCAGTATTCTCTGGACTAACACACAAGTGTGGTGACAAGAAGGGCATCGGGAGGTAGCAGATCTGGGACACTCAGACAAATAGTCAAAAGGATCAGAAAAAGGATCTCTCATTTTTTTTTACCACTTTTATAAAGGGCTAAAAGCAAAACCTCTATCTCTTCCTTTAAGAAAAATGAAATGCATTCGTATGTGATAATTTATTTGGTCTGTGACAGGTGAAATAAAATAGGTCACTTACATCAAGGGGCTTTAAAATGGAGCCAAGAGGCCATTAAGGAGATGGGCCTTACACATCTTCATGGGTGGAACCGTGAACTTTTGAACCGGGCCAAACCACAAATGTTCCAAGCAATCTGCCCAAACACCTGCAACTTGCTACACTTAGAGACTGCTTAGCAACCAGTTACTTTCAGTCACAGTTTTTTTTTTTCTGCCATCAACACTAATCAAAAACTCTTTGTAAGCTACACATATAAGCAATCTCTTTTGCTCCCTAGTGGGAAACTGTTTGGGTAGCTACCCAAATCTGTATACCCTGAACTCCAATTCTTTGATCTCAGATAAATGTTCTTGCTTAATTATTGCCCCCTCATAATTTAACTTCACAGGTCCTAAGGAAAAGTAGTCAGTTTTATTATTTTTGAATATTAAAAATACTGTGCTGGGACCTTCACTGTGGCCCTCGATTTTAGCAAAGTCAATTTACTACATTCTACAAGATCTTCTTTCTTTCCAAGTGTGTATTAATCTACCAAGGTGCTGGCCTGTGTCACAGACATTTCCCACTTCTAATGCATTCTTTTTTCCTTATTTGTAATTTTTAAATCATGCTGTTTGAATATTTTAAGATATTTTTATCCAAATGGATGGCTATAAATAACAACAACAAAACATTTAATTGTTACATTGAAAAAAAAGGATAATAATTCTTAGAAAAAAATTACATCTGAATTCATACCTTACATACCTAACATTCTAATCTTTTTTTTTTTTCAACGTTTATTTATTTTTGGGACAGAGAGAGACAGAGCATGAACGGGGGAGGGGCAGAGAGAGAGGGAGACACAGAATCGGAAACAGGCTCCAGGCTCTGAGCCATCAGCCCAGAGCCTGACGCGGGGCTCAAACTCACGGACTGCGAGATCATGACCTGGCTGAAGTCGGACGCTTAACCGACTGCGCCACCCAGGCGCCCCTAACATTCTAATCTTATTTAAATGGTGAATATATTAAACCTTAGAATTGAAGATTCAGAGTGGAAATATTAGCTCTGCCTCAATTATTGAGAATCTGCGGCACAGTCTTCATACTGATACATGACTCTCTTCACCAAAACAATGAATGTTTCCAGTGGGAAAATTGACACATTTTAATATTTTCCCTTGTGGATTTCATGAACTATAAAACTTTTATATTCTGGTTTTATCTGAATTAATAAACTCATTAATCGCTCATTGCTTGCTAACAACAAGTTCTCCTGGGTTTGAATTTGTTAACTGTCGATAAATAATAAATAATAAGCAAAACTAATATTATTAAGCCCTTATTATGTGCCAGATACTGTGCCAAGTGCTTATATGCACTAGTCCATTTGATCTTTAAAATTACCCACATGACATGAACGTTATTAATCTCTCTTGAAGATGAATAAACAGATACCTAGAGAGATTTCAAAAAATGTCCAGGCAACTAAACTAGTAACAAGTCAAATTTAAGATTATATTCTGTCAGCCTAAATATATATAGCCTGCCTGCCTAATAGCACACCAGCAACTTTTAGATAATTTTTCCTTTGAAAAAATGGAAACATTATGATTTCATTTATTTTATAGATTGATTGATTGCTGAGATGGACAATATGCTTTTGTGGGCTTTGTGATTAGTTACAAAATTCAACATGACTTTTATTTTCATTATCCTTGTTAATGAATGCTTCCAATTACTTACAGAGAAAAAGCATTTCAGAATACCAAATAAGTTTTCGTTTCCAATCTGTCCTTAAAACAGTTTTAGACATAAAGCAAGGTGCAGTGAATTTTGTACTTGGAGACAGATCACTGTAAAATGAAATAAAAAGAATAACCATAAGCTATTAAGTATAAACAAAGACTACCTCAGCAACTCTCTTCTCTGTACAGTTAATCCACTTGTGGGTCTGGGAAGGTACATCTCCCATCCAAATGAAGGCTTTCTTCCCTACTGTGAATATTAACAAGGAAAATAGATCATTTTACATATTATATCTCAAAGGCACCATATGTGTTTTTTTTTTTATCACAGAAAGTAATATTTCTTGGACACAAACGTATAACCAAGCTTCTTTAAATAGAAAGGTTTAGTATAGATTTCTTCAAAATCCTTTTTGTATCTTACCTTTTTGATAATTGGCTGATGTTCAGCAACTCTGCTAACAAGGGTTACTTGAATGGATTTGTGGAAAGGTTAAAAGATACGTATAACCAATTATCATTCTTTTGAGATATACTGCTAAACTAGGTTTTGTATTAATTTCTCATAAATGAAATGATGTAAACAAATAATAATCTTTATATTCATAAGATGTGTTAGCAGACATAATCTAAATATTGATGTAATTTTGACTTTGGCTTCAGTACATTCTTCTGTCGTTAAACATTTTACAGGACAGGTGGCCCATCCCATAATCTTATGCTCATTTTCCAGTTGCTCTGTCTATAGTGCTGGTCATTGGCACTAACGTGACCTAGAAGTGGTCATAGAGGAACAGCTTTTGTTTAAAGGTAGAGGAAGGGAGGGGGAAAAGTTCTTTTGAGCCACAGTGCTTATGAAAAGGAAAAAAGAAATTCTATATATAGCAATAGCAGGCTATGAAAAAAAAATGTATGTATATAATAAAATAAAAGTATTTGCAAAGTAGAGATGCTGATTTACCTAAGTCTATAGTAGTTCCTCATTGTATTAAGTTGGAATTTTTCTTAATCAGTTGTTCATTGTATTCAGCTGTGATAGTAGCATGAGTGATCTGCCTTCAATATTTCCACCCAGATCTTGTTTCATATATTCATAGACATCCAAATTAATTCCATTATCTTAGTTGACCCCATTTATAGGCATGGAATTAAGGACAACACAGAATGAAATATTCACAACAGGGAGATAATTTTCAGATTTTTTGAGTCATAGCTCTTAATCCTTACAGCAGACTACTTTCCCAAGGCTGTATCTTTTTAACTATTGTAGGAGACAACACTGAAAAATATATTTGCTAAGGAAAGACCCCAGTAGACATTCCTGATTTTCCAAGTCAACTTTAATTCCTGAAGTCCACTGAGAGCTACGTGGAAAGAGCTCAGAATGCTACAAACTTGCTTCTGGACCTAACTCTCTTCATGATATATTTAATCACTTAAGCAATTCATTTAACCTAGCCATCTTATCTTTCTCATTTGGAAAAGGAAGTTAATGATAGCTGTCTTACATACCTCTCACTTGAGAGCCTTTTATGAGAAAATAGAGTTAGAAGTGTGATACAAAGGTAGGGTAATATTTGTAACAGATCTAAACAGGGTGTCCTGAGCTGTGTCCTAAACAGATATAGTGCACATTCAATAACATGCAATGGATTTTACTGCCAAGCACAAGAAGGGGTAGAAGGAAGAGGAGAAGGGGAAAAAGGGAAATCTGTTCTGTTGGGGATCTTTCCAACAGACATAAAAATGGAACACTGGAAAGAGGATGGCCTTCAAAGGGGGCTAACTCCAGCTTCATCTCTTACTATAGCTTCATGTCAAAATATCTTACTCTCTCTGAACCTCACTTTCTCCTGTAAAATACAATCCAAGTTACTTTTCCTCAATTTATTTTAATATTTTTAAATCAAGATACATGTGCAATTCTAGTGTACTTTTAATATAGTGTTATTTCCCACTCCTCCCTAAAGGTTATTTTACTAATGGTGACAAGGGTGATGATGTGGTCTCTAAGAAATAAGATGCTGCCTCAAAGAAGGAAGGAGAAATTAATCTGTTTTATGAGTGATACATCCCAAACATCCTGAACAGAACCTAGAAACTACTGGTTGAATGAATGAATGAATGAATGTGATGATTAAATAAAATAACAGAATACAGATATACCTAAAATGGTACCCAGCATTTAGCAGCTGAACCCAGATCCAGGTTCAGGGACTACTAGCACCCTAAAACTTTTTAAATTTTTTTTTGAGAGGGTGGTGATGACAGGGGATCCAAAGTGGGCTCTATACTGACAGTAGAGAGCCTGATGCGAAGCTCAAACTCACAAACTGTGAGATTATGACCTGAGCCAAAGTTGAACACTTAACCAACTGAGCCATCCAGGTGTCCCTGTACTAGAAAATTTTTATCCACTAACTCTTTAGAACCAAATATAGTGTATATAATGTATTTTGTACACTATCCCCACAGGGGCCTAGGTCAGTACCCTATGGTCAAACACAGCATTTTGTCTGCAGTGAAATAAATGAAGGTTCACACCAAGTTTGATAAAATAAGCCATACAAAAGTTTGGTCATGTTTTATGCCAAATGAGTCGTGAAAAAGTTTCCAATAACCAGACTTCTAAATTTTAGAATTTGGACGAACGGTTATGAATAATAATGGTAACATTTACTGAGTATCTGCTATGTATCAGTCTCTGCTTTAAGCACTGTACATTAATTAATTAAACCTCACAAAAACCTTTGAAGGTAGGCACAATCATTATTCCTATTTTGTGTGAGAAAAATCTGATGCACAAGTTAAATTACTTGCTTTATTTGGTTTATGAATCAAAGTAAGTCTAGAAGGATTTGTGTTCAACGTTATAGAATAAATAAATTAAGAAGAACATATACATTTATCTCAGTAGAAAAGGAATTTCTATGATCTAAGCAATGAAAGAAATAAAAAATGGGTCCCCTCAGTGGCTCACTCAGTTAAGCGTCCAACTCTTGGTTTCATCTCAGGTCGTGATGTCACAGTTTTGGCGATCATGCCCCATGGAGGTCTCTACACTGTTAGCGCAAAACCTGCTTGGGATTTTCTCTCTCTCTTTCTCTCTCTCTTTCTCTCTTTCTCTCTTTCTCTCTGCCCTTCCCCTGTTTATGTGCTCCCTCTCAAGATAAACAAATAACTTTATAAAAAATAAAAATAGTAATATATTTTATTAAACAACAAAAAAATTTTTTTGTTAAATTTACATCCAAGTTAGTTAGCATATAGTGCACAATGATTGCAGGGGTAGATTCCTTAATGCCCCTTACCCAATTAGCCCATCCCCCCTCTCACAACCCCTCCAGTAACCCTCAGTTTGTTCTCCATACTTATGAGTCTCTTCTGTTTTTGTCCCCCTCCTTGTGTTTATATTATTTTTACTTCCCTTCCCTTGTGTTCATCTGTTCTGTGTCTTAAAGTCCTCATATGAGTGAAGTCATATGATATTTGTCATTCTCTGACTGACTAATTTCACTTAGCATAACACCCTCCAGTTCCATCCACGTAGTTGCAAATGGCAAGATTTCATTCTCTTTGATTGATGAGTAATACTCCATTGTATATACATACCACATCTTCTTTATCCATTCATCCATTGATGGACATTTGGGCTCTTTCCATACTTTGGCTATTGTTGATAGTGCTGCTATAAACATGGGAGTGCATGTGTCCCTTCAAAACACCACACCTGCATCCTTTGGATAAATGCCTAGTAGAGCAATTGCTGGGTCGTAGGGTACTTCTATTTTTAATTTTTTGAGGAACCTCCATACTTTTTTCCAGAGTGGCTGCGCCAGCTTGCATTCCCACCAGCAGTGCAAAAGAGATCCTCTATTTTCCACATCCTCGCCAACACCTGTTGTTGCCTAAGTTGTTAGTGTTAGCCATTCTGACAGGTGTGGGGTGGTATCTCATTGTGGTTTTGACTTGTATTTCCCTGATGATGAGTGAAGTTGAGCATTTTTTTTAAGGGTCAGTTGGCCATCTGGATGTCTTCTTTGGAGAAGTGTCTATTCATGTCTTTTGCCCATTTCTTCACTGGATTATTTGTTTTTTGGGTGTTGAGTTTGATAAGTTCTTTATAGATTTTGGATACTAACCCTTTATCTGATATGTCGTTTGCACATATCTTCTCCCATTCTGTCAGTTGCCTTCTAGTTTTGCTGATGGTGTCCTTCACTGTGCAGAAGCTTTTTATTTTGATAAGGTCCCAATAGTTCATTTTTGCTTTTGTTTCCCTTGCCTCTGGAGATGTGTTAAGAAAGAAGTTGCTGCAGCCAAGATCAAAGAGGTTTTTGCCTGCTTTCTCCTCGAGGATTTTGATGGCTTCCTTTCTTACATGTAGGTTTTTTATCCATTTTGAGTTTATTTTTGTGTGTGATGTAAGAAAGTGGTCCAGGTTCATTCTTCTGCATGTCACTGTCCAGATTTCCCAGCACCACTTGCTGAAGAGACTGTCTTTATTCCACTGGCAATTCTTTCCTGCTTTGTCAAAGATTAGTTGGCCATATATTTGTGGGTCCATTTCTGGTTTCTCTATTCTGTTCCACTCAGATCTGAGTGTCTGTTTTTGTGCCAGTACCATACTGTCTTGATGATTACAGGTTTGTAATACAGCTTGAAGTCTGGGGGGTTGTGACTGCCTCCTGCAATATCTGTTGTTGTTTACAACAAAATTTCTTGAATATCAAAAGCACCATATTAAAATTTAAAGTTTAATAACCTAGATAAAATGTTTTCAGCAGATATTGTTGGCATATTCAATATATAAAGAGTACATATAAATCAATAAAAAGCAATAAGACCTCATTAGATAAGGAAGAGACATTAAGAAGTCACAAAAAAAAAAAAGTTTTGCCACTGGCAAAAAAAAGTGTGAAATTTCAACTAAAATTTAAGGTTAAAAATTGAGACACAATTTTTTGATATTAAGTAGAGATTTTATAACTAATAATATATGCTGAATGCTTTAAGAATTCTTATAGCCTTTGAAGTTGTGTTTTGATTTTTTTTTCCATAGAGAAGTAACCAGAAATTCTAGGGGAAAAAATATTTCTCTGCAAAGATGTTCATTAAAGAGTAATTTATAACATTAAAAACAAAAACAAAAACAATAACAAAAAAAGGAAACCAATGCTTTTAAGGTCCAGGGTCATGGGGTTAATAAAACAACTTCAAAAAATGATGTGGAAAAAATTGTTTGGGCCTACCAATATCCCATTTTGTCAACACACTGCTGAGTCTAACGGAACTGTCAATGTTATAAAATCATAGTTTAGTTTCCGATATCACATTAATAAGCTTTCTGGAGTTGTTGCCAGGGAACCTGAGACCCTGAAGCCATTTATCTAGGCAGGAGAGTTTTCTCTGCAGTTGTCCTGAACAGGTGGGAGGGTAATTTTCACTGCAGAGATATTTTTTCCACAGTAAATGATGACTAGCTATGAAATTGTTATGTTCCACTGTAGACCTGTATGCTGTACCTTTCTCCAAATAAGTTGCTAATACTGCCACTTTAAAGCTGTATTAACTTTGAAATCTTTGGAAACTAGATTAACCCAGCTGCAGTCTAATAAATGAGTGATTTCAACCATTAAAACTCAACCTCACCCATGGGACTGTTTACTTCATTATATTTTCCAATTGATTGTATATATTGTTTAGGAAGGCTATTGATCATTGTATGTTGATATTGTAACCAGCCACTTTATTATTCTCTTTTATTCTAATGGTTTTACATTTGACTTTCTTGAATTTCCTAGGCAGATACCTGCCTGTTAATGGTAAAAAAAAAATCTTACTGTCATTGTCCATAGTTTTTATTTAATTATTCTTATCTTACTAATTACTATTGGAGCTTGGCTATAAGTTCCAATACACCACTAAATAATATTGGTTAAAAAAAAAAAAGGATCTCACACAACTCATTGACTTAACTTTCTTCACTCCAACTCCAGCCTCCACTTTCCCCTTACTTTCTCTTGTAATCTTTTTTTTCTTGGTAAATAGTTCTACTATTCATCTAGGTTTCCAAGTAAGAAATCTGAATATCACTGCAATATCTTTCCTCTCATTTGTACCCCACTGGAATAATCAATATCTCACATATACACATACAGCTATTTTCAAACAAATTATTCTACTTTAATTAATTTAAATGCCAGTTCTTTTAAAACATGACTGACATCATACCACTCTGTCATTATATGTTTTCAAAACAAATATTTATCAAGTGTTATTTGTAGAATCCTATGGGATATGACATAGTCATCAAGTCTTATGGATCCTACCTCATAAAAATTTCTTGTAGTTAATCCCTCTTCTCCATGCTCATTTCCATTTTTCTCACATAGACACTTTAATCTTGTGCTGGTTAGTCTCTGTCTGCCCCCCTAGATCTATTCTTTGTTTTTCTCAGTTTTCCAGAGAGTTGACTTCTTGAAGAGGTTTTCCTTGCTCCTTAGCTTCTGGTGGGGATTGGTTTGGAGGTACCAGAAGGATTTGGAGAGTGGGAAGGGAAAAAGTTGAGTTTATGTTTCCCCCATTCCCTCTTTGCTTCATTGTTGTTCTGATGAATACTACTTAGCTTTATGATTATATCTTCTCCTGTGATTCCAGCCCTCAACCAGTCTCTCATGATACCTTAAAAGTAGTAAACCCAGTAAGGATTAAGGGTTGTAATGGCTTCCCACTCTTGCTAATCCTAACTCTGCTCACCTACCAATAATTATTTCCTTTACTAAAATGTCTTTTAATAAATCCTAGTAGATTGAACCCTTTGTTTCCTATTAAGACACAGACTGATATGTAACCCTTTTCCAAACCATTGAAATGGACTCTAATTGATTTCATTTCTACAGCCTCACCCTCTCTCTTACCTTTTTACAACACATCCTTCAACCATGAACAGAGAACCCTTTTCTCAAATGCAAACCTGACAATGTCATTCCCTGAGCAAAATCTTCACTGTTCTTCATCATTATTAGTAGTAGTTTCCAGCCAGAGTTACTGCAAATGACCTATAAATCCTTACACACCCAAGAATTTTCTGTGGAATAATCAGATTCATTTATATACATATTACTTTTTTTAATATGCCACTGTGATTAAATACTAGGTCATGTAAATTTTGGCTAACATCATACTATGTCATTATGTGTTTCCCCAGACAACCAGATATTCCATCATATACACTAAAGAATCCTCACATTCAAAATAAAATCTAAACTCTTCCTAACTTTCTAGTTTATTCTTCTGCTGCTCACCCCACATGCACTTACACTTTACTTAAGTGTGTACTCTCCCTGCATCTTTGCTTTAGGTAATCTTCCTATTTCTGGAAGGCACTCAACCACATTCAATAACCCTTCATGGCAAATACTTTGTCATCTTTCATAATAGAAACATTATATTGAAAACCAATAGGCTAGAGTTTGAGTTAATTACTTTTCATGCATTATCTCATTTAATACTCATTGCAATAGATGAGATGAAGCTTAAGGGGTTTGCACAAGTTCACACAACCATAAAGTATAAAATTAAGACTGAAAACCTGACTTAAAGACTTAAAGACTTAAAACCTACACCTTAAAAACTAAATTGTTCTTTCTAACAGGGTACTAGTCTAGAAAGTCAAAAACTTACACTCTTTGAAATCTCCTTCACATGCCTTTTCTCATTTTTATTTCTATGCTCCTTGATCCGTGCCTCTTCATACTGTACTATCATTCTTTGCTTATTTGTTTACCTCTCCCATTGACTTTGAAATTTTTAAGGATAAAACTCAATTTTGTGGGATGCCTGGGCAGCTCGGTCGGGTAAGTGTCTGAATCTTGATTTCAGCTCAGGTCATGATCTCACCATCATGGGATCAAGCTCAGCCTCAGGAGGGAGTCTGCTTGGGATTCCCTCTCTCCCTCTCTCCCCGCCCCTCCCCCACTCATGCACACGTGCTCTCTCTCTCAAAATAAATAAATAAATCTAAAAATAAACCTCAATCTTGAATTTTTTTCTTTGTTCGTATACCAAAATTTAATACGATATCTAGGTATTAAACAGAATAATTTTTGATCATATTAATGCTTTATAAATGAATAACCTTACTTTTAATATTAAAATGAAACTTTATCTCCTAGAAATTGTTGCACTGCAACATTTCCAAAAATACCTATTTTGTTTATATTCCTGATTCAATCCTGGAAAGGTATTTATATAGTATGTCTCATTTGACCATGTCATTGTGGCAACTGCCTACTGTTTAATGATTTCTTTTGTCTTAGTTGCCTAATAATGATTAACTAACCATATACATCAAGGAACATAACTTCTTCAGTTAACTTTAATTGACTTGGTTCATATATGAATACTTATAGTAGTTACCTTTCTGTTATCAATATCATATATTGTAAATTAGCCACACAATAAAAAACTGTTGGGGCACCTGGCTGGCTCAGTCCATAGAGTGCGCTACTCTTGTTCTCTAGGTTGTGAGTTTGAGTCACAACCGCACTGGTTACAGAGACTACTTAAAAATAAAATATTTTTAATGAAAAAGGAAAAGAAAAACACTGTTTTTCTGAATGTCCTCATTTGTAATTTATATTATTTCTTATTTACTCTGCTACATAGACCAAATTTAGAAGATGGAAACACAGTCAAACCTCTATATTTAAACCATAAGATCAATGCATAAGAAAGAAAACTAAATATTTAAGCCATATCCTTTGGCCATAAAATTTCTTATGAACATGATAAAATTGATCAAAAATCTGGTTAGAGCCCAGTTAATTCCATGAAAACATGCAATAATGATAGCTAATGTTTATTGAGGTCTATTATGTGTCAGCTATTTTTCTAAATACATGCATTAACTCATTTAACCCTCGTAACAACTTTATGTGATAGGCATTATTATTTTGCCCATTTTGTAGATTGGAAAACCGAGGTGCAGAAATGGAAAGCAACTTGCAAAGGCCATGCAACTACTGATGTCCCAGGTAGTATTTAGAGCCCAAGTAGTCTATACTCTGAGCCTCCTTAATAACTATGCAATACTGCCTCTATTTAAAAAGTAGCAAATGGAATTATTATTAGTGAGGACACACACAAAACATTATAAATAAGGGAGGACTTTGGCCCATATTCCTGACCTGACTGGTCTCTGGGGCAGTATTCTGCTTCCACCATGTACTTCAAGTTCCTCATCTGTAAAATAAGAGCAATAATAGTATTTATTTTATAGGTTGTTGTGATGATTGCCTGTCTTTATACATATGAAGTGCTTCAAACAATGCCTAGAACAGACTAAATGCTACTTATTAGTATTTTCCAACTAAAAGGAGATGATTTATCCTCTTGGTGAGCATTTACTTAGCTACTATGCAACTGAAAATTAATAAACTATTATTCCAGTTTATACATAAGTCTCTTGTGTACTTATTAAAATTGGTTCTCTTTCAAGAGTTCTGATGTACATGCAAGGCTGAGGCATGATATTAGACTTGGATTGACTAATAGGTTTTAATTTTTGAACCATCTCTAAAAAATTGATGGCAGTTTCTTAAGTGTATAGTTCAGGTTCCTATAGTCACATAAGTGTACAGCAGGAAAGAGTGTTTTGCTGAGTTCATGTTAGGCTGTGACCTTGGGTCAGAAACAGCAGGAAAGAGTGCTTTCTGAATTCATGGTTAGGCTGTGGACTTGGGTCAGAAAGGCCGTCTTCAGTACCATGGACAGAACTTTGCATGCCTGAAGGTGCTGACACCACTTGATCATTTGGAGGTGGACGAAGAAGCATGATGAGAAAAAAAAAATGCTCTATTTTCTAGAAAATTTAGCAAGTATACATGCATGTGCATATACTTTCATTAATGTCTTGTATATATAGCAGCATTTACCATTCTGATAACAAGAAATCAAGATCAATACAAATATGTTAAGCAACACATAAACGAGGAAGAAGTGAAAAGAATAGCTAAAGCTTCAGAAGCGCTGTATTGTTCCCATGTTTTTAGTTATACCCAAAGGAATGCATGTGGGTATTTTTCTAAGCTTTCTAAAATCATTGGTTTATACATCTGTACTTCAGCAGAGCATATTTAAAGTGGCAAGATTCATGAGATTGGTAAGAGTTGGCAATAATATTTTATAAGTCTTATTTTACTTAATAGAAGTTTATGTACTGCATGAAGTTTATAGGATATTTAAAGAAAAAGTGCAATATGCTTTCTCACCCAAAATGTTTACACACGTTTTTTTAAATATTTTACCATAGAATTAAAAATTTTCAGTGTGCTTTCACTTTAGTAGCATTTTTTTTTAATTTATTCATTTAAATTCAAGTTAGTTGACATACAGTGTTGTATAGGTTTCAGGAGTAGAACCAAGTGATTCCTCACTTATTGTATAAGACCCAGTGCTCATCCCAAGAAGTGCCCTCCTTAATGCCCATCACCCATTTAACCCATTCTCCCACCCCCCTTCAGCAATCCTAAGTTTGTTCACTGTATTTAAAGAGTCTCATGGTTTGTCTCCCTATCTGTTTTTATCTTATTGTTCCTTCCCTTCCCCTATGTTCATCTGTTTTGTTTCTTAAATTCCACATATGAGTGAAATTATATGGTATTTTTCTTTCTCTGCTTTATTTTGCTTAGCATAACCCATTCTAGTTCCATCCATGTTGTTGTAAATGGCAAGATTTCATTCTTTTTGATCGCCGTGTAATATTCCATTGTATATACCATATCTTCTTTATCCATTCATCAGTCGATGGACATTTGGACTCTTTCTATAATTTGGTGGCACTGGAGCCTACAGTGAACCCAGTGCTGCTATAATCATTGAGGTGCATGTGCCCCTTAGAATCAGCATTTTTGTATCCTTTGGGCAAGTTCCTAGTAGTGCAAGTGCTGGATCATAGGGTAGTTCTGGTTTGTTTGTTTTTTTAAGTTTTATTTATTTTGAGATAGAGGTAGAGATAGAGAACACAAGCAGGGGAGGGGCAGAGAGAGAGAGGGACAGAGGATCCAAAGTGGGCTCCAGGCTGACAGCAATGAGTCCAATGCAGAGCTCGAACTCACAAAGCCTGAGATCATGACCTGAATTGAAGTCGGAGGTTCAACTGACTGAGCCACCCAGGTCCCCCCTCTATTTTTAACTTTTTTGAGAAACCTCCATACTGTTCTCCAGAATGTCTGCCCAGTTTGTACTCCCACCAACAGTTAGTAGCAGAAATATTAAGTTTGCTTCTGCCTCCTTGCATTTAAAAATAAGACAAATTAACTTCTGAATGGACCTTACCACCTGGTAAATTCTAAGATAATGGCATTGTGTAAGTTCCCATAGCAGGCAGTCAGTTTTCCTTGGCAAATGTTTATCTTTACATGTGACTTCCACTCCTAAACTCATAAAGCCTTTCTAGATTCCCTTTTTATAAAATGACATCTCTCCTTCTTCTGGATCCCTCCTCTAGATTTCTGTAGTACTCTGTAACTACCTGTTTTTACATTTTACATTTTTTGTTCTATTTTGCAATGAATATTCCTTGCTGTTATACATCAGTTCCTTAAAACAAAGATTGTATCCCCTCCACATTTGTAACTTCCACATTATCTAACATAATGCATTACACATAGAAAGCCATTAAACAAAGTTTATGAAAGAGTCATACAATATTTTGGGTATCAACTTTTTTGAAGGAGTGTGGGCTGGAGGATGCTTTGTGGTATTCAATACATTCTTTGGGTAACTTCCCAGAAAAACAAAATAGATATGCATTTCTACAAATATATTTCAAAATATGTGTAGCAGAATTAACAATCATCAAATATACCAGCCGAACTAGTATTGCAATAATATCTAGTAGTCCTGCCTTAGAATAGAATATTTCCTGTTAGGAAGAAACCTGTCATGATGCAAATTATTTTGATGTAGTGGTAACCTCCAAATATACAGGCAGGCAAGATCCCCAAGGCCACAGAAGAATAAAGCATACAGAACAATTAAAAGGTTCAAACAATATGATTTATTTAATCATATTAAGATACGTAGTGAAAAGCAAAGGAGAAAAGTGGCATAGGTTAATGCACTTGCGATAGTATGCAAGCAGAGTGGGAGACAATACTACCTATCTTCTGGGTTATGCAATTCTCCCTCTCTGTGTCTCTGTCTCTGTCTCTGTCTCTCTCTCTCTCTCTCTCTCTCTATCTATCTATACACATAAATACATACACAAAGAGGGATATCATCTCCCTCTGTCTCCCTTCTGAGTTTCACTATCCATTAATGGCATAGTTACAAGCACCAGAACTGAGGTTTGAGTAAATAGACTCCACAAACAGAAGAAGCCTAAGACCAACATACATACTTGCTCTACCAGAGAGACGCAGGGCAAGTATGCCTGAGCAATCACAGGACTCACCATTTGAAAATGAAGCTATGGATTTCATTTGTGTTTCTTGAGTAGAAGACAATACGAGGCCTGAATGGGCATTACCAGTGAGTGACCAAATTAAAGCCTAAGAATACTCAAGGGCTTACATATATTTTAGTGCCTCCCGAATACTATGTGTCTCCGATATATTTACAGTGCCCCAAACTTTAGGTGTCTTTTGATCTATCTTTTTATATCTATGTTCATCTCACACAGGATCTGCTTACTATCTTATTTATCCTACCCAGCTCATCTTACAGATTCTGCCTACATCTCATGAGCTACTTATTTACACATTGTATATACACACCTAACACATCTTACGGATTTTGTCTATGTGCTCCTCTTCTTAGGATATTCAAATATTTTCAAATAATTTGTTCAAAAAACCTGTTTAGAAATATGGAAACAGGGGCGCCTGGGTGGCTCAGTCAGTTAAGCGTCCAGCTTCGGCTCAGGTCATGATCTCGCGGTCTGTGGGTTCGAGCCCCGCGTTGGGCTCTGTGCTGACAGCTCAGAGCCTGGATCCTGTTTCAGATTCTATGTCTCCCTTTTCCTCTGACCCTCCCCTGTTCATGCTCTCTCTCTCTCTCTCTGTCTCAAAAATAAATAAATGTTAAAAAAATTTAGAAATATGAAAACAATTGTGCCATTAGGTTACAAATATATTGTATATTTAAAACACTCAGGGGACCCCTGGGTGGCTCGGTCAGTTGAGCATCTGACTCTTGATAACAACTCAGGTCCTGGTCTCACTGTCATGAGATCAAGCCCCGTGGCAGGCTCTGCACTGAACGAGGTCTGCTGGGAATTCTCTCCCCCTCTCTCTTTTCCTCCCCAGCTCTCTGTCTCTCTATCTCTCCCAAAATAAATAAACTTAAAAAAATACAATGTTTTAAAAATATTTAAATAAAACTTCGGAAAAAAGTTAATAGAAAATAAGTTTAGCCTGAGGCTTATGACAGAATTTGTTTTTATAAAAACAAACAAACACGAACCTTCCACAAAGCCGTGTCAATGAAAAAATAAAAACTATTTATATATAATGTAATGGCATTAGAAGGAATTGGGGATATAAAGACAGAAAATAAGTAGCACGATTCAACAAATTAAAAGATCCTGGTAGGAGCTGCTGTAATGGTCAGGACAAGCTCGGTTATGTCATGTTCACAAACACCCCAAATCTCAACTTTAAAATTACAAAGGCTTATTTCTCACTCATTGTTGATGTCCAACACAGATTCTGCCAGGGAAAGAAGACTACTGTCTTATAATGCCACCATTTCAATATGAGGCTTTATGTTTTATCATGGCAGGAGATAAGTGAATGGAACAGCTGCATGGTTTTTAAGTGCTTCTACCCAGAAGTGACACAATCACTTCCACTCACATTTTATTGCCCACAAGTCACTTTGCCACACCTAGTTTCAAGGAGGCCTGTGGCAAGAAAGAGAGGAAAACTAAAAGTTTTGAAAAGCACTGGTAAAGTCTTTCATGGTAATTATTAACATGAAAGCAATAATCAGAGATTTACCAAATTGAAAAGCAACATGAGATGGTGAAAATTGAATCATATCTATATATCTATATACATATCAGATATCTCTACATTCATATACCTATAACATATATATGCAAATATTCGTATGTATACACATATATCTATAGATACACACACATCATTGGGATGAACTGAATGCAACCTCATCCCTAGTCAGCAGAAAATTTGAAATCAAAATAATCTACATTGGGGTAACTCCTCCTACACCAGATGGTTGGGCATTATTCATGGCTAATGAGTTGGTCCTTGTAATATAAAAAGCAGACCCTGCAATTTGTCGATTGTTTCTTAGAACAATGAGATCAGGATTATTCATTCATGTGGTAGGACAGCCAAAGTCACAAATTTAGTATAAACATGCTTTCCTCATATGATACTACCTTGGCAGCCTTGGAAAGAAAATCAACATTCACCTTTTGAAATGTCACAGTTTTAGGTGCCCTGTGAGAAATGTAGCGTCAACATTTGCTGGAGGTTGGGGAAGACTCAAACTAGAATGAGGACGCCCACTGACTTTGGAGAACAGAACCTACCCTGTTCAGCAGAAAGTGAGGAGAACAAGTTCCAGTTAGTCTGTAGGCTGCAGCTAAAATTGTTGAATTAACAAGACCTCAGAAGAATGCCTTTCTTCCTGGAAGGGATGGAAAGGTGGGGGTGAGGTAAGACTCTGGACTGTGAGATTTAGAGAAGCCTCCTGGGAGGAGGAGAGGGAAAGTAAGAAGCCATGGCTGAGAGGTAGGGTTCACACATCAACTTCCTTGGTTTGTTTTATCAATATATGCATTTTTTTATTTTATGTTTTTGCATAATATAAATCAGGCCCTTTACGAAAAGAACTGTGTGTTTTATTCTAGGTCAAGCAGTCCTCAAGGAAGATGGTATCTGATTTTTCATATTCTTGAAGGTTCCCAAGCAGGAAGACACTAAGAGACCTCTGAACCCTCCACCCCCATCCTTGAGGATGAGTGAATGAAGCTACTACAATTTCCCAACAACTGAATAGACAGCCACTGACCTACACATGGCATCCCTAGCTTCTTACCTGCCCCGAGACTGAATTTCCTGCTCCTGAACCTTCCCGCTGGCAAACACACACAGTCCATGGACACTCTGTGGGACTGTGAGGAGAGGTGTGAGAGCTGGCACCTCTGCTTTACTGGTAAGTCCTTGGAAAAGGCACTTCACCTCTCCTCACCTTCCTTTCCCTCATCTCTGATGTAGAAATGGTAATGTCTGTGTAGTTTCTATCACTAACACATTGCAAGGGTCAGATGAGTAAATGCACATGAAAATCCCCTGAAACTTTTAAGAGCTGGTTTTGCTAGTAATGATCTGTTTAGTTTTAATATTCAAATTAAGTAGTCTTTATATTTACACACTTCTTTTTATTTTTTTTTAATTTTTTTAACGTTTATTTATTTTTGGGACAGAGAGAAACAGAGCATGAACGGGGGAGGGGCAGAGAGAGAGGGAGACACAGAATCGGAAGCAGGCTCCAGGCTCTGAGCCATCAGCCCAGAGCCCGACGTGGGGCTCGAACTCACAGACCGCGAGATCGTGACCTGAGTCGAAGTCGGACACTTAATTGACTGAGCCACCCAGGCGCCCCACACACAGTTCTTTTTAAAAACAAGTCATTTTCTGAGGGAAAAATATCTAATCTGCTATGTGCATTATGTATTTTATCCTTACAGTAAACATATCTTGTGTAAGCATACTTTTTTCACATTTCACTGTGCAGCAAGCTATTCTACCTGTGGATATAAGAAGATGAGAATGTTTATTTTAAAAATTAAATCTTCCTAAGGGGAAAATAGAGCACTAACTTTTTTGGTGGTCAGCACACTGGTCACTAAAGAAACTTCTGCTGATAAATATGTATACTTTATTATTACGGCTATTCATAACACAACTGACAAAACACTGTAATTACATTGGTATCTATTTTTCATAAAAACTTGACACGGCTTGACAATTTCATAGAATTTTGGAATATTAAGCTTAAATGGACCTCAGAAATAATTTAGACCATGTCTAGATAAAGTAACTAAGACCCAGAAAGGTTAAGTGGCTTTTATAAGGTTCTACAGATAACCCTTGGCAGAATTACGACTCTGACTTAGAGTCACTTTACAAAATAGTGAATTTCAAGATTTTTATAAAGAAGCCTTCTCAATTTTACTTAGTAAAGAGAATATATACTATAGTGCTGTATGAGAAGAAGAAAAAATATTTTACTTTAACACTAAGTAGTACATTAAATTGAAATATATACCCATAATTAGTCAGGTACTGTTTCATTAAGTTTTAAATATTCATTAATTTCACAATGTATAAAAAACACTATTTATTAAAATAAAACATGAAGAGTATGTAATGTATCAAATAGTACCTGAAACAGTTGAATATGCTATATAAAGTATTTCTCTTCTAAATCAAATATTCATTCTAAAAGAGAATTAATGAAAATTGTCCATTATCATGTTTTTATGTGTCCAAAAAGTATCAACAACATAAAATTTGTGCATACGTGCACACACACACACACACACATAAGCACACTTATTTTGTAAAATAGTTGAGTCAACTTATTCTAAGGTGTGTTTTTTTTTAAAGATAACTATGCTAAATGTCATCAAAAGAGCTTTTAAACATGGTTCTTTGCAATTTAAGGTGTTACTATCTTTTTTTGGTTACTATATTTTTATGGCCAAATTCCTTGGTTACTAAATTGTCTCACAACTATCTAATGCTTTTGATAAACAGAATAGTTTTTTTCTTCTTTTGGGAAGTAGCAGCATTCATCTGCCACTAAATCATGTTGGTGGGAAAACAAAGGTTAATAAATAAGAGATTTAATAAAAGCATAGTTAAATAGGATTTGAGTTCAATGGCACCAAAATGGGAATTAGACAATCTATGTAGATTTACACAGGATAAGGCTTTCATAATATATAAGCAAAAAGAGGCAAAAATGTATTTCTTTCAACCTTTATTTCTTGGCATAGAATAAATAGGAAACCCCTCTTAAGAGAAATTTATAATATGTGAATAAATTTTATGATGTGATCTAAGAAGTCATAAAATAGTGAGTTGAAATTTATCATCAAATTCTACTATGTAAAGAGTTCATCATTCAGCAAGACATTTATTGACAAAGAAACAGAAAATTACATGAGAGTAACCCTCATTTGAAGAACTAGTGTGAGCAGCATCGACAAGGTCTTGACCTCTAAGACTAAATGGAGGCCTGTTATAGAGCTGTGGCAATCCCCAACACCTTACATGGCTTGGCAGTGTGACGTCATGTCTGGCCTCACATCTGTCTTTCCTCCTGTGGAGCATCTAAAGCACCAGGCTTTGCTGTTATCAAGAGCGTAAAATATCTGTCCTCTTAGAAGCTCTCATAGGATTTGAGCACAAATTGAATGAGCTCCGACATCTGTATAAAACTCATTTATAATTCTTGGTATTTGAAAGCTGTTTCATAATGAGCATGTTAATTACCCACTTAATAGAGAGGCGTCATGTTCTGACATTGCTTTGAGCTTGACCATTAGGAAAAAGTTTCTGCACAACTTCATCTTCACTCCTCACAGCTTTGCCATTTCCTAGTTACAATTCAGTGTCAAGCCCTCTATTTTTATGGAGGATTTATTAAAAAAAAACAGATTGTACAGCCTTTTCTTACTGATTGTGAAACTATGCTTAAGGATACTGTACCCTCCATCATTCAATGTCCTCTATCCAAGGACACACATGATCAATTTGTGCTGTAGTTTAGTTCAACCAAAAAAATCATCTTTATAGATGGATGTGCATGCTTTCAGTTGTCACAAGATGAAGGCTGTGTTTCTTTCTTTTTTAAATCTTAGCTGAATGAAAACAGCATCAAATATACTCACCAAACACTGTAATTCAATTCTGGTCCTGAAAACATTTCACTTTTTCTGCTAACTTTAGAGACACCATTCAGTTTTATACCTCCAATAGACAATTTTGAACTCTTATTAAATCTATAAACTTCCTCAAAACTTTTTTCAATCCTGCCTTCTTCTGTTCCATTTATCTGCCACAATCTTTGTTCTTCTTTGAAGGCCGAATCTCACATGGACATTGAGCCTAACTTTACCGGAAGAATGTATCAGGGAACCCTAACTAGTCAGATTTCCTGTCTGAGACAAGATATAATGCATTAGATTCAAGATCCAGTGAGCTGAATAGGTCATGGATACCTGGATCCCCACTTAGCAACACACTTCTCTCTTCTTCCTTCTCATTGTAAAGATTGGGTTTCTGCCTCAGTTTCTGGAATTACAAGTCTCTTGTTTGGAATAGAGACCTACTCTAAACACTAACTAGCTTTTTTAGAATACTGATAACAGAGGTGCCAGGGTGGCTCAGTTGGTTGAGCATTTGGTGAGATCTCACACCATCTCACAGTTTGTGGTTTCAAGCCCCGTGTCAGGCTCTGTGCTGACAGTTCAGAGCCTGGAGCCTGCTTCAGATTCTGTGTCTCCCTCTCTCTCTTTACCCCTCCTCCGCTCTCTCTCTCTCTGTCTCTCTCTCTCTCTCTCTGAAAAATGAATAAACATTAAAAATTTTTAATAAAAAGTAAAAAAAAAGAATACTGATAACAAATGTAATATCAGATCATGTCTCTCATACAAGAAAGATTCTGTGGTTATGTATCCCTATGTGAGAGCTGGTGTCCTCCAAATTTCAAAATTACTCAGGAAACTAATATAGTCATTTACTCAAGCTAAAATATGATCACTACTTAGAAACCACAGCTGCCAGACTCTTCACCTGCTATATTGGATTTGCTGATATACTGGTGTTTGCCCAAATCAAGCTCAAGTTTATGATTTGTCACTTTTATCCCAGGCTATTCCAATCTTCGTGAACTCTCATCATCACCTACAGTCCTACTGCATTAGTCAACTCATCCTGAATTTCTCAGGCAATTTTTTCCTACCTTCTATTCTCTCTTGAACCCCTCAATAATTGCTCCCCCTTCTCACATGTAAATGAAGACTTTCTCGTTAGATAGCTTCCTCATCCCCACATATTATATACCATCTGTATGACAGAAAAAATACACGTGCTTCCACTAAGGTATCAACTCTTCTTATTCCCTAGATCCAATTTCCTCTCATCAGCCCAAGAATTATCCTCTTCAAGTACTCTGATTCAATTTCGCATTATTAATTTTTCTCTTTTTATGGGGACTTATGGTCAGCATAAAAATGTACTGTTGTTTCTTCCATCTTTAAAAAAGCAACAAAACCAAACTTTAAGAAAAAATTTCAGTTGTCCACACTTTCTGATTCTATTGTCATACTCACTGGTTCTGTCTAGAAGTCACTCCAATCAGGGTTTCATTCCATCCACTCTACTAAAACAGCTTTTGTCAAGTTAATCAATGACCTCCACAACACTTCTACAGTTTTATTTTCAGTCTTCTTATTTGACTTCTTGGGAACATTTGAGGCATTCAATCCTGTCCTTCTTGAAATGCTGTAGATGGCCATTTGGTTTCTGGAACACTATCCTTTTCTAGTTTTACTCATAACTGACCATTCTGTATCTCCTGTGATGGATATCTTCCTTTCTCTAACTTGTAAATACTGGAGTGCTCCAGGGATTTATCGTACCCTGTCCCAATCTACATGAATTCTTTGGGTGATCTCATCTAGTTTCATTGGCTTTAAAGTTTATTTATTTATTTATTTATTTATTTATTTATTTATTTATTTATTTTTAGAGAGAGACAGGGAGAGAGCGCACAAGTGCACACATATGATTTGAGCGGGTGGAGGGCAGAGAGAGAGGGAGAGAATGAATCTCAAGCAGAGTCCATGCTATCAGCATGGAGCCCAATGTGGGGCTCAAGACCACAAACTGTGAGATTATGACTTGGGCAGAAATCAAGAAACAGTCACTTAACCAACTGAGCCATCCAGGCATCTCCAGTTTCATTGGCTTTAAATGGGATCTTTATGCTGAGGACTTTAAAATGTCACTTCAGACTCAACACTTTTGATGGACTTCAGATTAATATATGCAAAAGTCTTCACTTGAATACATTTCTCAAGCCTAACTCTTAGTACCAACCCTTCTCCCTCAAGCTTCTCCCTTTCAGTAAGCAGCACTGTGCTGTCATTCTTAGTGTCTCATTTTATATCACATCCCACATCGGATCCCCAACAAATTCTGTGAAAGTATAATGCAAATCTTATCACTTCTTGTCTCCTCCATTGCTATTACCCCATTTCAAGCCATCATAATCTTCATCTAGAATATGGTCAAATCATCCTATCTGAATTCTTGCTTTTACTCTGTCTTTCCTCCACAGAGCAGGCATAGTATTTCCTTTAAGACATTAAGGCTGATACATTCCTCACTTAACTACCCTTCTGTATCTTTCCATAATACTTAGGAAAAAATCAGTCTTTACCTAAATTTACAAAGTTCAACAGTTATATGACCTGGTGCTAGCTAACTGTCCATTAGCATCTCTTACCACCATCACTCTGAATCACTAATTGCAGCCACACTGGCCTCCGGCTATATCTTCAACCAGACAGACATGCTTTTACCTCGGAGCCTTTGCATTGGTTATTCTCTCTTCTTAGAATGTTCTTTCCCCATGTATCCTCTTCCTGACTTCATCCAGGCCTCAGTTCAAATGTTAACCTCCTCCAAGAAGCCTTTGCTGATAAAACCATGGTAAAAATCATAATTTGTTTCCTTGAATTCTTTGTTTATTTTATATCAGTTACCATTACCTGTCACAGAAACAACCAGTGAATTCAGTCCATTTTGCTTCAAAAATATCCAATTCATGAGAAGTTAAGCCTTTCTTTTCTGGCTTCATGAGAACAAAAAAACGAACTGATTGATTTTAAAAGCTTATTTGGGCATTGAAAAGACACAGAATGTGATCAATAGTACCTCCAAACTCTCTCTTTTAAAGAGTATTATGTGAAAATGTTAAAAAGTATATTATGGGAAATTCACATAATATTATTATGGTATTGTCTGGAAAATTCTGGGAGACAACTGTCAGAGAGAATAATGGTGCACTTCTCACATAGTCTGACACAGAACTAACAGTATTTTTCAAATGCTAAATGTGCTTATACTACATGCTAAAAATCTCATTTCTAAAATACTCATCCTGCTCATACCATTGAGATATACTTAGTTGAAAAATCTGGCACTGGGGCGCCTGGGTGGCTCAGTCGGTTAAGCAGCCGACTTCGGCTCAGGTCATGATCTCGCGGTCCATGAGTTCGAGCCCCGCATCGGGCTCTGTGCTGACAGCTCAGAGCCTGGAGCCTGTTTCAGATTCCGTGTCTCCCTCTCTCTGACCCTCCCCTGTTCATGCTCTGTCTCTCTCTGTCTCAAAAATAAATGTTAAAAAAAAATTAAAAAAAAAAAAAAAAAATCTGGCACTTTATGCCTGAACTCATAAACAACTTGAACAGATACTAACATCCTTTTGCTTTGATGTGTTAGGCAAATATGTGAAGTCTGAAAACCAGAGCTTCAGTCTTGGTTCCACCGTTTACTATGTCTGCAGTCTTGAATGAGTTATTCAATACCTTATCTTTGTGTTCTCATCTTTACAAAAAGAAAAAAAAAAGAAGCAGATACTTTGAGATACTTAAAATATATACAATGAAATTGTCTGAAAACTGGGAAGTTATTAGTAATCTCAATTAAATCTTCGCAAATTTTATACCATGTTTGTTGTATACAAATGATGGCATACAACTGGCAACAACTGTTTAGGCACAAAGTCATATACTGGGTATTTTACCACAATATAAGATCATAAGATTTTAGAGGGGCTAATATGTTTATCAAGTCCTTTAATTACTACCATATGTGGAGGAAATGATTATGAAGGGAAGAATCTGTTGCATATCCAAAGAATATAAGCTGGTATAGTAAAACAAATACATACAGTTATTTATTTGCATAAGATCTTCCTTAGAGTAGCTTCAAAATCCTAATATTCATGTAGCAGTTACACGAGGAAGATTTCAAGCTAGTAAAAGAATTATTCTTGTTTTATACATTTCACCATTTATAGTCCAACTGATGTCTGCCAATTCACTTAAACTCACACGATAAATCAGTGATAGATTAAAAATAAAGTCTTAAGACAGAAATGTAATTTTTCAATTACTTTTAACACTATTTCTTTACAACCATTGCTATGATGTGAGTATATTAATGTGTTCTTCCAATCTTGTGTTATTGAAAAAAAAAATCTCAAAAGATCCCAGGGAGGGCATTCTATTTAATTTGCTAAGAAGTAGCAAAATCATCTTATCACTAAAAGAAAATGGGTAAATATTTAAAGATTACTAACCATAATATAAATTTTTGAAGTGTACTACCATAAAGCTAATATGCATTTGATACGCAAAAGAAATTGCCACCTTCTAGAATGGTTCTTTCAAATGTCCAGTGGTACACATGGTATGGCACGTCATCTTGGATACAACATTCCTCTGCCTTTTCTTTATCTTCAGAGGAAACTCAAGCCATTACAAAGTCCATCTCAGCATTTTTGATGCTGCTATGGTCATTAATTTAGCTATAGTTTATATAAATATAAAATGTTTACAATAAAACATCATTTATTGTCTTTTTATTCTGCCATTAGTTAAGTTGACTATGAAGTGCATTTGAAAGAGAAAACAAGCAATAATCATCAGGAAAATACTGTAAATAAAAGCCATTGGGGATTGGGAAGTATTTGGCTGTGCCAAATATTAAAAGATCTTATATAGCTTCTGTAATTAAAACATTAGAGCATGAACAGGGCATCGGAGCATGAACAGACTGTTAGACCAATGGAAGTGAATTGGAAAATATAGAAATAGAACTAATCTCATATGAAAAATTAGCATGTGATAAAGTTATCTTAAATCACTGGGGAAAATATGGACATTTTAATAAATGACATTGAAATAACTGGATAGCAGAGTAACAAAACATATAATTGAATCTGTCCCTGTACACTATGTCATGACAGATTCTAAATAGATCAAATATTAAACTGTAAAAAATAAAATCATGGAATGATTAAGAGAAAACATGGTTATATTTTTCTATAACTTTGGGCTGGAAAAAACTTTTCTGACTACACTCAAAATCAAGATGCAATAAGAGAATGAAAAACTGGACTAAATACAATGTTAAAATTAAATAAATAAATTTGAATTTCCAAGTTCCATACTCTTATGTATGGAAAAAAATCTATATGATAATGATCAAAATATATAAAATTAAAAAACAGAAAAATATTTTTAACTCAAATCATTTTTCCAACTATATATAATGTCTTTCAAATTATATGATATTCTATTATTGATGGAGTATTAATAATTCTAATATTTAAATAGATTTTTAAAAAAAATTTTAACATTTATTCATTTTTTTGATAGAGACAGAGTGTGAGCGGGGGAGGGGTAGAGAGAGAGGGAGACACAGAATCTGAAGCAGGCTCCAGGCTCTGAGCTGACAGCACAGAGCCCGACGTGGGGCTCAAACTCATGCACGGTGAGATCATGACCTGAGCCGAAGTCGGACGCTTAACCGACTGAGCCACCCAGTCGCCCCTTAAATAGCTTTTTAATTTTTTTTAACGTTTATTTATTTTTGAGACAGAGAGAGACAGAGCATGAATGGGGGGGGACTAGAGAGAGAGGGAGACACAGAATCGGAAACAGGCTCCAGGCTCTGAGCCATCAGCCCAGAGCCCGACGCAGGGCTCGAACTCACAGACCGTGAGATTGTGACCTGAGCTGAAGTCGGACGCTTAACCGACTGAGCCACCCAGGCGCCCCCTTAAATAGCTTTTTAAACTAGAAGGAAAAAAAACAATATTAAAAATGAGCAGGATATATGAATAATTTGTGGAAAGAGAAAAGCAAATGATCCTTAGACATATAACAAGATGCTCAGTTGATCTTGAGCATTGATAATGGAAAATAAAATTTTGAAACAACTCTGAGATACCATTTCTCCTCTATAAGTCTGGGAAAAATCTGAAAGTTGGACAATAGATTTTTGCAAAAAAGACCTCACGTCAACGTTGCTGATTATGGCAAAAACTGGGAGGCAATACAAATGTCTTTCAGTCATTTTGTCTTTCAGTCAAGATCTACATAAATTATGACCCATTTATTCAGTGGAATTGTATGTGGCTATTTAAAGAATGAAATAAAAATTTTAAAAAATCATTTGATTTCTCACTGCTAATGAGTGCCATTTTAACCAGAATTTTCTGTTTAATTATCTGCTCACTAACCCAGAAAAAGGCATAATTTTTAAATGGATATTTTAAATAAAATTGAATCATCACAATATATGTTTTACTTTTAGTATTCTCTTTTCTTTTTGCCTTTTTAAAAATTTTATTATTTTTAATTTACATGCAAGTTAGTTAGCATATAGTGCAACAATGATTTCAGGAGTAGATTCCTTAATGCCCCTTACCTATTTAGCGCATCCCCCCTCCCACACACAACCCCTCCAGTAACCCTCTGTTTGTTCTCCATATTTAAAAGTCTCTTATGTTTTGTCCCCTTCCCTGTTTTTATATTATTTTTTCCCTTATGTTTATCTGTTTTGTCTCTTAAATTCCTCATATGAGTGAAGTCATATAGTTGTCTTTCTCTGACTGACTAATTTCACTTAGCATAATACCCTCCAGTTCCATCCACGTACTTTAAAAATCACAATATATATTTTGTTTTTAGTATTTTCAAAAATCAGCTACAGCTAAAAATTTTCTAAATAACCACTGCATTTAAACTTTCATTGAGGTATACAAGACCATGTATGGAGCTTCCAAACAAACTTAACTAAATGCAGTGAAAAGTACAAGCTGACAAAGTTATTCATGATGTGGAAATTCAAATCAGATAAAAAAGAACCTTGATTTGGCTAGAGACTTGAATCTATAATTCACATTCAACAAGATGAAAATCACCATTGCCGGGAATATTATAATCAGTAACCCAAGGAGTCTGTAACTAGCTTGGCGGTGAGGGGAAAGAGAGAAGTAATCAAGTCATCAACACTTGTCTTATTAATGTCAATCTTACAAGCACATTTTTTTGAAAGGAAACACTAAATAAGAAGGATTCATATTTCTATTACAAAGTCATACACTTTTATTTCAGCTTGAAAATTTGTGTTAGAAATATGACAAGGAATATAACAGTCTGGCACAAGAAAATCAAGGACTATCATCCATTCATTCATAAACTGTAAGATTGGTGTGTACATAACTATCATACCAAGGGTCAAGTTTTATGCTAGGGACTGGATATGTGAAGTTTACTGTTGTTGACAAATAAATGATTGTAACTCAATGTGATAAGTTGTATGTAAAAGTACTTATAAAAGACTATGAGGAAAAACTGAAACATCATGGATGACTTCATAACACAAATAACATGTGAGCTGTGTCTTGAGGAATGTTTTATTCCTTATTCTATTTCATAACCAGATGGATGAGAAGAACACCCATGCAAATGGATTAGCAAGTACAGGATATGGAGTATGATATTATATGATCTATTCGGGAAATGCAGAATAGTTCTGTGGTAGCAGTATTAATTGCAGGGAAAGTGGCTACAAATGAGGCTAAAATGTACCATGAAAGCCGTGATACGAAGAGTGTCACTTTCACTAAGCTAAAACGATTTGTAAACTTTATGATGGAAAATAAGATACTACCAATGGTACTTAAGCAGGATGATTAGATTTGGGTTTTACAAAGAAAACTCTGATATTTGGATTGAGGAGGTGAGAGACTAAAGAGATTTTCCTATTCCTATTTTCCTTATCTTTGGTTGGTACTAGTCAATTAGTCGTAACAACTAATTGGGTGTTTAAGGTAACAGACAAAAAAGTTAAGTATGACTCAGTAATTTCTATCTCTTACAACAAGACGAATTCATGTTGGCACAAAGGGGGTGTGGGAAGAGAACAAGTTTGGGGAAATAAAAATAAGATTAGTGTCAGATGCCAGGAACTTCCAGGAGATGCTGAAATGATAGTTGAATATACAAGTTTTAAGCTGAGATATGAAGACTAAAGAAACAGGTCTTGGAGTAAACAGCTTGCTGGTGATATAAAAACTGTGGAGGGTGGGGCACCTGGGTGGCTCCCCACTCTTGATTCCAGTTCAGATCATGATCTCATAGGTTCATGGGTTTGCACCCACCCGAGACTCTGAGCTGACAGTGCAGAGCCTGCCTGGGATCCTCTCTTTCCCTCTGTCTCTGCAACTCCTTCACTCACACTCTCTCAGAATAAATAAACATTAACTGTGGAGGAGGGTGGATAATATTGACCTGAAAAACTATGGGAAAAAGAGTTCCAACAACAGAATAGAACCTTGGACCATTGGCCTTTTAAAGGATGGAGAGAGAGAAGGAATCTAGAGACTGGGAGAACCTGGGTCAAAGATATCAAGGGAAGAGAGAATTTTATGAGGTGCACATTATTGTTAAATGCCTTACACTAGTCATAAAACATAAAAACTAAAATGTTGCCATTGTAAACTTGGGGACCTTATAAGAAGAGTCAATCATTGATGAGGAGTAAAAAAAAAAAAAAAAAAAATACTGCAGTGAGCAGAAAGTAATTAGAAGTCAAGCAAACAAAGACAGTGTGTCTATACCTTTCTCAATAAATCGCATTTTAAGGAAATGAGAGCTTCGTCTATATTTTAAGATTAAGTTATTCCCCAGTTTTACAACAAAATATTGTCAAACTAAAATACAGTTGAAATACTTAACTTGTTTGCTTTGTGTAAATAAGTTTATGAAGTGGGAGAATAGAAACAAAGTGAAATGAGAATTGGAATTTATTACTCACTTAACACAAGCCCCAGTAAGTTTAACAGAAAAATCAACTTACTACACTGTGATTTCTACAAGGATTCTCAGACCTTTGAGAAGCCCTTCCCTGGTTTTCTCTCAAGGGTTTTCCCTACCCTGGACTGTAAGGAACTTTAATTCTTCAGTTAATGAGACTTTTGTAGGTTCTGATTCAGACTTTTGGAAAGATTCCAATTTGACCACAGAAAGTTCCTTCCTTCCTTCTTTTCTTCCTTCCTTTTTTCTTTCCTTCCTTCCTTCCTTCACTCTTTCACTCCTTTACTCCCTCCTTCACTCCTTCCCTCCCTCTTTCCCTCCCTCCATTATTTCTTCTTTCAGCTTTTAGGCTAAACCACATTTAAACACCCATCTTTTACCTGTTTTCAAGGTCTCGATCCCTAAAATTCCTACATTTTCACCTTTTCTGTTTTCTTCAGTCTCATTTTCAAAGAACATGGCGTACCTATGAGCTGTTCCTTAAGTTCTTGCATCTAGCTGGGGTTATTGCTTCTTGTTCCTATGTCATTTATAAAGCAGAAATGATTGACATTCCCTGAGACAAAGCATGGTTAAGCCTTTCTTGGTTCTGGTTCCAATTTCTCTTGATCGCTCAAATGTTTCAACTGCCAAGGAAAATGACCCTTCAGAATTCTAGTTATTAAAATTTTACCACATATTCTACTTTACTTTGCAATATCACTGCAGAGTATTATCCACGCTAGATGTCAAACAGATACCTACAAAAATATACACTGTCTTGTGCTTTCTTACAGCATGTGGTTTAGTGTCTGTATGCTGCAACTTCTATCCTTTCAAAGAAAAATCTCTCCATGTGAGCGGTGACTTAGTAAGCGTAAGTTGAAATATCTAGTCCTAGGACCCAGCATAAGTGCTTAAAAGAAATATGCAGAAGCACAACTCTGAGCCTTTATATTGTTTAAGTGGAAAGAGTCTATAGAGGAAAATAAAATATAAAAGCGGATCAGTTAACTATTGGGGCATCACAAACCACCAACTATTGCTGCAAAACTTACTGGCTTAAAACAAAAACCATTTACTTTCTCAGAGAAGCAGCAATTTGGGTTGAGCCCAAATGGGTGGTTCCTCTGCTGGTTTCTCCTGCGATCACTTATGTGGCTTCAGTCATCCAGCTCATGGTTCAGCTGGGGCTGGATGATCCACAACGGCCTTGCTTACCTATCTGGCAGTTGGCACGGGATATTGCTTGGAGTGCCTTGGTTCCTTTCCATGTGGTCTCTTATCCTCCAGGAAGCTAGACAGTGATTCTTCATATAATGGCTAAAGTGTTCCAAAAGATCAAAAGCAGAAGTAGCAAGAACTCATAAGATCTGGTCTTAGAAGTCCTACAACATTGCTTTTGCCAAAGCAAACCTCAAGGCCTGTCCAGATACGAGGAATATAGAAGTAAGTTTCATTTCTGATGGGAGAAATTCTAGGATCACATTGCATAGAGGCATAAATACAACGCAGTGTGATTCACTGGAGGCCTTTATTCATAATTCTCTGGAAGTCATAGCAACAAAAACAAAATGATTTCTGCCTTAATAAGAAGCAATATACTTTTATCTATCAGACATGATTATAACTGGTTAAGTGTATTCTCCCAGACTACACTATGAGCACGTTAAGGGTTAACATCTTACCTTACCTCTTTTAGAATGCAGAGTTTACATTAAAATCTCCACACAGTAAGAATATAAATAATAATAATAATAATGTATAATAGCTACTGTTTATTGAGTTCACTATAGTCTAAAATCTTTGCATGAATATCTCATTTGATGCTCACAATAACACTACTAGGAAAATGTTGTCATCACCCTCAGTCAAAAGATGAGGAAACTGAACCTCAGCAGGAATAAATAATGTAGCCAAATTACATGAATGGGTAAAGGTGAGATTAGAAACGAGTTCTGCCTCACCACTGAGCCTATCATCTCTACCACTAAGCCACACTGCCTTACACGACGATGCCTGGGAGGAATGTGACACGCATGGCTTTGTCTAACTCCAGGCAAGAATATGCACACACTAAAGTATAACTGAGTCTTTCATTTACTGTTTCATATATTTCTTTCTTAGTTATTAGGATTTTGTAAGTCCTGACGGTGTGAGAGGTGATTTGTTTTCATCTCAATTCTAACACATTTTGAACTATTTTATCAGCCTATGGGGAAAACAGATTGTTATTTTTATTTTTATTTGGTTTGTTTTAAAAAAAAAACACCAAAAAGCTGGTTTACTAGTAAAACTATTGTAAACAGTCGCCTGGGGACATCTCCTTTGGCAGACAACCTGTTTGCAGAGTCCAATTCCCATCAGCTCAGTAGTTGAGATTAATGATATGGGAAGAGTTTGAACACTACAGGTGGCAGAATGGGTGATTTAACAGCAAAGCTGTGCAAATCAATCTACCCTACACCTCACAGTCATCTTGTAAGTTTACAGAAAAAGGGAAAAAGGAAGGAAGAAAGAAAGGAGAGAGGGGAGAAAAAGAATATTCCCCACTTCCAACATATGGAGTGATGTGTGATCTATGTTTACTTTTTATATTTCTCTTTTTCTTTACTTTACAACATCCATATGTTACCAAAACAACTTTGTTGTGATGTACTTCTCACTGATGGGAATTTGTGTATAATGCAAATAACACCCTTCTTCCTCTGAGCCCCGTTTTTAAATGAAAGATTGGCTAAAGTTGTACCTTTGAGCAGGAGGCATGTAGAAAGAAAATGATGCTGGACAGGGAACTGCAGGCGACTGCAGGAGAGGACAGGGTAGATTCCCATGTTTACAGGATTTTACCAACCTGATCTTCCCTCATGGTATCAACAAAAGCGGTACCATTTGACCTGACGATTTCTTAAATTGTCTCAGACATCCTGGAAAGCCCAGCTTGGCAGAGAATGCAGAATTCTCGCCAAGTAGCACGAAGTTACATTTGGATCATACGGCCCGACTGACCCTAGAACTCCATCAAGCTGCCAAATAGTCTCACCTTGGTCATTTTATTAACTGCACAGTGGCATGGCTCTACATTTGATTAGATGGAATTTTTTGGACGCTACTGCTTAAGTGACAACTGAGCTTTACTGTTTACATAATCATAAGAAAAGATGTGTTAAAAATATATGTGCAAAATAAAACATTTATAATAGCAACAAAAACTAAGAAGTATTTACTGTTGGGGTTCTGCTAGCTGTCCCCTAATGTCTATTTGCCCCGTTTTCCATACTAACAGAATGCCAGACTTTTTGTTGACTCATAGTGTCCCAAAATAAAGGAAATGTTTCTCAGACTTTCTTGCCACGAACGGGTGGCCATTTGACTTATTCTGGCCATGGGATATAAGTAGGAATAGGTGCAAGGATTCTGTTTCCAGAGGCTTCCTTGTAAGATACCTGGATGTTCGTCTTGACTCCTTCTTGTGTATCTTTTCTTCAGTCTTCCTCCCTGTCATACAGATGTGTTGGCTGACATTCTTACAGTTATCTTGAATCGTGAGGACCAGAACTGATGTCTGAAAGATGACAGGGGAATGTGGAAGACTGCAGCAGAGATATCATACCAACCCTTTGTGAGATACTTTCATGTGAGAAAGAAAGAAACTTCTTCCATATTTAAGCCACTATTACTTTGAGTCTTTTTTACTTTCAGCCAAACCTAGCCCTAGATGATATACCTAGGAATAAAATCCATAAAAAATGTACAAAACTTATGTAAAGCACACTTTATTTAATGAAGGACATAAATGAATACCTTGAATCAGTAGAGAATCATGCTAATTTTCTGGTTGAGAAGGCTCAGTATTATAAAGATATAAATTCCTCTCAAATTGATCTATAAATTCAATGCAAACATAATCAAAATCTCAATTGGATTTTTAAATTTTAAGGTGATTCTGAGGTTAATCTGGAAAATTAAATGTACAAGAGTACACAAAAAATGTGAGAAAAAGAATCGTGATTAGGGACTTGCCCTCTAATATGTCAAAATATATTATAAGATAAAGTAATTAAAATAATATGTTATCTTTAATGTTTATTTTTTTATTTTGAGAGAGAGAGAGAGAGAGAGTGAGTGAACAGGGGAGGGGCAGAGAGAGGGGGAGAGAGAGAATCTCAAGTAAGCTCCGTACAATCAGCACAGAGCCCCACGCCAGGCTCAAATCACGAACTGTGAGATCATGACCTGAATGGTAAACAAGAGTCAAATGCTTAACCAGCTGAGACACCTAGGTGTCCACAAAAAATGTGTTATTGGCATAGAAAGTACAATATACATCAATTAAATAAAAATACTCAAATATATATGTATATAAACACATATAGTATAAATGAATATAAGCAGGTAGCATATATACATATATATACATGCATAAGGCTATATATATTTATATGCAACCTGGTTATATTCATATACTAGCATATATAAAAATATAAATCTAAACAATGTAAACTCATTAGGCCACGAGGATAAAAGGAAAATCTACGATTTTAGAAAGGAAAGGTGGTACCTCTCAAAGAGACATCACAAATATGAGCAAAAGAGTGGCATTTACTCTTGTAAACAAGATGGGCGTGCGACAGTCCCAGAGTCTCATGCCAGCCTGTCACCAGGTCCCACCCTTGCTATTTACTGTGGATCCAAACCTATTTTCCTCTAAATCCAACAGTTTATTTACATTTTCCTGGAGAATGTTATCTTAACAAGAGAAATACTCCCAGACTTGACAATGTTTTGAATTTAAAGAAGGTTGGGTAAGATTGTGAAATGTCTTAGTATTAAAGTAAATATAAAGGACAAGAAAAATCACAGTTTTAACTGTATATAGTATTGACAGGGTATTTATCAATGAATTTAGATTTCGGAAAAACTGCAGATTCTACTAGCATAAGTCCTAGTAATGTGTACTTATAATTTAAATTTAGACAGGTGATTTAATTTATTCCTATGTAACAGAATATCACTTATTTTATATACTAGGAAATTACAAAATAGAAATGCATAATAGTTATGATTTCAAAATACCTTAACTAAAAAAAGAAACAAAAATATTTTTTTCTTTATTACTACCATAAAATTTTGGTCTTTCTCTTCAAACTGTTTTATCAAACTGGTCTATAATTATTGATCATTGAAATGTTTGCCATCTGTTATTTAAGAGTCACAGATATTTTATCCTATTTAACCATTGAGTTCCAATGATACAAAAAGGTATTTACTAACTATATAAACATGGAAATAATTGCTTGGAAGGGAAAGTATTTATCTAATTAATTATTATCCTTCTATGAATCCAAAACAAGTGCCTCAGAGTAGTATGACACAATGGAAAGAATCAGAATCCTGATTCTTATCTACCAGCTATGTGAACATACATTATTTACCTAACCGCTTTGACAATTAAATACAATTTTTAAAATGCAGGTAAATTGGTTGGCATGCAGTTGACCCTTGCTAATTATCATGCTTCCTTTCCACTAAGTGTGCCAATGGGTTTGGGAAGCTTCAGCTCAAGTCATAGTTTATGAAACCCTTTTTTGATTATTTATAGAAGCAATAATTTAGAAATCTATTTGATTTAATAATCATAAAATGATCTAGATTGAGATTTCTGAACCCTGACACAAAGTTACTGAATTAGAATGATAAGGAATAAATTCAAAAACTCTATAGAAACAACTTTCCAGGAAATTCTGATGATCAATTATAGAGGAACAATACTATCTTAGACATTTTAGTAAATGCAAAGAAGCATATTTAAAGTAGCTGGCAATAAAATTCAGCAAAATTAAAATGGTAAGAATGAACTATGAGAAATGCACATTTATTTGCATCTTCTAAAAGCTAAAGTCTCTTCATTTTAGCCATATGTTTTTTTTTAATTTTTTACAGTGTATACTAATATCCATATAGTAAAGATTAAATTATTCAAATAGATAATCTTGGCTATCTAGTACCATTATTATAAACTCCTAAGGAGCCATCAATGTTTCTATGTGGTCTGCCTAAATCTACATTTTGCATTACAAATTGCTTTGCTATTTGCTTCATCTTACTTAGAACTTCCTAATCATTCATGACATATGACATTGTGTTGGAAAGACACACATGGAGCCACACACTGTGCTCTATTAATTTTATTTGTTTACTTAGTGAAGGTTCCAGCCACTGCATCTCAATAGCTTCCCCTTTTTCTGGGTCAAGAACATGAAATGACAAATGGAGTGTGATGCTCCTGGAAGTCGTTCCAAGAGTTACTTCTCCTACCTATCTCAGGTTGCTATATAACCTAAGAGTCAGATTTCTGGAAAGGTCCTGCTGAGATATTTTAGTTCATGTTCCTGCCTCCAGGCTAGGTCTAGTATCCAGCTACCTAGTAAAATACACAGCTCAAAGCCAGCTTTATCTAGATGTACTGTCCACACGTAGAAAAGTGAGTATGCACATGTGTGAATGTGAGTGTGTAAAATAAAATATGACCCCCATAATGCTAATGTTTTTAAACTAACTGTAATACATTAGACAGACTTTTAATAATATAGAGAAACTACCCCCATGGATTTACTGATTTGGTAACTATGGACATTTTATGCAGTGGTTTGGAGTCATCAGGTTGCTTGATCCATTCTTGTTCTCAGCTTATCAACACCAGAACTTTGATTACCCAGAAACAGAGCAGAAAGTAGACCAAATGGTAGGATTTGATGGGTGCCAAAATCTTGTGTCCCCCATAACATCTGTGTACACAGCTGTAAGTCTATCTTCTCGCCTTAATAATGGGTTCAATTCAATGGAGACTCTGGAGCCTGACTTCCTGTATTCAAATCCTGTCTCCACCACTTCCTAGAACAGGCATTATAGTCAAGTTCCCTAACCTCCCTGTGTCTCTCAATCAACTATCTGCAAAAACATAAAATAAAATACCTTTTTGAACTGCTGAGATAAAGTGAGGTCACCTATGCATGCAAAGCACATACAACAATACTAGGCCCATTATAACTTCTCCATGTTGACTATTATCTTTACTACTATGATTATTACAAACTACTGTGTAAACATTTAGCTGCAGTGACTCTGCAACTCTTTCCCACCATTATAAATTGATACTAGGGGCTAATAACTTTTTTTTAATATGAAGTTTATTGTCAAATTGGTTTCCATACAACACCTAGTGCTCATCCCAACAGGTGCCCTCCTCAGTACCCAGCACCCACTCTCCCCTCCCTCCCACCCCTCATCAACCCTCAGATTGTTCTCAGTTTTTAAGAGTCTCTTATGGTTTGGCTCCCTCCCTCTCTAACTTTTTTTTTCCCTTCCCCTCCCCCATGGTCTTCTGTTAAGTTTCTCAGAATCCATAGAGGAATGAAAACATATGGTATCTGTCTTTCTCTGTATGACTTATTTCACTTAGCATAACACTCTCCAGTTCCATCCACGTTGCTACAAAAGGCCATATTTCATTCTTTCTCATTGCCACACAGTATTCCATTGTGTATATAAACCACAATTTCTTTACCCATTCATCAGTTGATGGACATTTAGGCCCTTTCCATAATTTGGCTATTGTTTAAAGTGCTGCTATAAACATTGGGGTACAAGTGCCCCTATGCATCAGCACCCCTGTATCCCTTGGGTAAATTCCTAGCATTGCTATTGCTGGATCATGGGATAGATCTATTTTTAATTTTTTGAGGAACCTCCACTAGCTTTTACCTGGAATCCTGATCGGATGAGACACAGAAGAGATAAAATTAGTTGCAGCATTACAATGATACACACTATGCCCTTTTTCACACATAGTGTGAATAGTAAAAATTCCTTCCATTCAAATATTAACCTTTTGTGCAAACCCAGTGCAAGTGATTTCGTTTTTTTTTTAAAATTTTTTAGTGTTTATTTATTTTTGAGAGAGAGAGTGAAAGAGACAGAGTGCAAGTTGAGGGATAGAGAGAGAGGGAGACACAGAATCTGAAGCAGGCTCCAGGCTCTGAGCTGTCAGCACAGAGCTTGACGTGGGTCTTGAACCCATGAACCAAACCATGGGATCATGACCTTAGCCAAAGTTTGACACTTAACAGACTGAGCCACCCAGGCACCCCAGCGATTTCCTTTTTTATAGCAGCCCCCCGTTCACTCCAACATGAGATTGCCTGACCTTCTGGAGCAAGAGTGGTACCTAACACATAATTCTATGTAATCAGGAACTGTACTACATTATAATACATTATATTACAAGACAATACATTAATTGTATTAATTTATTTACTCTTCACAATATCTCCTGAGTTGGGTACTATTATTTCCCCATTTCAAAGATAGAAAAAATAAAGCCTGGGGTCACACAGCAAGTAGTGGAACAGATTAAAATCTTGGTTTTGAGCTCCAGAAGCTGGTTCTTGACCTCCCTTCTTCTTTTGAATGTTTCTGGATTCATACTGACCTTGTGACATTTGATCTCATGAAACTACTTGAAATTGCCCATGGGGGTACCTACTGTAACAGAAGCAGAGCCCTTCCTGGTTCTGCTCCTTAGTCAGTTGGTAGAGGAGAGGGCCCAGGGCCCAGGGCCTCCTACAGTGATTAGGGCTGCTACACCTTCATTCTGAAAAGCCCCTGTGAAGTGCCCTGCAGGTCTGCACCACTCCAGGGACTATCCAAAATGACCAAACGGAAGAATTCCCCTCAAAAGAATCTCCAGGAAATAACAACAGCTAATGAACTGATCAAAAAGGATTTAAATAATATAACAGAAAGTGAATTTAGAATAATAGTCATAAAATTAATCACTGGGCTTGAAAAAAGGATAGAGGACAGCAGAGAATCTACTGCTACAGAGATCAAGGGACTAAGGAATAGTCAGGAGGAGCTGAAAAACGCTTTAAACGGTATGCAAAATAAAATGGAAACGACCACAGCTCAGATTGAAGAGGCAGAGGAGAGAATAGGTGAACTAGAAGATAAAATTATGGAAAAAGAGGAAGCTGAGAAAAAGAGAGATAAAAAATTCCAGGAGTATGAGGGGAAAATTAGAGAACTAAGTGATGCACTAAAAAGAAATAATATATGCATAATTGGTATCCCAGAGGAGGAAGAGAGAGGGAAAGGTGCTGAAGGTGTACTTGAAGAAATAATAGCTGAGAACTTCCCTGAACTGGGGAAGGAAAAAGGCATTGAAATCCAAGAGGCACAGAGAACTCCCTTCAGACGTAACTGGAATCGATCTTCTGCACAACATATCATAGTGAAACTGGCAATATACAATGATAAAGAGAAAATTCTGAAAGCAGCAAGGGATAAACGTGCCCTCACATATAAAGGGAGAACTATAAGACTCGTGACTGATCTCTCTTTTGAAACTTGGCAAGCCAGAAAGGAATGGCAGGAGATCTTCAATGTGATGAACAGAAAAAATATGCAGCCAAGAATCCTTTATCCAGCAAGTCTGTCATTTAGAATAGAAGGAGAGATAAAGGTCTTCCCAAACAAACAAAAACTGAAGGAATTCGTCACCACTAAACCAGCCCTACAAGAGATCCTAGAGACATCACTACAAGCATAAAACATATAGACATCACAATGACTCTAAACCCGTATCTTTCTATAATAACACTGAATGTAAATGGACTAAATGCTCCAACCAAAAGACATAGGGTATCAGAATGGATAAAAAAACAAGACCCATCTATTTGCTGTCCACAAGAGACTCATTTTAGACCTGAGGACACCTTTAGATTGAGAGTGAGGGGATGAAGAACTATTTATCATGCTACTGGAAGCCAAAAGAAAGCTGGAGTAGCCATACTTATATCAGACAAACTAGTCTTTAAGTTAAAGGCTGTAACAAGAGATGAAGAAGGGCATTATATAATTACAGGGTCTATCCATCAGGAAGAGCTAACAATTATAAATGTCTATGCACCGAATATGGGAGCCCCCAAATATATATAAAACAATTACTCATAAACATAAGCAACCTTATTCATAAGAATGTGGTCATTGCAGGGGACTTTAACACTCCACTTACAGAAATGGATAGATCATCTAGACACACGGTCAATAAATAAACAAGGGCCCTTAATGATACATTGGATCAGATGGACTTGACAGATATATTTAGAACTCTGCATCCCAAAGCAACAGAATATACTTTCTTCTCAAGTGCACATGGAACATTCTCCAAGATAGATCATATACTGGGTCACAAAACAGCCCTTCATAAGTAGACAAGAATTGAAATTATACCATGCATACTTTCAGACCACAATGCTATGAAGCTTGAAATCAACCACAGGAAAAAGTCTGGAAAACCTCCAAAAGCATGGAGGCTAAAGAACACCCTACTAAAGAATGAGTGGGTCAACCAGGCAATTAGAGAAGAAATTAAAAAATATATGGAAACAAACGAAAATGAAAATACAACAATCCAAACGCTTTGGGATGCAGCGAAGGCAGTCCTGAGAGGAAAATACATTGCAATCCAGGCCTATCTCATGAAAAGCCCCTGTGTCACCGGCTGCCTCTATTCCCACATTCCCTGGACACTGTGGGGGTTGGCCAAGAGGGTGTTATTAGCACTAGGTGCTGCTACCCACCCACATCCTATAGGAAGGGAAAAATAATTTTCCCACTACCCTTCCAGGTTCTTGGCTGAGACTGCACTGTCATAAAGATAGATTAACAGGGGGGAAACACAGAAGTTTAGTAATATGTATACCACCAGAATGCATGGGAGAGACCCAGGAGAATTGGCCTCCCTGAAATGGCCTAAGCCATCACCTTAAATAACATCTCTGGCTAAAGACAAAAGAAGATGTTGGTAGGTGGGATAAAGTCAGAGCTGGGGAGTATCAGGTAAAGCATACTAAACAAGAGTAAGGTTGTTAAATTGATTTAGGCCATTGCCTTCTCCGTTGCTAAAAGTTTCTAGAGTTTTAAGCACCCCTCTCTTCCTGGTACAAAGAGGAAGACACCCTTCCAAAGGGAGATTTCCCTTATGAATGTAAATGTTTCTTACAAAAAGGTAACTTCTGTGTGGTTTTCAGAACTTTTCCTATGCTGTTTCTTAAAAATAATCTTTATGCCAAAGAGATATTTTGGGATGGCAAATTCTGCTTTCGCTTACTACCCTCGCTGTAGCCTTCCGTCTTCCCCCTACCAAGCACCTGAGCTCAAGGACCACAGAAGGGCAACTGCAGGTTGTGACATGTTAGCCTGGACTGGTCCCTGCAGTCCCCCAGCCCTTAGGCTGGGAGAGACCTGCTCTGTCCAGAAGCATAGCAGGACAGCCAGGGTGTTTGGGCAGCACAATGAGAGGGTCGAGGTGGATCTGGTCAGTAGGTCCTCAGCCATCTAGCCCCATAGCTCCACATCCTGTCAGTGCTGATATGGGAAATAAAGACAGAAAGAAATGGTAGATAAAATTAAATTTCCTTGTAACCTGCAGCCCACTGACAAATACTTGAGGCAGGCAGAGTATAACATTCCTCCAGGAACTCCCTACTATCTTAATGTTAATGCTTTGCTAGAGAAAAAACAACCTTAGCTTGACAATAGCTAGGCCTCCAGTATCCTGTGAGTCTTCTTTAGTATATGAAAATCCTTTTGGAAACTTCCCCTTGCCTTTACCTCCCCCGACTCCCAAGTATATAATCAGTCACTCCTCACAATCTGGCAGGTCTTTCTGCCCACGGGCCCCATCCTCATCCTTTAATAAAACCACCTTTTTGCACCAAAGATGTCTCAAGAATTCTTGGCCATCAGCTCTGAACCCCAACACTCCAAACCACATCAAGTGCCACCACCCACAGTACCACCTCGCCCAACACATGCCCCCTTGTGCTAATTGGCCCTCTCCTGTGTGGTGACCCATTCTACCCCAACTCCAAACTCCCTGGGGCATTTCCTTGCTGATTTTTCAATGTTATGTTTAAAGAGTGGAAAATGAGAATATGAGTTTTTATTTAAAAAAAATGGTGCCAAAAAAAAAGCTTTGGTGAATATTTTATTGCTATTTACTTTCCCCACAAATTTATGTAATTACTCTGCAATTAGATTATAAGCTCATTGAAAGAAAAGACAATACTTTATAAATTTTGTGTTCTCCCCCAAATACCCACCACAGCAGTAGTAGTTCTAAAATTCCTCTATAGCAAGGGATTAATAGTACCTTCTACTGAGGGGGAAGATAAGGGGTAAACTAGGGGATGTGCTTAAAGCTTCATTTTCAAAGCAAATGTTTTAACTTATGTTATATATTTACCGGGGCCACTTGTGGTAGTAGAAAGGCTGAGAGAATTTTCAGCTGATAAAGACCCCCAATTACCCTCTGGCCCAAATTCTGTACAATAGTGCTATGCATTGTTGAGGAAGAAAAATTTTCTTCTACCCTTCAAAGTTTCTTTCAGATGGTCTAAGAATTATATTGAGACAGATTAATAGGAGAAAATCAAATTTAATTTTGTATGTATGGAAACCCTACCTATATAAGATTCGAAGATGAAAGGTACAGTGAGGTATATGTAACATCTTTGGCTAAAGAGTAAGATCAGGGTTTGGGGCTTCAAAGGGAGGGGGACAACTCTAAGGCAATAAGAAGAGCAGATGTTTGATAATTAAATGTTTTCCCTGCCATACAGATGGGTCACTCAGACAAAATTTATCTCTGGGAGTAACTTCAATTGTGGGAAGGGCCTCCAATTTAGATTCTTCTAAGTGATTAAGGGAACAGTAAAAAGTTTCTCTTGAATCCACAGGGTCTCAAAATAGTCCATATGCCAAAGTGGCACATTTTGGGAAGACTTGCTCTGAAGTCCTTTAGCACATAGGAAGCACTTAATGAATACTTGATGTATTATTTCATATATGTGATAACACTAAATGACAAAAAAATGTGATGGTGCCTTCATAGATTAAGAAGGGCAATATTCTTAAGAAAAAATGGATAGTCTGCCCCACCCACAAACTAGATAACAATTAAACCCCCTGCTCCAGTTCTCATTCCAGAATGACCTACTATACAAGCCCAGTGATCTATAGTCACTCGGAACCAGTAGCAGACAGATGGTAACCTTAAAAAGAAAGTCTAATCTTAGGAATTAGAATTGAGATTTTATAGCACAATAAAGTCCAAGACCATATCTTTTTCCTCTATAAAGCTTGCAGAAAAGAGCCAGAATTTAATTAAACTGCCATTACTCCTGAATTACGTATTCTGTTTTCTAATTTTCCCCAAAGTTCTTCATTATCTTTTAGTTTTCAGCCCAAAACAAAGGAGGACGAAGAGGAGGAGAAAGAGGTGGAAGAGGGGAGGGTAAAGGGGAGAAAATGGCCACTAGAGGAAAAGGGCACTATTTAAGGGAACTATTGGGGAATTAAAAAAATCTCCCTTCTTCTTATCTAGGTTCTTTGTCTGGAACTAATAATTTCAATTGACATAAGACAGATTAACAGAAGAAAAACAAACAAAATTTTATAACATATATTCTATACACACACACACACACACACACACACACACACACACACATAGGAGACATCCAGGAAAACTGAGTAACTCTTAAATGGCCAAAGCCGTCACCTTAAATACCACCTTCAGTTAAAGACAAAAGAAATAGGTTAGGGGTGGGGAATTAGTTATGGAAGGTTATGAGGAAAAGACAATAAACAAGAGTGAATTATTATGCAGAACTTTAAGTTGTTAGAATGACAACCACAGGTCCAAAATGGAGTTCTTTATGCTGGACCAGGTCTCCAAACTGGTGCTTACTATCTAATAAAATTACAGTTTCAACTTCTCCCACAGTAGGAGTCTTAATCACTCAATCAGGAATTTTCTGCTCAGCACCAACAAGGTAATCTGTCACATGAGCCCTCTCCATCTACCGATGGAAGATGAGTTAATCCAGCTAACAAACCTTCCTGCTTTTCCCCCAAAGGGAAGGTGACCTTGCCTGAAACAATCCTTTTGTGTCTTTTGCTAATTGTTCTGCCCCATTTCTACCTATACAACCCTTCCATTATGTACAGTTCTTTGGAGCTCCTTTCTACTTGCTAGATGGGATGCAGCCTGATTCATAAATCATTGAACAAAGCCAGTTAGATCTTTAAATCTACCCAGTTGAATTTTTTTTTTTATCAAACTCCATACCTTTTCCAGTTTCCATTTCTAGAGATCTGGGTATTCTCTTAGTTGTGGTACAGAGAGGGAGACACTCTTACAAATGGATATGTCCCTTATAAATGCAAATGTTTCTTACCAAAGGTTAACTTCTACTCAGTTTTCAGAGCTTCGTCTGTATCTGCTATATCTTTAAAAATAACCACCTTAAAATATCAATATGACAAAGAGGCATACTTTGGGGTGGTATATTTTGCTTCCCTGCGGAAAATTAGCAATCATTTAATCTATTTCCCACTGTGAGGGAGCAAAAATAACTTTCCTCTACCTTTCTAGGTTGTTGGCTGAGACCCCACTGTAATAAAGACAGAATAACAGAATAACAGAATTCTAAAGATAGAATATTCTGATGGAATTGTAAAGGTAGAATAACAGAAGAAAAACTATCTATCTAAAGATATAATAACAGGGGCACCTGGGTGGCTCAGTGGGTTAAGCATCCGGCGTCCGACTTCGGCTCATGTCACGATCTCGCAGTTTGCGAGTTCCAGCCTTGAGTCGGGCTCTGTGCTGACAGCTCAGAGCCTGGAGCCTGCTTCCGATTCTGTGTCTCCCTCTCTCTCTGCCCTTCCCCTGCTCACGCTCTGACTCTCTCTGTCTTCCAATAATAAATAAACTTAAAAAAAAAAAAAAAGAACAAAAGAAAACAAAAACAAAAGTTTAATAAACATGTATATTTCCTGTGACATGGGAGAGACCCAGGAAAATGGAGAAACTCCCTGAGACGGTCCAGGCCACCACCTTAAATATCATCTCTAACTAAAGAAAAAAGAAGATATTGGGGAAGAGGGGAGATGAGTTATGGGAGGCTACCAGGCAAAGAACAGTAATCAAGGGTATGGTTGTTACACAGTTTTAAGTCCTTGCCTTCTCCATGGATAAGAATTTATAGAAATTTAGCCTTCCTCCTCTTTCTGGTACACAGAGGGAGACAATGGAAATTTCTTTTACAAATGGAGATTTCCCTGGTAATGTCTCTTACAAAAGGGTAAGTTCTTGGTTTTCAGAGCTTTTCTTATGTCTGCTTGTTTCTTAAAAAATAATCAGCCTAAAATAATCCTTATGCCAACAAAATGTATATTAGCGTGGAAAATTCTGCTCTTTCACTGTCTCAATGCAAGGGAATATCACAAGGGATCACATGGGAGGACAGGGATTTACAGTACTTGAACTCAGGCAGACCTGTTTTACTTCCTGGTTTTACTAGTCAACCAGCTATGTCAATGAAGTTAGACTATTTAACCATTCTCAGTCTCATCTTTCTCATTTGTTAAATGTACGTCTACATATCTTAGTGAATTAAATGAAATAATGTGTACAAAATGCTCAGCACAAGGCCTGGCACATTAGAACGCAGTCACTGTTAGTCATATCACCATTAGTGTTCCCAGGGCTGATGCTGCCTATTGATGGCACAGGATAGGTTCAATGTAGAAAGCTGAAATAGAAATTCTTCCTTACAGTGTGCTAAGGCAAAACGTCTTACACACTGGTTATTATTGTGATAGAATTAAACAACATTCTTTTTAACAGCCTTATTCCAACATAATTCACATACCATACAATGTACCCTGTGAAAGCATGCAGTTCAATGATTTGTAGTCTATTTATAGAGTCGTGCAAACATCACAACAATTTTTGAACATTTTCATCACCTTAAAAGCAAGTCCCAAACAATGTATTTTTTGACAATAATTTTTATGTTTTTAGAATAATGTCATAAAAACATTCTCCTCTAGATTACAATTACCAGATACATAACACAAAAGTGGAAAAGTGGTAAACAAAGTAGAATAAGTCATATTTATGGATTATCAGTTTACTCAAACATACTATGATATAGAATACCATAATGACTTTATAAATAGGTTCAATGAAACACTAGTCACATTAAAACTGAGAACAATGCTAATAGAATTGATATAGCAACAGTCATAAAATAGTACATGTACATCTCTTCTGTATTTAATTATTTAAGTTTGTAAGTGTTCAAATGCATCACAGATTTTTTTAAATCTTAGAAAATATGCGACTATTATACAGAAATAGTAGTCAAGTACTCAAACATTTCAAAACCATAGAAAATAGAATAATTTCTCTGTTCTTACTCTTAGTGGTATTGGATAGGGAACCAGAAGTCTACATCCCTTCATGATTAATTTTCCAGGTTGTTTTTATTAATCAGGATCTATGGGAAATAATAGTAATAGTAGAGGATTAAAAAAAACACCTATGGAACTAGATGCTCCTTATCAAATCTAACTGGGTAAACTTAATAAGGTTAAATGACCTCCCCAGGCATCAGTTTTCTCATTCATAAATTCAGGATATGGTAGCACATGTAGTCCATAAGATTGTAATGAGGATTACATATATAACATGCATAAATCAATGTCCAAATAATTCCAAAAATATATAAATAACCCCTCCTAGGAAGTGGAGCTTAATTCTCCTCCCCCTGAATATTGGCTGGACTCATTAACCTGATTACAAAGACTAGTGCATGGAGAGGGAAAAATGGTACCCTTACAGTGGAAAAAACTGGCAAACAATCTCCCCTGTTCAACACCATCTTCCAAAAAAAACCAGTAAAAAAAAAAAAAAGCTATAGTCACACTCTGCTTAAAACTTTCCAATGGTTTCCGTCTGTGCTTACAATACAATTTTGATTCCTTGCTATCACTTTCTAGGTCCATGGTCTCATTCTCATCTACTTCATAATGGATGCCTCTTCCCTCTCTCACTATGCTCTGGCCTCACAAGCCTTCTCAATATAACTCAACTGATCCAATATTTTCCTTAAGTGCTTTCCTTGTGGTGTCTCTGATCTTGCCATGACCAATCCTTGCTTATCATTGTCACTTCTGCTCAATAATTGCCTCTTCACAGATGCCTTCTCTGACTATCCTACCTAGACTGCCCTCTACTTGGCCACTCTGTCAGCTTACCTAGTTTATTTCCTTCACAGAGTCTATCATACCATAAAATTTTCTTGATTATTTGTTTACTTACTTGCTTGCAATCTCTCCCATCATGAGAAAGGTTGTTCAGTGAGGGAAGGAATTCTGCCTATTTTGTTAAACTCCATACCCTCAGTTCCCATAAACTTGTGGAAGCCAAATAATAACGTGTTGAATGAGTAAATGACAGAGAAAATAGTAGGGATGTCCCCCATAGTTTTCATGTATTTTAGTAATTACAAAGACGGTCAACCCTTAAATGAGGACTAGATGAAGAGAAGAATGTCTGTTTTTTAAATTTCTGTGGTTATTCTCTGATAGTTACCAGTCTTTCTCAGCTGTAGACATTTACTATATCTTTAACTTTCATGCTTGGCACCATTCATTTCTGATTTAGCATTGATCATGGACTCCTTCATGCTAGTCAATGAGCTGTAGAATTAATCTCTCTGCCAAGGCTGGGGCCATATTAAGGGAGGGTGTCCTAAATACTTCCTTCCCTCAGATCACAGCTTTCCTTTAACCCTTACCATATTTTCTCAGCTCCAGTAAGATTGTCGGTGGATTTCCTTGTCCCCCACTAGGATTGTAGCCCTTTCCGAGCCCAATGTAATTAATTGGGACTTTGCATCTTGTCTAGCTGTCCAGAATTTTCCACCTAAGACAGATTCCCTTACCTCTGTGATTCTTTTTCTCTTCTTTCCCACATCTTAATTGTGTCACCCACCTAACTTTAGATATGGCCCACCCCATACTCTTACAGCACCTAAAGAACTAAGTTAGAACCCCTTGGTTCATGTATAACTGAGTTCCTATGCCTCCTTGGACCCAGAGCATTAAATGATAGCTATTAAACTCAGGCTTTCTTCTTTTTCCACCAGCCCCTGCAGCTGAGGTCAGAGTATTCCTAAGGAAAAAGCCCATTAACATCATAAACCCTCTTTAATATATGTGGCAAAATATTCTTAAAGTTATCAACCATAGCAGAACCTATTTCAGTTTCAAGATACTTAAAAATAATAAGTAAATCATCATTGTATATATAAAATGTAGTAACAGACATTAGTAAACTGTGTAACATTCACCTGAAAGTGAAGACCCATTGGCAAAGTTTGATAATTACAATTAACCATGACACAGTTCCAAAATCACTTGGACTGTCCAATAACTTTGAAGGTAATATTATGTTAAGGAACCACATACCTAAAGAAAATGTTTACAATGTTCTGTGTTTTTGTAACAGATTTACTATCACCTTTCACAGAACCCAACATTTTATACTTCAAGTGGTACAATCTATAGAATATTGATTTGTTTTTATTTGTTCAGATTCAACTGTCAGTAAAACATAAAGAAGAAAGAATTCAGTCCCACTTAGTGGAAACTCACAAGATATAAATGTAGCAATATAATATCACATACAGGAAATATTGTGACTATCAGAATATAACAGGAACCATGTTTTAAAAATATTAAACCAATGTGTTTTCCCTTATTAATCCTGTTCTTTCCCCTATAACTCTTTTGGCCACTATGGGTATACCATGAAGGTTATTACCCAGAAAAAGTATGACTGCAGTTTGCCTAGACTCCAGCATATAGTGTAAGTAAAGAAGAAAGGAAAATAACATAGAAAAGAAGTTCTCAACAGAATAAGGGAAAATCTAAAGAAAATGTTATTTGGAAAAGATGAGATGATATTAAAGAATTACATTCAGGATCCCTTCATCCCTCATTTGTGTTGAGAAGATAGAAACCTCATTGAATGTCTAACTCAGACAGCTCCTGCACCCTGCTCCCACCTCATAAAGGACACCTCTTTGAATAGCACTTTACATCAACACAAAGTGGTAATATAAGAGGAATCATATAGCATATTTGGGCAGCAGGTGGACTGGAGGTAGCATTCCAAAAATCTTCCTAGATTCATGTGTGATATGAAAGGTATCCAAAATCCCTTGTGCTGTAGGTAGAACTAGAAAGAAGATGTGGGGTTCCTGGCTGCCTCAGTTGGTGCAGCATGCAACTCTTGATCTCAGGGACATGAGTTCAAGCCTCACATAGGGTGTAGACTGTACTTAGAAGAAGAAGAAGAAGAAGAAGAAGAAGAAGAAGAAGAAGAAGAAGAAGAAGAAGAAGAAGCAGAAGCAGAAGAAGAGGAGGAGAAGGAGAAGGAGAAGGATGTTCTAGCAGATGTTACCTGGCTAGCAAGCTTGCTAACGGTGATGCTAGTGTTGGTCGCTGTGGCAGAGGTAAAATGTTTATATATCAAGATCTACTGGATGAACCACCAGGTCCAGGACTAAATGAAAGTCAGAGCCAGAACTAGAGATAGCTTTAGTGCTGGCCCGAACAAAAATGGGATCTTACTCCATGGAGGGCAATATATATATATATATATATATATATATATATATATATATATCCATATCCATATATCTATATCCCTCATATATATATATCTATATCCCTCATCTATCTATCTATCTATCTATCTATCTATCTATCTATGGCCATATAGATCTATCTATCTATCTATCTATCTATGGCCATATAGATAGATGAGGGATATAGAAAGATAGATAGATAGATGATATAGATATAGATATAGATATAGATATAGATATAGATATAGATATAGATATAGATAGATATAGATAGATATGCATCCAATAGCCAATATTCCAGTTTGAGTCTGAAGACTGTCAGCTGTAGAAACAGGAAGAGCCAATGATGCAGATGAAGGAAATCTGCTAGAGAATTCTCTCTTGTGCGGGGAGTCTGGTCTTTTTGTTTTTGTTTTTGTTTTTTCAAGTCTTCAACTGATTGAATGAGGCCCACTCCCATTATGGAGGGGATCTGCTTTACTAAAAGTGTACTGGTTTAAATGTTAATATCCAAAAACACTCTCACAGGAACAATGTTTTATCAAATATCTGAGTACTGCATGGCCCAACCAACTTGTCCCATTAAATTAATTGTCATTTGGTTGAACAGTAAAACACTTTGTTGATGTAATTATTATATTAGAAGGGGAAAGTTAACTAGATTTAATGGAACAGAAATGAGCAAATATCTGTTAAGCATATTTTGGACCTATATAATTATGGTATAGCCCTGCAGGGAATCAGATTAATGGGACTGAGTGCCCAGACTATGGGCTGGCATAGAATGAGAATGCTTTGGGTGGAGAGGTAACAGGTATTTACTCTACGGAGCTATGTGCAGATATTCAATCAGAAAATAATTCTTTGATCACACATTCCCTTTAGTCTTCACTATTCTTTTCAAATCCAACAGAAGTTTTAAATTAGGGAAAGATAGTGTTAATAAAATAGTAAAGGCTTAAAGAAATGTTTTTATCTCATTTTTGTAGTTGACACAGGCAGTCTTTCCTTTCTTCACCTTTTCATTATTACCACTCTTAAATTGGGTGTCTCACACCACAGGACTTTGTTAATATCCAATGGTCAATCGGGTAGCTCATTCAGTAAAGGTTGGAAAAGAAATCTTTTTCCAACTCACTGTGGCCAATTCTATGGAATCAAGAAGCTACTAATTAAAATTCACTTTTTTTTAGAGTCAGAACACAGAAGGTGTTAGTTAGGCTAGTAAAGTTCTGAATGTTATCTAAAGTTGTGCCATTAATAAAAAACAAAGTTTAAGCAAAAATATTTTGTCCTAAATCTGGAGGGATTAGAAGAGCAAGAGAAGAAAGGAAAACTGGCACATCTATGGTGATCAAAGGGGAAATGATATGGAGGAAAAGAAGACTCTAGAAGGAAGAGTCATCCCCTCAAATGTCAGCAATTTTAGCCTGCTCATTAGTACACTCTTCTTCTTAACATTCTATTTGAATAATTTACAGTTAAAACAGGTATAATCTAAAAACAGTCCATTACCCTAAACAAATTGATGACACATTAAGGCAATGCTCCAGAAAAGGAGAAATAGGCCCAAGGGCAGAATGACAAGGCCAGTCTGAGTATAGTCAACACCATTCATGAATGTGTCTTCACTAGCCATGAAAGTCTCACACTCTCATATTTAGGATAACATCTGATTGTGCTATGATCATGTGCAAATACTAGGAAGGTATTACAGAACTACTGATGTGTTTAGATATTCCTGTATTTGGTTGAATTTATGACAAAAAATGAATGGCCCTTGCAAGATTCATAGGCAATAGGACAACTGAAAATCAACTTGCTTCTTCTGCATATTTTATTATCTATCATAAAAGTAAAACATGACAGAAATAACTAAAACTGAATGGTTAAATAAGAATAGGTCATTCTCACAAACTTGGTTTTAGTCCTTTGTAATCAAGAGGCATAACATTTTCAGGATTGACCTGGCTGGTTGTTTCTGTTTCAGAGGAAGGTGCAATCTGCCTAGAGGTCTGACCTTAGAGTTTAGAGTGTCATTGTCATTTTTTTTTGTTTTTGCTTTTGTTTTTATACTGAGATGATCTCTTCTATCCTCCTCCAATCTATTTAAACATGAATAAGCCTAAGTCACACTAGACAGATATCTATCTATATAGATATCTGGTTCAAAGTAGAAGAGAAGGAGGTAGGTTTGGGAAGTTTACCTTCAGCCTAAGGTGTCAGGAAGAAAGAAGTACTATGTATGAGGCTCCAAGTAGGTGAAGACCTGGGAAGAGAGCAGAGCCTATTTACAAAGGTTAACCTTTGTCCCAAATGACATTCATATATCCTGGTGATGCTATCTACTGAAATCGTGACCACTACCTATACCACAAAATCATTATTTTGAGAAGCCAATCATAAGTCCTCACATCTAGAAAATATCAACACTCCACTCATTTGAATACCAAATCCAGTATTCTTTGTTTGAGTTTGCATTTAACTTTCTCAGGTAAGGCCTCTTGCTAATTACAAAGTTGTGGCAAAGGACTAACAAGGAATCTCACCAACCATGGAAAAAAGAAAAAACTCCATGCATTTCATGACTGGGCAGGAAAGAGGATAGACTTTAACAGATGAGGATGAAAGAGGTTTCAGGAGAGGATGAGAAACTGGAGCCTTTCATTAATTCCATACTTTCCTTTATTACAGGATTTCCCTCCATCACTCTTTGCTTACAGTTGCTACAGGAGGACTGAATGTTCCCAATGAAGGCCTGAAGGTCATCAAGGACCTCAACCAGAGGGAGTGAGGGCTAGTGTCACTGTGAGGTTCAATTCTCTGCACACTGGTGCTACATGAGTAAACAACTCTGTGGTGTTTTGCATAGCTGCAGAGTTGTTATGTAAACCTAGGCAGGCCCTAGCAGAGGACACAGCAAAGGGAGCAGAGTAAGATCTTCCTGAATGTGCTGTGCCCATTCAGAGTGGACACACTCTTCCAGAGTGACTGGCAGAGGATGCTGATCTTTTGAAAGAATGAGGTAAAGCATGATTACCAATATCTGATCCTTGATTCACTTTTAAAAATAAACTGTACTACTTTAAGAGTGACCAAAAGTTCTGAGAGTCTTCTTATCAATAAGTGGGGTCTACGTCCCCTCCCTTGCATCTGGATGGGTTTGTCACCAGAGACCACAAGACTTGACATTTACTGCCCATGGGCTTTTACTTATTAACATTGGTCTTATGTTTTTTTCTTAAGCTCTTCTTTCTGGCTTATCCCTTAACTCAGACAAATGAAACCAAAAACCACCCCTTAGGTGATGGCAGCTGCCCTGACAAGATCTCTTGTCTTGACCTTTTGAGCTAAACCCTCAACTCACGTCTGTGCAGATGCACCAAGGAGTGACGTCTAGAATGACCTACCATTACCTACCATTGTCTTGACCTTTTGAGCTAAACCCTCAACTCACGTCTGTGCAGATGCACCAAGGAGTGACGTCTAGAATGACCTACCATTACCTTTATCTTATAATAAAACTAAGATTTCCACCTAAGGAGCCTCAGCCTCACTTATATACAATGTATGTATGAGCATGTTTCTTTAAAAAAAAATTTTTTTTAACGTTTATTTATTTTTGAGACAGAGAGAGAGAGCATGAACAGGGGAGGGTCAGAGAAAGAGGGAGACACAGAATCTGAAACAGGCTCCAGGCTCTGAGCTGTCAGCACAGAGCCTGACGCGGGGCTTGAACTCACAGACCGCGAGCATGTTTCCTTGAGGCACTTACAGGACCCTATGCCTTCTTCTACATACAGTGACAAGGCTTCTTTGTCTAAATATTCATTTGGACCCTAAACAAAAGGACCCCTTTCATCCTCCTCAGGGAGTCAAGGCTTTGGAAGCTTAATCTCCTTATTTTCTATAAATAAAAATTTCTTTGTGCAACAACTCACCTGGTGCAGTTTCTGATTCACCAAGGAGTGAATTTATTCATGTTGATTCTGTGAAATCTTGACCAATAAAGTATGGGAGAAATGATGCTATACCAAATTTCTGAGCCCAGAAATTAAGTGACCAGTCGCTTCTAGTCCTGTCTTGTGGAATAGTCACTCTTAGAACACTGCATCCAAGCTGTGAGTAAGCCCAATCAGCCTATGGTGAAACCCACATGGAAAGCAAATTAGGCTCCTGGCCAATAGTCTAGTTGAACTCCCAGCCACCAGCCAGCACCCAACTTTGGTAACCATGTGAGCAAGCCATCATGGAAGCAGATCCACAAGCCCCTGCAGACACCACATAGAGCAGAGATGAGTAATAAGTAATTATATCATATATAGCGACTTGGCAATTTTGGAAAGACCACTGAGTTAAGCACAGCTAAGAAAAAAGGTTCAAACATCTATATGACACAATAAGCATTGTCCAAAGTTAGGATAAATAAAAATAAAACATTTATCAGGTGGATGGGAACTTAAAATTATTTGATAACAAAAATTGACTCCCATTTTGAAGTGACTGAAAACCACTATTTTGTCAGAGAAATATATTTTAATTTAAATAGTTAATCAAATAAAGTGTTGTGTAACAATTAGATACATATACATACACATGTCTCTATAAACCACACTATTATTGTCATCTTATACCACAGCAAATGTTTGCAAATTAAACTCTGAGACAAAACAATTGTTTAGTTTCCCCCTAGCCTCTTGAGAAAGAGGACTGCAGGAAACCTAAGAGGCCTCATGGAAAGTCACTGGCACCCAGACCACATAGGGTTTTAAAGATCAAAGTAACATATGCAAACTCCACTGACTTCGGATGTTAAATCAAAACATGAAAGCCTTTTCATTCTTGAAAAACTCTATTGGATTTTGTCAGAGAATTTGTGTAGGATTGTACTTCTCCTGTTTCTCTGTTTTAATTATTAGAGGTATTTGCATGAAAACAGGGTCTTTATTTTTAAGAGTTCATCTGTTCCTGCTGTGCTTCCCTCACTTGAAGTCATAATCCAGCATAAGATAAATACCAACAGGATGAGATAAACTCTTTAAAAGGCAAAGATTTTGTTTTCATGCAAATGATTCAAATAATGTTTTTGAAGTCAAACATAAGATTGATGGTATACAAATAACATTGTCTGTAATATTTGTTCTGTATAGTCTAGGATATTTTTTTCCAGTCTTTGCTGTACAAAAAAAACTTAGTGTTCACAGGACATAATAAACATTTTACTTATTAAGAGCCAAGATATATTAGCAAAAGAGTCAGTTATGGAAATGCAGCAAAATAGATCAAATATCACTTTAAATAAGGTTCACATCATATTTAAGCTACACTTTAAATAAAAAAAAAATGTCAAAATAATTCTATTGTGACTTTGGAAAGTCCCCAAGCCAGACACAGGATCTTTTATAATAATGTGTCATTTCCTCATGATTTTATTTCTCTAGATTTAAAGGTTTTTTGTGTCTCCTCAATACTATTCTGTCAAATACATTGAGAGATGGTTATTTCTTAGTCCACTGTCCATAGAATTATCTTCAATGTACTGGGTCAAAAAATTTATGATGCATATATACTTAAGAACTATTGCAAAGATTTTAAGGACAGATCTTTCAGTTATAATTTCAAATATTTTATTTCTAAATTATAAAGTATTATTAATATCAATTAATACCTTCAAATATGTGATCTTGCTTGGTTTTTCAAAAATCTTTGGAAGAAAAGAGAAAAGATGTTGTTAAACCACGTTTTAAAGTGAGTGCTAATTAGAGAAGTTAAATTACTTGCTTAGAAGTCATGTAATTATGCAACATTATTTCTGGGTCTAGAATTCAGGTATTCTGGCTTTCAGACTCAGCATTTAACCACCACATTATGCATATGACAAAAGATCCTTGGTATAAATATAAAAAAATGAATTATCAAAGTAACAAAACTATAATGAAGTATATATTTTACTATAAAGGTGTCAGAGTTATCATAAGCCTGAATCAAGAAGAAAGACATTAATTAATAGTGAGTTCATTTGTTGTTTTTGTTTGTTTTTATTTGAGAGAGGGAGAGAGAGACAGAAAATGCAAGTGGGGGAGAGGGGCAGAGGGAAGGGAAGAAAGAGAGAGAGGGAGAGAGAGAGAGGGAGAGAGAGAGAGAGAGAGAGAGAGAGAGAGAGAGAGAGAGAGAATCTCAAGCAGGCTCCACACTCAGTGTAGAGTCTGACATAGGGCTCAATCCCACGACCCTGGGATCATGTGAGCCCAAATCAAGAGCTGGATACTCAGCCAATTGAACCACCAAGGTGCCCTGTGAGTTCATTTATTTTGCAAATGATAAGGACAGTTAGTTTATAGCTGGAATAGGGATTTTAAAATTATGGAACAAATACTACTTAAATATAAATGATATTTATATTTTGTTTCTATATGTCCTAAAAATACTTCAAGACATAACATTTAGAAAACATTGGTTGAGAAAGCAGATCATCATGATAGAAAAACAAATGGGAATATGATTCTGCCTAGTTTGAAAATTAATTCCATATCTAGTAGCTTACAATCACTATCTTTCACTAACAGAATAAACACACACAGGGATATCTTAGAAAACAAGGACATAGTGTAATATGCTGTATGATTGGTTCCTCAGTCATTTGCTTCTTAAAAATACAGTCAGAATGGCAATCTCATTCTTATCCTCTCTCTTCCTCTTCCTCTCTTTCTGTCTCCCATCCTGAGTTTAACTTCCACTAAAGTTTCTGAAATTTAAATACAAAATACTTAAAGGTTATTATGATACATTATTCTAAAATTTTAAAAAAGTGTTGTTATATGGATAGCCTCCTAATGCAACTAACCAAAATGTCAGTCTTTGGTCAGAGCTTACACAATGCCCAAGTAGTTAATAGTTTCCTATAATTTCTGTCGAACACATAAAAGATGAGGTAAGTTTTTTTGCTAAGGTGATATCAACATATAATCTATCTCTTCTTATGAAATACATATATACTTCTTCCACTTAAAAGAAGTTTGTATATGTGAATGTATCTGTTACCTACAGCTGAGTAACAAATCACCCCAGATTTTACTTGTGCATAACAATAATGATTTATTATTTCTCATGACTCTGGTTCTTCTGGTATCTCACTCAGATTCACATAGACAGCTTTCTTCAACTGGAGGGTTATTGAGGGGTAGGCTCAGCTGGAGAGCTGGGACAATTGGACCCTTCTCTCCACGTGATTTTTCATCCTTAAGGAGGCTAGTCCTAGCATCTTCACATGGTGGCAGCAACATTCTAAAAGGGTAAGTTCCAATGTGTAAATATATATCAAGCTTCTGCTTGCCATATGTTCGCTGATGTCCCATTGACCAAAGCAAATCACCTGGCTAAGCTGGGTGTCAGTGTTGTTGGGGACGATCACTACATGAGGGCATTGCTTGCAAGAGGTATGGTTCATGGAGAGCCAATTTTGTTGCCTATGTACTACAGTGGGGAAAAAATGCTACTTTTAAATAAAACAACCTGTATGTTTAGAAAAAAATACTCTAAAGGAGTGTAACCAGATTATCTGAATGCTTTCACAGTGAGGCAGCTTTTAGGTCAGGGCAAGTCACTATTATACTATTTTGCAATTTATTTTATAAATAAAATATAAAATACTTTATTTACAATAAAATTTTACAATATTACAAATATTACAAATTATTACAAATTTTATTTTACAATAAAAATAAATAGCAAGAACTTTTTAAAGGAAACCCACTGACTTTAATTAGAAGGAGGAAAATATAATTATTATTGAGCAATCATTATGCACTTGGTACTTAATCAAGTGGAGTATATATATTCTCACTTAATAGACAACACTGAAAAATTTTTTGTTAAATTTAATTTGTTAATGAAAATTATAATCTTGAATGCTCACTTATTAAGTATTGTGCTCAAGTATTTTCATTATTTTGACTAATATTCTGAAGACATTAGTTCTAAATTAAACAACTGTAGTTTAATGAGACATTCACACTCTTTTCCTTATAGTTCTGGCTTCAGCAACACATATACTGAATTTGGAACACATGATTTCTTTCCTTATAATAAAATCACTTAGGATTTGAACCAATCCTTTACTGCTACTCTTGAGTAACAGAGACCCAGAATAACATTGGCTTCAACAAGACAGGAGTTAATCTCTTTCTCAAGGAGAAGGTTGGACATTGGCAGTTCAGGGTTGAGCTCTCCTGCTCTGAGGCTTAGGTACCCAGGTTCTTCAAGCTTACCATTACCACCCCTACAGTATAGCTTTGGGCACATGGGCACACCTTGCTGCAGTGGAAGCTGGGAAATGCTGACTAGCCTTTTTCCTTAGTGTTTATTCACTCTTTCTGTGGAGAGAATGGAGACTGGATATCAGGGGACATGGGCAACCTTTGCTTTACCTTATATGCAATGACCTTATATGCTTTACTTTGTATGCTCAATCTCTGGGGTCAGAGATTATTATCCCTAATAGTACCCTTAAAATGGATGATTTCTCTGAGTGATACTAATTAACCTATAATTAGAATAAAAACACTTGGCCTTATTAGGACTCTATTCTAAACATCATGTTTCACGCTATCGAGAAAGTTGGTGCATTTGCAACTACAGAACTAGCTATGTTGAATTGTTATAATAGGCACAGTCACTATTACTCACTGAAATTCACATGAACAGGCAAGAAGCATCAAGTAGAAAGTCAGACAAGCAATGTCTCAGGGAATGAAAATGCACTAAGACAGTTGGGGAGGGGCTAATCGGCAACAGGGGTTGGCTTAGAAAGGAAAGTGCTAGGGGTGCCTGAGTGGCTCAGTCAGTTAAGCATCCCACTTACGCTCAGATCATGATCTCAAGAGTTCGTGAGTTTGAGCCCTGCTTTGGGCTCTGTGCTGACAGCTCAGAGCGTGGAGCCTGCTTCAGATTCTGTGTCTCCCTCTCTCTCTGCCCCTCCCCCACTTATGCTCTGTGTCTCTTTCTCAAAAATAAATAAAAAATTAAAAAATTTTAAAAAAATAAAGAAAGGAAAATGCTCCCTTAGACTGGTGAATTATAAGGAAAATTTTTTAAAAAAAGGAGAAAGGAAATTTTCTAGTAAATTAAAACTAAGGGAAAATTGTATTACTCTACCTTTGTGGTAAAGGTGGTTCATTGGTTTTAGATATTCATTTCACATTGACTAAATGACCACATGATTTATTAACTTTTCATACCACCTTTCTCATACATTTATTCAGAAATTCCTACAAACATATACATATTGGGTTCTCCTTGACACTGTAACCAGCTCTAGCTCAAGACCATCATTCTTTCTGGGCATCCAGAATATACCAGCGCCACTAAAGGAGAAGAGCTGGACCTGACCCACATCATGTCAAGGGCCTGCCTCAGGGAAGGAAGCCAAAAAATTCTAAAAGGTTAAGGTAGACCACATTTTCAAAAAACACCTGCCACAAATTACAATTGTAGCATTTCCTCAATTCATTTTAGGCACTTCCAAACTTTCTCAGGTAAATTTGATTTATTCAGTCACTTCATTGGATCTCACTGGTTTTACCATGGAAACTACTTCAATTATTCAAATGTTATCCATAGCTTTATGAATGCTGAACACTAGTCTCTGTCTAAATAACATCATTCAGCCAGTGAGTGACATAACCAGCCCCTGAATGAAAGAAATTTAGCTGCTGACTCCAGACCCATGCAATGACTGATTCTAAAGAAAATGCTTAGTTTCCACTATAAATCTCAGTTCTTCTGTCAACTACGATGACTGAAACTCTTGTATATTTCTTCAAAACAGCCCTGCCACACTCCCTGTTGTGCTGATTGTTCCAAATTAGAGATCTGCTGCTTCCCTGTGGGCATCCTGTAGGAACATATAGATTTTCTATTGAGCTGCGAGGGCTTCACATCAGTTTTGCACAGTAGCCAATTTAAGCAGATTGGAGCATTATATGCAATCCTACTGCGTAGTCAGCATTGGAATTGTCTTACTAGGATGCATATGATTAGGAAGAAGTCCTATCCCCTGTCACACACACAGTGAACCAGTGTGACCTGCCAGAAAGAGCACAGGCTGAGGAGCTTACTGTGGCCTGACTGTTCTAACTCTCACTTCTCCCATCTATAAAACTAGGAGGATAATGCCTAACTTTCATGATCACATGAATTAGCGAGAACACATGTAAAATACCTACCATAGTATCTGAGATAGAATACTACTCCTCATTTATTATTACAAAAAGGGAAAGATCCTTGGTTTAGAGAATGTCGAAAATCAAACATTTTTCTTCAATACTAATATTCAAAATGGAATCCTGTTAAGGCTGTCAGTGATCCTGATATTATGGGCCCTCTTGTATAATTAAAAGTAAAATCAATGATAAAGAATAGTTTTAGGAACTTTAACAAATTTCTGACTTTTTTCATCAGGATTACTTTTTTTTCTTCTCAAGAAATGTCAATATTCAAAATCTCTCGCCTGAAGCACATTTTTAATTTGCCTTAGGATAATCCAGCACTATTTGAAATGTGCTTTAATCACTTTCTCTCAAAAGCATCCATTCCTTTCTGATCTTTTTACTAAAGATTTCAAAAGAAAGAAGAAAAGAAAGAAAGAAAGAAAGAAAGAAAGAAAGAAAGAAAGAAAGAAAAAGCCTGAGAAATTTATTACTATGAAAACCTGAGCTAGTGCCTAAAATAGAAAACAAAGTGTAAATGTCTGTATTGAATATATTGAGTATTCCTATTGGAGCCCTGTGGCAAATATTTAAATTTCATGATATGAAAATTAAATAGAAATGTATCTAAAAGCAGACTGGGGTAGTGTAAAGAGCCGAGGCTTGGAACTGGAGGACCCAAGTAGGATTTATTCATTAATTCTAAAAATATTTACAGAGTGCTTGCATTATGCTAGACAATCTAAATATTATAGTGAGCATGACTGTATTTCCTGCCTTTATGTGTTCTATGTCTTATGGAGAAGATAGTATACATACAATTGTGAGGTGTTAAAACAAAAGTAAAATGGATTGTCAATTTATAATAGATGTACCAAAATGATTGTAAGGAATCAAGGAAATCCTTCTGAAGAAGTGTTTTCTAAACTAAGACCTGAATATTGAGAAATGATGAAGAATGGAGAGTGGAGACAGCAGATGAAGCAGAATGGAAAGGTAAATGTTTTTTTCTATAGAACAGTGTTTCAAAAGGAAGTGACATGAGCATATTGGCACTTTAAACTATGCTTTCGACTGCAGAGTGAAGCACAGTTCAGAGGCAACAAGGGTGGATGTAAGGAGATCCATTAAGAGCGTCTTGCAGTGGAACAGGTAAGGTATAAGCTAGGTGACAGCCATGTAGATAAAGAATGGTTGGCCCTTTGCAATGCTAAAATTGACTTCTGCAGAGGACTTGATTCTTCATTAATCAGAATGAAGAGGATGAACAACAGGCCAAATATGATGTCCAGAACTAAGACTAAGGGGTTGAGTGGACAAAGATGCAGTTTACTAATCTAGAAAACACAGAATAATGGAAAGTTTGAGGTTGAAGATGATAAGATGCCTTCAAAATACTCAAGGGAAGATGTCCAGTAGGCAGTTAGTTATACAGGTTTGGTTTTCGTTCAGGAGTCTGGGCTGAGAAAAATCTCAAAAAGTTCTTACAAGACTACATGGCATGTAGTCAACATTCAATAACTTCACCTATGTTTATTAGTAATAGTATTATGAGTTCTATCACTATCAGTATATAGAAATGTAACCATTACCAATACGCAAAAGACTCCAAGAGAACCAAAGCCAATCAGTCATAAAGTTCTTTTACTCATTTTGAAATGGTGGTAAATTTATACTTGATGAAAATATAAACATAATCCACTTTATTTAAATAAGCAAAAATTCTATCTTCATATGCCTCTGAAGGAAACATCAGTACTGAGGCTAATGTTCACCTTGGACTCCAAGTCAAAAGTTCCATTAATCGCTCAACCTCTGGTTAATCAGTTGCTTTTCAAAGTTTATCAGGCCTTTGCTTAAATTTCCTCCAGTAATGGAAAGTGAGATCATCAACCTTGGAGAATAAGAGTTTTCTATCATTTTTCCCTCAGAGAATACTTACACAAACACTATTAAACAAACAAACAAACAAACAAGTCTTTGTAGAAGTTCAGGAGTCCTGCAAAGGAGTTTCAGCACACTCTTGGAGAAAAAACAAATTCAGGATTAGATGCATTGAAGAGAATAAGAGGAACAGTTTCACTTTACCTGTGTCACCCTTCCCTTAAGACAGCATAACATGGACACCAAAGCCATATCAGGAAACTACAAGAAAAGAAAACCAGAGGTTACATCACTACTGAATACAGATGCAAAAATTCCCAACCAAATTCTACCAAATGAACTCAACAGTACTTTAATAGGATCATACACCATTATCAAATGGGATTTACCTCTGGGATTCAAAGACGTACAACATCTGTAAATCAATCAGTGTGATATATTACATATAATGTGAACTATTATATATAATATGAACTATTATGTATAATATGAACTATTATGTACAATATGAGCTATTATGTATAATATGAACTATTATATAAAATATGAACTTTTATGTATAATATGAACTATTATATATAATATGAACTATTACATATAATATGAAATATTGCATATAATAAGAAATATGATATATCATAAGAAATATATCATAAGAAATATATCATAAGAAATATGACATATCATACGAAATATAGTATGAAATATGATATATCATATGAAAGAGGATATATCATATGAAATATATGAAATAGGATATAGCATATGAAATATGATATATGAGAAAGGATATATCATATGAAATAGGATATATCGTATGAAAAAAGTATACATCAGATGAAATAGGGTATATCAGATGAAATCTCATATGAAATATGAAATGCCATATGAAATATAAAATACCATATGAAATATGATATGCCATATGAAATATGATATACCACATGAAATATGATGCATAATATGAAATATGCTATATCATATGAAATATGAAGATGAAAGACATAAGTTATTCAGTTATATTTCATTTGTATACCTCCTTAGATATACAAACAACAGTGACCACAAAATAAGAGGAGACAATGTAGATGCATGTTTTCTCAGACAGGGTGTTTTGCCCAAAGCTAGATTCTCACGCATTTTCTCGTCCTCTCTTTACCTACCCTGTCTTCTGTTCTCATCTAATCCCATGGTTTAAAAACTGTATTTAGTTGGATGTCTTTGAATTTTCTCTACCAGATGCTTCTAACTCCCCTGAGCTACAGACTCTAGACAGACACTGTCACTCTTACTTAGATCTTACTGGAAACCACATCCTAGACATGTCCTCATGCCAATTCCCAGGCTTTCCTCCTGATTTCTCTGTAGCTCTCACAGAAAGAAATAACAATGAGATTAAAGCCCAAGTCTTCATGGAAAGCCTTCCAAGCCCTTCTCTGTATCCTATGACCTGCATGTGTTCCCAGTGCTAGAGGGCCTGAACCAATGCCAGGATATGAAATATTATATGTAATAAGAAATATTATATATAAGAAATATCTATAATAATAAGTATTATATAGAATAAGAAATATTATTTATAATATGAAATATGCATACTATGAAATATTATACATACCATGAAATATTATATATATGGAGACATAAGACATAAGTTATTCAGTTATATTTCAGTTGTATACCTCCTTAGATATACAAACAACAGCGACCACAAAATAAGAGGAGACAATGTAGATGCATGTTTTCACAGACAGACTAGTTTGCCCAAAGCTAGATTCTCACAGATTTTCTCATCCGCTCTTTACCTACCCTGTGTTCTGTTCTCATTTAATCCCATGGTTTAAAAACCGTATTTAGTTGGATGTCGTCTGAATTTTCTCTATCAGGTCCTTCTAACTCCCCTGAGCTACAGACTCTAGACGGACACTGTCACTCTTACATAGATCTTACTGGACACCACATCCTACACATGTCCTCACACCAGTCCCCAGGGCCAGTGGCCCTTTGCTTTCCTCCTGATTTCTCTGTAGCTCTCACAGAAAGAGATAACAATATGAAATATTAAACATAATATGCAATATTATACATGTTATGAAATATTATATAATATGAAATATACACAAGAAATATTATATACAATATGAAATATTTATGCAATATTAAACATTATATATAATATGAAATATTGTATATAATATGAATATACCCCATTAATAAATGAAAGATATAAATCATATGATCATCTGAATAGATTCAAAAAAATATTTGACAAAATTCAACATTCTTTCATGATAAAAACTCTCAACAAATTGGTTGTAGAAGGAACATACCTCAACATAATAAAAGCTATATATGAAAATTTCACAGTTAACATCACACTCAGTGGTAAAAGGTTGAAAGCTTTTTCTCTCATTTCAGGAACAATGCAAGGGTGCATACTCTCACTACTTTTATTCAGTACAATACTGGAAGCTCTGGCCAGAGCAATTAGTCAAGAAAAAAAAAAAACAGGTAAAAGGAATACAAATCAAAATGGAAAAAGAAAAATCATCTCTGTTTACAGATGATATGATCTTATATATAGAAAATTCTAAAGACTCCACCAAAAAAATTGTTAGAATAAATTTAGTAAAGTTTCAGGATACAAACCAACATACAGAAATTAGTTGCATTTCCATACATTAACAGTGAAATATCTGAAAAAGAGATAATAAATAAAATATACAATAAAAACAATAAAATAGTTAAGAATAAATTTAACCAAGGAAGTGAAGTATCTGTATACTGAAAACTATAAGACTTTGATAAAAAGAAATTAAAGAAGACACAAATAAATAGATATCCTATACTCAAGTATCAAATGAGTTAATATTGTTAAAATGTCCATACTGTTCAAAGACACTTGTAGATTCAATGCAATCTTTACCAAGATTCTTATGGCAGTTTTTATAAACATAGAAAAAAATTCTAAAATTTGTATAAACCATAAAAGACCTTGAAACCAAATCAATCCTGAAGGAAAAAAAAAAAAAAAAAAAAAAAAAAGGAAGCTAGAGGCATCAGACTTCCTAATTTTAAGCTATTATTACAAAGATACAGTGATCAAGACAATATGGTACTGGCATAAAAACAGACACATAGGTCAATGGAACAGAATTGAGAGCCCAGTAATAAACCCTCTGTATATGGTCAACAGATATTTGACAAGAGAGCCAAGAAGATTTGTTGAGTAAAAGAGAATCTCTTCAATAATTAGTTTGGGTGTGTTTGGATATTCATATGCAAAAGAATGAAATTGGACACCTATCTTACATCACTTAAAAATTTAGCTTGAAATGGACTGAAGATTTGAATATAAGATATGAAACCATAAAACTCCTAGAAGAAAACACAAGGAAAATCTTCTTGACATTGGTCTTGAAAACAGTTTTTTGGTTATGACACCAAAAGCACAAACAACAAAATAAAAAAGAAATATGTGGGGTTACATCTAATTAAAAGCTTCTATAAGCAAAAGAAACAATCAACAAAATGAAAAGGCAACCTATGGAATAGGAGAAAATATTTGCAAGCCATCTCTCTGATAAGGTGTTAATATCCAAAATATATAGGGAACTCATGCAGCTCAACAACAACAGCAGCAACAACAACAAAACAACAACAAATAATCCAATTAAAAAATGTGCAAAGGACCTGAATAGAAGACATACAGATGGCCAACAGGTACATGAAAAGATGATCAACACCACTAATAATTAGGAAAATGCAAATCAAAACCACAATGAGATATTACCTCACACCTGTTAGAATGGTTATCATCCAAAGTATAAGAAATAACAAGTGTTGGTGAGAGTGTAGTGAAAAGAGAACTCTTGTGCACTGTTGGTGGGAGTGTAAACTAGTATAGCCATTATGGAAAACAGCCATGAAGTTTCCTTAAAAAATTAAAAATAGACCTACTATATGATCCAGCAATCCCACTTCTGGCTATATATCGAAAGGAAATTAAATCATTATCTTGCAAGGATATCTGCACCCTCATGTTCATTGCAACCTTAGTCACAATAGTCAAGAAATGGAACCTAAGTGTTCATCAATGCTCATCAATGGATTAATGAATAAAGAAAATGTGATATATATATATATCTACATATATATACACACATATATATAGGTATATAGGTATATATATGTGTGTATATAGGTATATATATGTGTGTATATAGATAGATATATATATGTAGGTATATATACCTATACATACATATGTAGGTATATATGTATGTATATATAGGTATATATGGATATATATATATAGATAGATATATATAGATATATATATGGGTATATATATGGGTATATATAATATATATATATGGGTATATATAATATACACACACACACACACACACACACACACCCTAAAAAGAAGGAAATCTTGCCATTTGTAACAATATGGATGGACCTCGTGGGCATTATGCTAAGTAAAATAAATCAGACAGAAAAAGACAAATACTGTATAATCTCATATATGTGTAAAATCCAAAAAACATTGAACTCATAGAAACAGAATAGAATAGTGGTTGCCAGGGGCTGGGTGGGAAGGGATGGAGACATATTGTCCACAAGGTACAAACTTCTAGTTGTAAAGCGAATATGTTCTGGGGATCTAGTGTGCACTATGGTGACTATAGTTAACAATACCGTATTATATACCTGAACGTTGCTAAGAGATTAGATCTTAAATGTTAAGCACACACACGCTCAAATGATAATTATGTGAGGTGATAGATGTGTGAACTAACCTTATTATGGTAATCACTTTGCGATAAATGCATGTATCAAATCATCATGTTGAACACCTTAAATTCACACAAGATTGTATGTTAACTATATTTCAATAAAGCTGGAAAAAATAAGATAAAAACTTTTTCCATTAATGACAGCCATAAAACGGCAAAAAAAAAAATCTTAATTTCCCAAAAGACACCAGAATCAAGTGCAATGTATGCAAACACCTGGGAAGGTTAGTTACTATAGCTAGGGCTAAACTGAGTATAATTTTCTAAGATCAGTGACATCATAATACCAAAATTTGTGCCATCTCTTTAGACACTGAGAGTTAGATATACATAGAAATATATCTAAACCACGGGCATAAAGTGACATGAAGGATTTCAGTTTCCATTTACTTTCTGCTGTTGGAGTTTGTATTTCCTTTCCTACGAACTAAACTCCATTTCCAATAATCTTGTGTTAGTAGTGCTAGCAGGAGGACTGAGTAGATCATACCAGCCCCATATTTCAGACATTGTCCACAATATTAGGAGAAGAGATAACCAACAAACACAATAATCCTGGAACTAATGACCCAGGGGACTTGTGAAGTGTGCTGACGTAGGGTTACATTGTAATGAGATCATTTAGAAAAACTGATGCTCTGGGTATCAGCCTTTTGTTTGCTCCACAAAATAAGACCCTCAGCAGAAATTTCTGGATTGGAGCATAGATTAGATTCTTAATTCAATGAAGAATTTCTTACCTCCCAAATAGCAGGACCAAGTATTTTTAATATTTAAAAATTTTAGCATTTAAAAGTAAACATTTTATATTTATTTTTTGTCATCAATTATAGTTGATAATCTTATTTTCATCATCCATCATTTATATAGCTAACTTACAAAAATCATATTTGGTCTTTGGTAAAAAAAAAAAAGCTGGCATTTTTAAATGCTTTGCCATAAAATTCAGTATTTGATATGCATTTTTTCCATTAGTTCTGCCCTAACAACATGATTTTCCTACAAAGGGATTCCATATCACTTGTAAAAAACTTTGAACTATTAGAAACACTGTAGTATAACTTTTTTTTTTTTACCATACAGCATCTAACCCGCTTCTTATGATAATCATTTGATAAATTTTATATGAAGACCTACTAATGTCCATCATTAGTCCCCACGGACTGCACAGGACTACCCACTCTCCTCAACCTGTTACCAAGAGTGGACATATGACCCAGACTTGGACAAGTAAAGCATAACATTTCTCTAAGCACAGGGATTAGCTTAAGAATGGCCACATGACAAAATCAGATTCAGTAAATTTAGCTCTGGAATATGTGTGGACCTATCTACTGGGGAAAGAAAGCAAGTTCTCTTTTATGTCTTCAGTACATGAAAACATGATACTGGTGGCAGCCAGGATTGTCCCTACTTAGAAAGAAATGTGATCCTGATGATCTCTAGAGCCTCTGGATCAAACTGTCCCTCATACTATCCCTGGACTTTTTCATCCCATAAGTCAATATTTTACTACTATGCTTTCTGCTTAAACCAGTAAGTACTTTCTTTCTTTTATAACTAGAAGAATACTAACTGATACTATGTAATTTAATCTTAAGAGAGGCATATGAAGAAACTTCAGAAAGCAAAACAAATTCAATATGTTCCTTTGCCGTGAAAAAAAAATGCAGCCCCTAAACTCTTGGATAGAAGAACACAACCCTCATTTACAGAAAATATAATTTCTGCACACATTTCTTTGGGAATCAGTGATAGATGATAGATAGATAGATAGATAGATAGATAGATAGATAGATAGATAGATAAATAATTCACTGGCTATCTTCCTGGATTGCCAGATCTGTGGCAATCCTGATTTCTTCTGGGTTTTGGAAAGCCTTATTTCAAATCTTAGCTCTATCTCTGCTAAGCCTCAGTTTCCTCATATGTGAAATAAACACAATAAAAATAGAACCTATCTCATAAGCTTTCATGAGATTAAAGAAGATGGTGCTTCTAGAACTCTGTAAAATGAGTGTTCAGTAAACATTAGCTGTTAGCTATTATTCATAGATGGCATTAAGGTAAGGATACATTTATATTCATTGAAGCTAAAGCAGAATAGAAAGTTAAGTCATGAGTAGGCAAATTTCTGTTAGACTTCTGGTCTTGTATCATTCTGCTTGGACAAAGAGACAAATCTTGCTAGATAGATGTAAGTTTTTTAAAAATTTAAATATACTTTAATTCCAGTGTAGGTGTGTATCTGGCCTTAAATATTTGCATTTGTTATTACCTCTACAGAAATGAATTACTTCTAGCATTTGGTCAAACTAAGAATGACTATAAATGTTTGGGGCATTCTGGTAAGTTTCCATTTTCTCTTTAATTTCATTTATTTGGTGTATTAAATGGCCAGCCTCTACCTGTAGAAAGATTGAATTTTTTCCTATTGAGAAGGGAAAGATAGCAATGACAGCATTTGCCACTTTAGTGGGAGCTCGTATCTTGGCACAGCCAAAGAGTAGATGGTTTAGAATGTGGGTCTTCTTGCTGTTGCCCTGAATAATTTCACCACCAACCTAATAGTGACTATAAAATAAAACAAACAACTCTACACATCCTACTTATCTCATGTATGAGCCCATAGTCATTATAACTCATTGTAGAGTCAGATCTAAGAAAAAGCTAATTGATACTTTAAAAAAGATGTATACAAAATAAAATCAAATTCCATTATGACATTTTAACACGAACCATCCATTATTAAACTCCTTAGATTTTTAACAAATTCAATAAAGTTATCTCTAGCACAAAAGAACTCTCAACTCTCATCAGGTCAACTTCCACTTTAAGGCAATTTTTAATTGAGGGAGCATTTAAATCAAGATGATACAAAAGGAAAAGATTAGCATAGAGATGGAGGCTTAAAGTTTTGATGGTTGCAGTCCTAAGAACTACATGAATGACATGAACTATAATAGAAATAAAAACTGAATAAAAGTGGGAGGAGACAAGATGGCAGAACAGCATGGAAGATTTTTGTGTGTCTTGCATCCAGGAAATACAGCCAGACCAACAGTAAACCATCCTCCACACCTAGAAAACTGACTGGAGGATTAACACAACAATCTGCACAACCTGAACCACAGAATTCAGCAGATACGTGGCATGGAGAGGTGAACATGGGGAGTGAGAAGCTGCAGTGGGCAGGGAGCCGCCTTTGCAGGCAGAGAGAGAAGGGACACTGTGGGGGGCGACACAATATGGGAAAAGCACCCCTCCCCAAAAGCAGCTGGAGAGAAAGTTGAAAATTGGAAACAGCCACAGGGACTAAACTAAAAAGGGAGAAAGGAGGAAGAAGAGGGTTTAAATTCCATTAAGACTGCAAACAAGGGAAGGGCAAAGTCTGCAATTCCGCAGTTCAATACCTGGCAGTGCTCTGGTGGGAAGGGCAAATCCCTGGGAAGAGTGGGGTCCCAGAGGTTCTCAGGCCACACAGGGAAAAGCGGTTCCACTGCTGGAAGGACATTTGGTAGAGACTGTTGAGACCACCTGGTCCCAGCAGATCCCAGAAAATGGCCACATTCGCTGGTGCTGGAACAAGGTCGTTAAGGGTGAAGCCTGGTGCCAGATGTGTGTTGTGATTTTCCATAATCCCTGAAACGCTGCTGCTACACTATCTCGCGAACTTTTTCTGGGGCTGGCTGGAACCTGGCCACAGTCACAGGGTACCGGCAGCAGCAGGGTCCAGCAGGCATTCCTGGGTGCAGCTGGCATTCGGCCATTGCTCCATGAGACCCTCCCACAGAGGGGCTGAAAGGGTCAAAGCTGCAGTCCTTTAGAAATAAGGGGCCGGTCGGGGTGCCTGGGTGGCGCAGTCGGTTAAGCGTCCGACTTCAGCCAGGTCACGATCTCGCGGTCCGTGAGTTCGATCCCCGTGTCGGGCTCTGGGCTGATGGCTCAGAACCTGGAGCCTGTTTCCGATTCTGTGTCTCCCTCTCTCTCTGCCCCTCCCCCATTCATGCTCTGTCTCTCTCTGTCCCAAAAATAAATAAATGTTGAAAAAAAAATTAAAAAAAAAAAAAAAAAAAAAGAAGTAAGGGGCCGGGGAAAATAGCCACATCTGAGACAAAGCTCGAGACAGAGGTACTGCTTGGGGCTTGGGCACGGACAGTGAAGAAGCAGGAAGTGGACAAAAGCTAAAGACAGAGGATGGGTGTGTGATTGCTGATCAGGGAGAACAGTTCCCATACTAGAGACTGGGTAGCTGGGTGACGCCATTTTCACCACTCCGGCGCATGCGCATACGCACCAACAAGCACTGCCACAATCCACCCCAGTAGGCCAGCAGTGCCATCTAGTGGAGAAGGGAGCCATTACACTGAGCCCTGCCCAAATGGGCCAACCTACCTCTTCAAGAACACAAGTCTCACCGCCTACTTAATTTATGGACTATAAAGCGCTACATAGTCTGATTCTAGGGGAAAACGAATTAATATCAGTCCTATTTCAATCTGTTAGCAGGTCCATCTATTCAATTTTCTTTTTTTTCTCCTTTTCACTATTCTTTTTCTTGAATACAGAAAGCGAAAAAATTCATTTTTATTTTCAATTTTTATTAAAATTATTTTTAATTTTTTTACTATATTTTTCTTTTGTGTCAATTTTTTCAAATTCTATCTTACTTCCATCATTCTATTTTTGTCTACTTCAGTGTATTCACCTTTTCAAATTTTCAAATGATTTCCTTGCTTTCTTTTTTCTTTTACTTTTTTCTCTTCCATTTCTTTTCTTTTTCTTGAATGCAGAAAGTGAAAAACTTCATTTTTACTTTCAATTTCTATTCAAATATATTTCTCTAATTTTTAAAATATATATATATATATTTGCTTTTATGTAAATATTTGCAAATTCTATTTTACTTCCATCATTTTATTTTAGTCTACTACAGTGTATTCACTTTTTCAAATTTTCAAATGATTTCGTTTTTTTCTCTTTTTTCTTTTTCATTTCTTTTCTTTTTCTTGAAAACAGAAAAAGAAAAAAAAGTCATTTTTATTTTTAATTTTTATTAAAAATATTTTTCTTTAACTTTTTTCCTACTATATTCTTTACTTTTATATAATTTTTTTCTAATTCTATTTTACTCCCATCATCTTATTTTAGTCTACTTCAGTGATTTCATTTTTTTCAAATTCTCAAATGATTTCCTCCCCTTTTTTTTCTCTAATCTGTCAAACCACCTTCAACACCCAGACAAAAACACACATAGGATCTAGCATCATTTATTATATTTGTGTGTGTGTGTGTATATTTTCAAGTTTTTAATTTTAATACTTTCTAATTTTATTTTTTTTAATTTTAATATTTCTACCTCATTAATTCCTTTTCTCCCTTCAAAATAACAAAATGAAGGAATTCACCCCAAAAGAAAGAGTATGAAGAAATGACAGCCTGGGGTTTAACCAACACAGATACAAGCAAAATTTCTGAGCCAGAATTTAGAATCACAATAATAAGAATACTAGCTGGAGTCAAAAATATATTAGAATCCCTTTCTGCGGAAATAAAAGAAGTAAAAAAACCAGTCAGAATGAAATTAAAAATGTTATAACTGAGCTGCAATTACAGATAGATGCTGTGGCGGCAAGGATGGATGAGGCAGAACAGAGAATCAGCGATATAGAGGACAAACTTATAGAGAATAATAAAGCAGAAAAAAGAGGGAGATTAAGGCAAAAGAGCACGATTTAAGAATTAGAGAAATCAGTGACTCATTAAAAAGGAACAACATGAGAATCATAGGGGGCCCAGAAGAGGAAGAGAGAGAAATAGGGGTAAAAGGGTTATGTGAGCAAATCATAGCAAAAACGTTCCTAACCTGGGGAAAGACACAGACATCAAAATCCAGGAGGCACAGAGGACCACCATTAGATTCAACAAAAACTGACCATCAACAAGGCATATCACAAGTCAAATTCACAAAATACTCAGGCAAGGAGAGAATCATAAAAGCATCGAGGGAAAAAAAAATCCCTAACCTACAAGGGAAGACAGATCAGGTTTGCAGCAGACCTATCCACAGAAACTTGTCAGGCCAGAAAGGAGTGGCAGGATATATTCAGTGTGCTAAATCAGAAAAATATGCAGCCAAGAATTCTTTATCCAGCAAGGCTGTCATTCAAAATAGAAGAAGAAATACAAAGTTTCCCAAACAAAAATTAAAGGAGTTTGTGACCAATAAACAAGCCCTGCAAGAAAGTTTATGGGGGACTCTCTGAGGGGAGAAAACGTGAAAAGATACATACATACATATATACATACATATATACATACATATATACATACATACATACATACCAAAAGCAGCAAAGATTAGACAGAACTAGAAAACATGACAAGAAACTCCAACTCTAAAAGCATCATAATGGCAATAAATTCATATCTTTCAGTATTCACTCTAAACATCAATGGACTCAATGCTCCAGTCAAAAGACATAGGGTAACAGAATGGGTAAGAAACCAAGATCCATCTATATGCTGTTTACAAGAGACCCACTTTAGACCTAAAGAAACTTTCAGATTCTATCATGCTAATGGTCAACAAAATAAAGCCAGAGTAGCCACACTTATATCAGACAATCTAAATTTAAAATAAAGACTGTACAAGAGATGAAGAAGGGCATTATATCATAATCAAGGGGTCTATCCACCAAGAACACCTACCAATTGTAAACATTTATGCACCAAATGTGAGAGCACCCATATATATAAATCAATTAATCACAAACATAAAGAAACTCGTCGATAGTAATACCATAGTAGTAGGAGACTTCAACACCCCACTCACAACAATGGACAGATCATCTAATCAAAAAATCAACAAGGAAACAATGGCTTTGAATGACACACTGGACCAGATGGACTTCACAGATATATTCAGAACATTTCATCCTAAAGCAGCAAAATATACATTCTTCTCCAGTGCATATGGAACGTTCTCCAAAATAGACCATATACTGGGACACAAATCAGCCCTAAGTAAGTACAAACATATCAAGATCATACCGTGCATACTTTCAGACCACAACGCTATGAAACTCGAAATAAACCACAAGAAAAAAATTGGAAAGGTAACAAATACTTGGAGACTGAAGAACATCCTGCTGAAGAATGAATGGGCTAACCAAGAAGTTAAAGAGGAAATTAAAAAGTATATAGAAGTCAATGAAAATGATAACACCACAACCCAAAACCTCTGGGATGCAGCAAAACAGTCAAAAGAGGAAAGTATATAGCAATCCAGGCCTTCCTAAAGAAGGAAGACAGATCTCAGATACACAACCTAACCTTATGCCTTAAGGAGCTGGAAAAAGAACAGCAAATAAAACCCAAAACCAGCAGAAGATAGGAAAAAATAAAGATTAGAGCAGAAATTAATGCTATTGAAACCAAAAAACAAAACAAAACAGTAGAATGGATCAGTGAAAGCAGAAGCTGGTTCTTTGAAAGAATTAACAAAATTGATAAACCACTAGCCAGTTTGATCAAAAAGAAAAAGGAAAGGACCCAAATAAATAAAATCAAGAATAAAAGAGGAGAGATCACAACCAACACAGCAGAAATAAAAACAATAATAAGAGAATATTATGAGCAATTATGTGCCAATAAAATGGGAAATCTGGAAGAAATGGACAAATTCCTAGAAACATATACAATACCAAAACTGAAATAGGAAGAAATAGTAAATGTGAACAGACCCATAATCAGTAAGGAAATCAAATTAGTAATCAAAAATCTGCCAAAAAACAACAGTCGAGGGCCAGATGGCCTTCAAGGGGAATTCTACTAACATTTAAGGAAGAGTGAACACCTATTCTCTTGAAGCTGTTCCAAAAAATAGAAATGGAAAGAAAACTTCCAAACTCATTCTATGGAGCCAACATTACCTTGATTCCAAAACCAGACAGAGACCCCACTAAAAAGGAGAACTATAGACCAATTTCCCTGATGAACATGGATGCAAAAATCCTCAACAAGATATTAGCCAATCGGCTTCAACAATACATTAAAAAACTTATGCACCACGACCAAGTGGGATTTATACCTGGGATACAGGGCTGGTTCAATATCTGCAAAACAATCGATGTGATTCATCACAACAACAAAAGAAAGGACCAGACCCACATGATCCTCTCAATAGATGCAGAGAAAGCATTTGACAAAATACAGCATTCTTTCTTGATAAAAACCCTCAAGAAAGTAGGGATAGAAGGAGCATACCTCGAGATCATAAAAGCTATATGAACTACCCAATGCTAATATCATCCTCAATGGCGAAAAACTGACAGCTTCCTCCCTAAGGTCAAGAACAAGACAGGGATGTCCACTCTCACCACTCTTCTTCAACATAGTATTGGAAGTCTTAGCCTCTGCAATCAGACAACACAAAAAATGAAAGTCATCCAAATCAGCCAGAAGGAGGTCAAACTTTCACTCTTCGCAGATGACATGATACTCTATATGGAAAACCCAAAAGATTACACCAAAAAACTGCTAGAACTGATTACTGAATTCAGCGAAGTTGTAGGATATAAAATCAATGCACAGAGATCAGTTGCATTCCTATACACCAACAATGAAGAGAAAGAAAGAGAAATCAAGGAATCGATCCCATTTACAGTTGCACCAAAAACCATAAAATAGCTAGGAATAAAACTAACCAAGGAGGTGAAAAATCTATACATTGAAAACGATAGAAAGTTTATGAAAGCAATTGAAGACACAAAAAAATGGAAAAAGATTCCATGCTCATGGAGAGGAAGAACAAATATTGTTAAAATGTCGATACTACCCAAAGCAATCTACATATTCAATGCAATCCCTATCAAAGTAACACCAGCATTATTCACAGAGCTAGAACAATAATCCTAAAATTTGTATGGAACCAGAAAAGACTCTGAATAGCCAAAGCAATCTTTAAAAAGAAAACCAAAGCAGGAGGCATCACGATCCCAGACTTCAAGCTATACTGCAAAGCTGTAATCATCAAGACAGTATGGTACTGGCACAAGAACACTCAGATCAATGGAACTAATTAGAGAACCCAGAAATGGACCCACAAACATATGGCCAACTAATCTTTGACAAAGCAGGAAAGAATATCCAATGCAATAAAGACAGTCTCGTCAGCAAGTGATACTGGGAAAACTGGACAGGAACATGCAGAAGAATGAAACTGGACCAATTTCTTACACCACACACAAAAATAAACTCAAAATGGATGAAAAACCTAAATGTAAGACAGGAAGCCATCAAAATCCTCGAGGAGAAAGCAGGCAAAAAACTCTTTGATCTTGGCCACAGCAATTTCTTACTCAACACGTCTCCAGAGGCAAGGGAAACAAAAGCAAAAATGAACTACTGGGACTTCATCAAAATAAAAAGCTTCTGCAGAGTGAAGGAAACAATCAGCAAAACTAAAAGGCAACCAACGGAATGGGAGAAGACATATGCAAATGACCCATCAGATAAAGGGTTAGTATCCAAAATCTATAAAGAACTTCTCAAACTCAACACCCAAAAAACCAAAAATCCAGAGAAGAAATGGGCAAAAGACATGAATAGACACTTCTCCAAAGAAGATATCCAGATGGCCAACCGACACATGAAAAAATGCTCAACATCACTCATCATCAGGGAAATGCAAATCAAAACCACAATGAGGTACCACCTCACACCTGTCAGAGTGGCTAACATTAACAACTCAGGCAATAACAGATGTTGGTGAGGATGCAGAGAAAGAGGATCTCTTTTGCAATGTTGGTGGGACTGCAAGCTGGTGCAGCCACTCTGGAAAACAGTATGGAGATTTCTCAAAAAACTAAAAATAGAACTACCCTACGACCCAGCAATTGCTCTACTAGGCGTTTATCCAAGGGATACAGGTGTGCTGTTTCAAAGGGACACATACAGCCCAATGTTTATAGCAGCACCATCAACAATAGCCAAAGTATGGAAAGAGCCCAAATGTCCATCGATGGGTGAATGGATAAAGAAGAGGTGGTATATATATATACACACAATGGAGTATTCCTCGGCAATCAAAAGAATGAAATCTTGCCATTTCCAACTATGTGGATGCAACTGGAGGGTATTATGCTAAGTGAAATTAGTCAAAGAAAGACAAATATCATATGACTTCACTCATATGAGGACTTTAAGAGACAAAACAGATGAACATAAGGGAAGGGAAACAAAAATAATATAAAAACAGGGAGGGGGACAAAACAGAAGAGACTCATAAATATGGAGAACAAACAGAAGGTTACTGGAGGGGTTGCGAGAGGGGGGATGGGCTAAATGGGTAAGGGGCATTAAGGAATGTACTCCTGAAATCATTGTTGCACTATATGCTAACTAATTTGGATGTAAATTAAAAAATAATAATAATAAAACAAGTTAAAATAAATAATAAATAAATAAATAAATAAATAAATAAATAAATAACGTAACTGAGAAACAAAAAAAAAAAAAACAACTAACTTAGGAACTAAGAAATGCAGAGGTAATTCACTTAAATAAATAGAATGAAAGATTTTTGTTGGATTTACTTTCCTTCTTACCACACCTATAATTTGTATCTCTCATGTTTCCAATTCTCTCCAGGAGCAAGTTCAAAATCTTAGATATGCAGCTTTATGAAGAAATTTATTCAGTCAGATGAGAATGTTCTGCTTGGTATTTTTTCCCCAGCCCAATTCATTCTTAGTCCTTATTTCCCCAGGAGAATGAAAACAGGAGTTTCTTCCTTTTATCCTTAGCTAGAATCTCACGGCTGGTGCTGCCAATATTTTTGCAATGAAGATTCGTAACAAAGATGAATTAACTCCAACCGTGCTCTCCTTGATTTTTTTTTTCTCTCATTATCTCCTTCTTTGCTAAGCCTAGAATCTTTCTGACCATTGATCTGAAAGAGAGTGCATGATTCACAAAGTGCTGTGTATTTGCCTTTAGTATATGTAATGAGACAGTTTCTGGAGCAGCTAGTGACAGGAGGAAAACTCTCTGGTTCACCTGCTCTGCTTAATACATAGTCACTGAAGCAATGACTTAAGTTTGTATACTTCCCTATGCATCCGACATGGCAGGCACGTTCTGTTATTAAACAAAGCGGGGAAGGGGAGAGATGAGGTAAGGTGTACTGTAAAATGTAAATGGGGGAAAAAGCAAAATGTGGGCACCTTCAGTTCTAATATTCTGTGGGCAGACTACCACAGAAAAATTCCTCCCTGTAGTTAAAAAAATTGTTTTTAGTGTTTATTTATTTTAGAGAGAAAGAGAGAGAGAGAAGCAAGGGAGGAGCAGAGAGAGAGGGAGACACAGAATCTGCAACAGGCTCCAGGCTCTGAGCTGTCAACGCAGAGCCCGTGGGGCTTGAACTCATGAACCACAAGATCATGACCTGAACCAAAGTCAGATGCTTAACCGACTGAGCCACCCAGGCTCCTCTCCCCCTGTAGTTTTCAAATTAGATTTTCAATTCATTACTGCAACTGTTGTAATAATGAATGCAGTTAAGTATTGTAAGGTTTATTGGTATTGAACATATACAAATAGCATCTTTATATAAAATAAAAGGAAATGACATTTGCTCATGAGGGAAAAATGACATATAACCTTATATCAGTTTTAGATGTACAACAGAATGATTCAATATTTGTATATATTGCAAAATGATCACAATAATTCTAATTAACATATGTCACCATACATAGGTACAAAATATTTTCTCTTGTGCTGAGAACTTTTAAGATCCATTCTCTTAATTTGTTCATTTTAAGAGAATGGACAGATACCATATGGTTTCACTCTTATGTGGATCCTGAGAAACTTAACAGGGACCCATGGGGGAGGGGAAGGAAAAAAAAAAGAGGTTAGAGTGGGAGAGAGCCAAAGCATAAGAGACTGTTAAAAACTGAGAACAAACTGAGGGTTGATGGGGGGTGGGAGGGAGGAGAGGGTGGGTGATGGGTATTGAAGAGGGCACCTTTTGGGATGAGCACTGGGTGTTGTATGGAAACCAATTTGACAATAAATTTCATATGTAAAATAAAAAAAACAAAAACAAAACAAAACAAAAAAAAAGATCCATTCTCTTAGCAACTTTCAAATATACAATACAGTATTTATTATTAACTATAGTCCTCATACTGTAGGTTACAAACTTATTTATTTTATAACTGGAAGTTTGCACCTTTGACCTCAACCCATTTCATCTTCCCTCTTCCCCTGTCTCTGGCAACCACCAGTCTATTTTCTACATCTGCAATCTTGGATTTTGTTTTCATTTGGTTCCACAAACCAAAGATCTCACCATAAGTGAGATCAAATGGTATCTATTTATCTCTGTCTGACTTATACCATTTAGCATAATGCCCTCAAGTTCCATCCATGTTTTTTTCAAATGGCATGATTTCATTCCTTTTTATGGCTGACTAACATCCCATTGTATATTATACCATATTTTCCTTAGCCATTCACCATGGATGGACACTTACATTGTTTCCATATCATGGCCATTGTGAATGAACATGGGGTGTATGAAATGGGGTGTGTATGTCTGTGGTGAACATGGGATGTGTATATCTTTTCAAGTTAGTGTTTTCATTTTCTTCAAATAAATATCCAGAAATTAAATTGCTGGATCATATGGTAATACTATTTTTAATTTTGGGGGGAACTTCCATATAGTTTTCCATAGAGGTTGTACCAATATACACTCCTACCAACAATGCACAAGGGTTTCCTTTACTTTACATCTTCACCTCACAATTTATATTTGTTCCATACTTTTTCCTTTTTGGAATATTTCACATATATTACTGCCAGGAGCACACCTGACCTTAATTCTACTCTCTTTGACACATAATAAGGTCCATGACTATGAGGGTTCCAGGTAAAAAATAAACCACCAAGAAATCTTGGGCCTGACTTAACACAGATTTTGAATTCGAATTGGTATATGGGCCAGAAAGCTAGGATTTAACATTGAAATTAGCCCCAGAATAATGATATACATAAGATACCCAACAGAAGGTTAGATACCTCTAAACCTCTTTGCAGGAATTGCTTGTTGTCATGAGGGATTATCACAGGAAAAAAAAATCCTAACTAAAGGTGAACATATAATCAATGCTTACAAAACAAACACAATTGTGAGAGTCATCAAATAAACACTAATATAAAAAAAAAACTTTGTGAAATGGAATATAATCTGAAAGAGAATATAAGCATGTTTAAAGACATAAGAAAGTAAACACAATCATAGGGATAGAGTTAGACTTCAATGGAACTTCAAGACAAAAATTTAATATTGATGGAATGATTTACCAGCAAATTAAATATTCAGAAGAGAGAATTCAGAAAGTGGCAAACAAATCTGAAAAAATTACCCAGAATCTTGTGTGTATAAATACAAAAACATGGAAGGAAAAGGCCAACTCCTACAATAAACAGATGTTTTAAAAAATAGAAGGAATTTCAACCAGTAGGGTATTGGCACAAAGACAGACCAATGGAATGGAATAGAGCCTTGAACAACACCCATATATGGACACACAAATTATGAAGGAAGTGAATTATAAAGCAGTGGTGAAGGGCACCTGGGTAGCTCAGTGGGTTAAACATCCAACTCTTGATTTCAGCTCAGGTCATGATCTCACAGTTCGCGGGTTCAAGGCCCGCATCAGGCTCCATGCTGTCAGTGCGGATCCTGCTTGAAATTCTCTGTCTCCCTCTCTCTCCCTGCCCCTCCCCAATCTGTGTTCATGTTCTCTCTCTCTCTCTCTCAAAATAAATAAATAAATAAATAAACATTTAAATGAATGAAAAATAAAGCAGTGGTGAAAGGCCAGTCTTTTCAAGAAATCACACGGAAAAAATTGGAAGTCTTTGTGAGAAAAAAAAATTACTGTCAATTCTCTACCTTATATCATGCACATAAAAGCTATTTCAGGTGACTTATAGATGTGTAACAATAAATCAACTAAACAATAGCATGAGAGAATGTTTTCAAGGTCTTGAGGGTAAGCACATATTTTTAAACAGAGCACACACACAAAAACACTAACCATAAAGAAAAACTTGTTACTTTGGAATACATTAAAATTAGGAACATCTTATTATCAAAACACACTATTAAAAAAGCAAAAAGCCGGGGCGCCTGAGTGGCGCAGTCGGTTGGGCGTCGGACTTCAGCCAGGTCACGATCTCGCGGTCCGTGGGTTCGAGCCCCGCGTCAGGCTCTGGGCTGATGGCTCAGAGCCTGGAGCCTGTTTCTGGTTCTGTGTCTCCCTCTCTCTCTGCCCCTCCCCCGCTCATGCTCTGTCTCTCTCTGACCCAAAAATAAATAAAAAAGGTTGAAAAAAAAATTAAAAAAAAAAAAAAGCAAAAAGCCTAAAACATACATGTAATGTGTTTAACTGACATAACTCATCCAGAAAGCCTAAAGAACCCTTACCAATCAATAAGAAAAAAGGTAGACAAATCAGGAGAAAAATGTGTAAAAGACTTGAACAGTCACTTCAAAAAGGAAAAATGCAAAAAGGTCAATACGTAATATGAAAAAGTGTTCAAAATAATTAGCAACCAGGAAAACGAAAAGCAAAATCACAGTAAGACCCCACTATTTATATTCCACAATAAGTAACATTAAAAACTGTGGTAACACCATGTTTTGGTCTGAGTGTTAGCAAGTTACATACTGCTGTCGGGAGTTTACACTGGCACAACCACTTTGGAAAGCTGACCGCATCAACTATACATATGCATATTTCGTAATCTTATTTCACTTTCAGGAATACACTTAAACATATGGTATAAACATGCATCCAAAGACAAGAACAAGAATGTCCATAGGAGTATTGTTTGTAATTGTCCCAAACTGGAAACAACCTACTTATTCATCAGTCTTTGAGGAGATAAACACATGGTGACATAGTCATACAAAGGAAGACTGTACGTCTATAAAAAGAAACAAACCTTGTGAAACAACATTGATAAATTTTTCAAACAAAATCTTGAAGGAATAGAAGCCACACTAGAAGAATGTATTTATATATAAAGTTCAAAAACAGGCAAAATCCAATATACAGTGACAGAAATCAGGATTGCGATTGTCTCTGGACAGGAGGTCATAGTGATTGAAAATAGATTCTAGGGGTAGCTTTTGGGTTGCAGGCAATATTCCATTTCCTTGAGTATTGGTTCTATGAATGTTTTTACTTTGTGACTTCACCAAACTATACATGTATTATTTGATGCCTTCATACCTTTATATAATACTTCATTAAAGACATTTAAAATAAAATATGAATAAAACAAAATAAATTCTAATTAGGACTTTTTTTTTGAGAATGAGCTTTGTGAAGACCCTCCTTCTAAAGGAAGTATTTCTAGCAGCTCATTGAAGTAACATCAACAGAATACAAAATTGGGAGTCAGGGCACCTAAGTTCTAGTTCCTCTGTGACATAAGTACTTCTTTTACTGGAACAGTCATGTAACATGCCTGGTCTTCATTTCTCCTTTGGTAAAAGAGAGTATTTAAGCTATTTTTTAACATTCCTCTGAATTCCAAAAGTCTCATGGTTCCAATGATTCCCCTAATTAGATGTAAGCCATATGAGGCATACCCTTTCCATCTAACCTAGTTGCAGTAAAATCCAGATTATAGAGGGGGAAATGTTGTTAAGAAGAGCTTATTACATGACATGTTGGCAAAGGACTCATTTACAAAAAAGCACATGATATGTCTGAGACACATGAAATACAAAGATGATCTTTTTCTTCCTTCTCATATGACCTTTTAAAATCAGAAATATTATTTATAGGATGCCCCCCATGCTATTTATGTGCAACACATTCCTGACCTTTGCAAATGCAAGGCATGGAATTCTGAATATGACTTTTAAAAATCAATTAATGTAGACTACAAAGATATTTACCCATGTCGTTAAAAAGAAAAGTTTCTGGAAAAACTTTTTAAAGCAGCCAGATAAACAACCTAATAAATGAAAAAGGTCATGTTGACTGTAGAACAGACTCCCTTTCTAATTCTTCTAAATAATCATTGCAGTCTGGCTGTTGTCTGATAAGAGAGTTAATTATCCCATATTTCATTTTTAAAAGCAACCTAAGATCTCAATTAAATGCTCAAGATGGGGAAAAAGTGCCATTTTTGTTGTTTGCATCCATTTTCTTTGTGACATGAACATGACAATTTGGTGAGAGAAAAATACTTCCCCTCCTTGTTCCCCTCTGAAGTCCATGCCCCCTGCTGGGGTGTTCATCTGAGCGCTAACTCTTGCTGTAGCTTCACACAGTTGGCGGAGAGAGCTAATTAATTTCACTACTGTCATAAGTTTTCACAATGGGATTATTGTCTGCCACTGCAGCGTTCTGAAGACCTGGCCATTACTCCTCACACATACAGTGACTTGCCCTTTCAAATCTTTGAGCCAGTTTCTTGAGACCCAGTAATGGGTGTGAAATGAATTTTACACTTTGCCAACTTACCTCACACATTTCTTTTTCAGCCTAGTTCCTCCAGAAATAATAACAATAAAGAGGTATTCAAAGAAGAGTAGACTTTCAGCAACTGGCTTACCTCTCTCTCAGATTGCAGGACGCAGAACATATTCATACAGTCCTAAATCAAGAGACCACAGCTCTTTTCTTCCTTATTCTTCACACAAATTCCCCCACTAATTTTCTGTTCCTCCCTTTTCTTCCTAATCCCATTTCTCTTTGCCTCATCAGCATGTCCTGTCATAAACGTTTTCAGTCTAAGTATTGCAAAAATAAGCCTGGCCAGAAAAGACTTCTGCCACAGTCGCTCCAGCTCAGGGAGATGGTGACCTGAGCCGAAACCATGAGTCGGACGTTTAACTAACTGAGCCACCCAGATGCCCCTGGAGAACTATCCTAGATCAGCAAAGTGCTGCCTGGCCTGGTGGCACACTTTGATAGTCTTCACAAACTCTCAGTAATTATAATCTAAATGTGCCCTTACCATAGTTGCATGTTCCTATGTTTTTATTGTTAAGCCCTCAATGGGGGCCCTTAGCAGCAGGTCTACTTAGCTCTTATCAGTGAGAACAGATAAGATGATGATATCCTGACACAACTTACTTCACTATTATATCAAAACGACTTTATTTCTGAACGTGACCTCATTTTTTTGTCTTTGTCATAAACACGTGGATTAAAACAACTTCACTTAAGTCACAAACAAGTGGATTTGAAATCATATCAAGCCAATACACAACGATGTCACTCTTAATTCTCATGCTAATGAGAAATTAAAGCAGACTTACTTGAAATACATAGACATCCATAGTTCCACAACCAATTGTATGGTTAGGAACTGTTAACAAAATATAAGAAACACAAAGATAACTACATATGATGTAATTGGTTGTAATACTGGATTTTAATGTTTTGAAAAACAAGCCAGTTTTTTGTCAAAGTTATATTTTTGACAAGGACTATGACATGTATAGAAAAACACACTCTCAGGAAAAAATGGAAAACTATTGGTGGCAAAACTTACACAGAACAGATCACTCAAGAATGTAAACAAATCCTTTCTCACCGAAGCATGAAAAGTGAGTGAAGCCCAATCTTTTTATGCCCTTGAAGTCACCAGCTATATTGGTTCCCAGGATATCAGTGTATGTGACAGGTCCCTACTAAGTCTGAAGTTGTTTTGAGATGCCAAGTCCTAGCAAGCAGATGTGGAATGAGAATAGGTAAGTGAGTCGGCATACAGACTAGGGTGAGGCTAAAAGCTATGTGTAGACACATGCCCACCAGTCAAAGATCATGACAATTACTCAAACATGCTTGATGGCCTGGGTGGCTGATGGATAGCACTGTAGTAATGAGTACCAATCAACTATTTCAAGAATAAAATGAGTTTAAGTAGCTGGCCAGCACTTTGTGGATTACAGTCTGAAATCAAATAGTGAGTATAATTCTGTCATTAAGATCCCTACAGTCAACCCCGTGGGTTTTCTTTCATCCCTAAAGGTCTGTTTTATGTTACATAGGTACTGCCTGCGTTTGACTTTCAACTTCTTTTATTTCCATTTCTCATCCTCTGAGAGAGGCACTAATGAGCTATAAAAATAGCCAAGAGGCAGACAAAAAAAAATGGTGGAGAAATGAAGAACAAGGATAATCTACAAACTAAAAAAATTACTCCCACAAAAATCAAGAGTTGGTTAATGATTCAGTGAAATTATGAGATTATCTCCAAAAATATGGCTTTGTTTTGTTTTGTTTTAACATACTGAAGAACAGAAAGAATTCTTTAAGGTCTTTGCCCCCCCCCCCAAAATCTCATGTTTATAGAACTTTTATTTTGGTTTCTCTTACAAAGGAAATCTCTTCATAAAAGAATTGCTGAGTCTAGCTTGGCTAAGGGATCTTGCATTGGTGGGCTATATTTTCCCATGGACCTAAATTGCCTAAGGATTAAGATGTGAAGGATGTTGCGTACTAGAGGGGAGAGAACAACATTGCAAAGAGCTTAACTAAATGTCAACTGGGCTATGGAAGAACCTGGGCAGGAAGAGTAAAAATTAGACTGGAAAAGTAATATTATTTTCAAGATCACATTGTATGCTTAGCCAATATTGGGCGCTGTCACATATGTTACCTCATTCAATCTTCCAAGGAATCTAGTGGGTTCACTGCTGTTATTATCCTTATGCATATGATAAATTGAAACTGACTAAGCAACCAATTTGCTCAGCATCACAATTAAGAGGTATTAGAAAGAGAAATCTGACAGCAGAGCCATTCCTCCCTTTACTTCAGTTTATTCTCTCAGAATTAAGAGCAAATAAAGAAAGGGGAGGAAGGAGTTGGGGAGGAGGCAGAAGGCAAAGGCAAAGTGAGTTTCCCTTTATATTTTAGTTATTTTGTCTAACAAAATAAATTGGAAATACCCTTTTCACAGTAAATTAGGTTTCATTAAAATTAATTTAAAAAACTAATAACCAGATTTAAAAATGGGCTGAGGGCTTGAATAAGTATTTCTTCAAAGAAGACATAAAGTGGCCAACACATACATGAAAACACATAACACCACTAATTAGCAGGGAAATGCAAATCAAAACCTCAATGCAATATCACACCCGCTATTACCAAGAAAAACAAAAGATAACAATTATTGGTAAGGATATGGAGAGATTTGAAGGTTTGCCCACTGTTGGCAAGAAGCAAAATGATATAGCTGCTATAGAAAACACTATGAAAGTTTCTCAAAAAATTTTGTAGAATTACCATATGACCCAGTAATCCCACTTCTGGGTATTTACCCAAAAAATTTGAAATAAAGATCTCAAAGATATATTAGCAGTCCTATCTCATTTCAGCATTATTTACAATAGGCAAGATTTGTGAACAATCTAACTGTCCATTGATAAATAAATAAGGAAAACATGACATATTCATGTAATAGAACACATACCATTGTATATATTTAGCCTTAAAAGGGTAGTTATCCTTAAAAAAGAAGAAAATTCTGCAATATGGGACAGCATGGGTGAAACTTTAGACATTATGCTAAGTACAATTAGCCACAGAAAGATAAATACTGCATGACTCCACTTATATGAGGTATCTAAATTAGTTAAATTCATAGATTCAACGAGTGGAATGGTAATTACCAGGGTCTGGGAGAAGGGGGAAATGGGGAGTTACTAATCAACAAACATAAAGTTTCAGTTAAACATGTTGAATAAACTCTAGCATTCTGATAAACAACATTGTGACCACAGTCAACAATAATATATTGTTATACTTAAAAATTTAAGAGAGTAAATTTCATATTATGTTCTTACCATAATAAAATAAGATGTTTACATTCAGAAAACTTTCTGAAAGTGGAAATTATATTAAATTTTTGTTACACATAGAAAGATTTGGTCATTTGTGTATATTAATAATAATAATTGTTATTATTAGACTGCTTGGTAAAGTATCTGCACAAAGTATTTGGTAATTAATGAGAAGACAGAAACTAGATAATTTCCATAAGAAAAGATCTTTCTTAAGATCCCCCAATGAATAAGCCAGATTGCTCATTGTGTCATGGTATTCTGTCATGGGTAGAACTTCTACAGAATTCTGCTGGCTTGCATTTTGGATAGGGCACTACAGTGCTACTTCTCTTGTGCTTCAAAAGCTCAGATGATTCAGATAAGAAAGGAGCTCAACATGTGAGCATATCAAGCAGGATAACATTCTGTTTAGAGTGATTTTATATAAAACTATATTTTATATCAATGAACCAGCACACATAAAGTTACCTGTCTTAATATAAATGAATTTCATGTTCTCACCTGTTGCAATCCCACTCCAAATTTTAGTTATATAAATGACGTACCTAAGTTAATTTAGGGGGCTGCTGGGTGGCTCATTCGGTTAAACAGCTGACTTCAGCTCAGGTCATGATCTCGTGGTTCGTGAGTTCGAGCCCCGTGTCCGGCTTTGTGCTGACAGCTCATATTCTGTGCTGAGTCTGCTTCAGATTCTGTGTCCCCCTTTTTCTGCCCCTCCCCCAATCATACTCTGTCTCTCTTTTTCTCCCCAAAATAAACATTAAAAAAAATGTTTAAAGTTAATTTAGCTGCCCATTAAATGTAATATAAAAGGCCATTTAATTTGGTATCATATAAGCCAAAGTCTAATGATTCAATCATTTTCATTTGAAATTCATTTCATTTGAATTCACTTGAATTCATTTTCATTCATTCATTCATTCATTTCATTTGATTCATGTTCATTTGAACAATGATATTCATTTGAATAGATATATTATTGTCAACAATGAGCTCTGAATTCTTTTTTGGTCATGTACTCTTATCAATAAGAATATTTTGAATATATATAAATACATGTATATTTATAACATGCACATACAAATATTCATTTTCCAATGGCCTCCAAAATTGTTTAACTCCCTGACTTACACAAAAAAATCAAAGCACAAAAATCTAGAAGTTTTTCTCTAAGTAAACTAAAATTAAATGAATATTCTGCCTTCTGGGATTGTGATCTGGGCAACATGGCCCCAATATTGTCAATTAGTGTTTACCAGTCAAACATATTAAAGTGACACCTAACCATCAAAAGACAAGCTCAATACACCAGTCTTAAATCAACTTTTATTTTATTTCAGTCATACACAGGACAACTAAAAAGTACCAAATGTTTAAGAAGCACCTTGAATGTAAAAGAGGAATTTCAAACTTAAAAATAAAAAATCTCAGTGCGCCTGGGTGGCTTGGTCGGTTAATCGTCCGACTTCGGCTCAGGTCATGATCTCACAGTCCGTGAGTTTGAGCCCCGTGTCGGGCTCTGTGCTGACAGCTCAGAGCCTGGAGCCTGTTTCAGATTCTGTGTCTCCCTCTCTCTCTGCTCCTCCCCTGTTCATGCTCTGTCTCTCTCTGTCTCAAAAATAAATAAACGTTAAAAAAAAATAAAAATAAAAAAATAAAAAAAATAAAAAATCTCAAAAAGGGACAATTCCAGGAACAGAGGAGAACTTAAAAAGATTAATACTTCAGAGTCACTTAATAAGATAATGCATACATAGAATAAGAACAGAATGTTTGTTCAGTGAATAAGAAAAAGATTATGAAATTAAGATGATTGCAGAAATTAATATAAATCCAATAGTAGAACTGAAGATAAAGAAGAAATGCAGTGTGCAAAATACTTATGGCTGTATATTTCTTGACTGATTAAATTTAAAAGATAGGAGGAAAGATAAAATACACACATAAATGAAATAGTCCACCTTCTGATTTTAGAAATTCTAGAGAGAAAGAATAAGGAAAATATGGACAACGGAAACATAAAAAAGATAAGAGCATTTCCTAGAACTGAAAGACCCAAGTCTTCATATTTAAACATCTACAACTACCCAGTATATTAGCCAAACACACATGCAAACAAATACCAAATAGAATACTGAGCACTGAGTGTTACATGTAAGTGATAAATCACTAAATTCTGCCCCTGAAATCATTATTACTGTGTGTGTTAACTAACTTGGATTTAAATAAAATTAAAAACAACTACAACACAAAGAAAGGCATATAATTATAAAATTTCAGAATACCAATAATGAAAAGTAGATTTGAAATGCTTCCAAAGAGGAAATAAAAGAGTTTATTTACAAAGGGACAAAAACTAAACTGATGTAAGACTTCTCATCAGCAATGAATGTTATAAGACAATGAAGACGATTTTTTTCTTTATCTATTCCTTTGTTGATGGACATTTAGATTATTTCTATATTTTTGGCTATTATGAATAATGCCGCAATAAACATGGGAGTGCATATGTCTCTTTAAGATCCTAATTTCAATTGTTTTGGATATATCCTTCTGTGGAATTGCCGGACTTTGTGTTAATTCAATTTTTAAAGTTTTGAGGAGCCACCAAAGTCTTTTCCATAATGACTGCACCATTTTACATTTCCACCAACAGTATATGAATGTCCAATCTCTCCACATCATTGACAACACTCATTATCCTTTTGCATAATAGCCATCATAACAGGCATGATGTAATGTTGTGATTTTTAAAAAAATTTTTTTTAACATTTATTTATTTTTGAGACAGAGAGAGAGCGTGAACAGGGGAGGGTCAGAGAAAGAGGGAGACACAGAATCCGAAATAGGCTCCAGACTCTGAGCTGTCAGCACAGAGCCCGACGCGGGGCTCGAACCCACGGACTGCGAGATCATGACCTGAGCCGAAGTCGGCCGCTTAACCGACTGAGCCACCCAGGCGCCCCTATGATTTTTGATTAACCCTTCCTCTGTTGACTCCCCATTGAACATTTTATCATATTCCTGTTGACCCTTAGAGAAATGTCTATTCAAGTCCTTGCTCATTTTTAAATTTGGTTATTTACTTTCTTGTTATTGAGTTGTAGGGATTCTTATATATTTTGGATATGAATCCCTTATCAGATTGATTTTCTCCTATTCTGTAGATTACCTCTTAACTCTTTTGATTGTTTCCTTTGCTATGCAGAAGATTTTTAATTTGATGTAGTCCCACTGGTTTTTTTTTTTTTTTTGTATTTTTGTTTTTGTTGTTTGTGCTTTTGATGTCCTATCCAAGAAATCATTTCCAAGACCAATGTCATGAAGTTTTCCCTACGTTTTTTTCCAAGAGTGTCACAGTTCCAGGTCTCATATTCAAATCTTTAATCTATTCTGAGTTAATCTTTGTGTACGATGTAAGATAAGTTTCCAGTTTCATATTTTTGCATGTGGGTATCCATTTTCCCCAGAACTATTTGTTAAAGAGACTGTCCTTCCCCTATTGTGTATTCTTGACAGCTTTGTCCAAGATAAATTGACCATACATGTGTGGGCTTATCTTTGGGTTCTCTATTTTGTTCCATTGGGCTATATGTCTGCTCTTATGTCAGTACCATATGATTTTGTAGCTATGTAATTGTAGCTATGTTATATATTTTGAAATCAGGAAGCATGATGCTTCCAGGTTTGTTCTTTCTACTGAAGATTGCTTTGACTAGTGGGGTCTTTGTGGTTCCATGTGAATTTTAGGATCGTCTTTCTGGGTCTGTAAAGAATTCCATTGAGATTTTAAGAAGGATTGCATTGAATCTGTAGATCTCTTTGTGTAGTATGGAAATTTTAACAGATTTTGATTTGAATTTTTTAATTACTGCTATTAAAAGCAGCCATGTGTTAATACACTTAATCTTTACACAGGCCAATTTATTGTCTGTTTTTCCACCTTTTATGTGTTGACCTAGTTTTAAATTTGTAACTAGAATTTCATATTCTGCATTCAGAGAAAGGAAACTCATGGGGACTAATGTGTTTAGTGCCTACGATATGCTGTGCCCTCTCCTGAGTCTTTTAGATGCATCCCTTTTTTACTTCTCACGACTACTCTGAAAAGCTTATAATATCATCTACATTGTATTAATTTTTATATTGCTGCATAAAAAGTGACTACAAATTAGCCACTTACAACAACATACATTTATTATTTTATAATTTCTGTGGGTCAGAATTCCGGGCATAGCTTAGCTGCTTTAGGCTCTTGCCATACTGCTTATTTAGGTTCTGGCTATGGGTGCGATCTCAATAAAGGTGTGAGTGGGGAAAGATCTTCTAATCTTCCTTGGATTGTTGGCACAATTCATCCTCTTGTGTCTGCATGATAGCAATGCTTCAGTTTATTGCTGGTAAACCCTTAACTCCTGGAGGCTGCCCATAGGTCCTCACTACATGGGTTTTTCCAAGATGGGCACTTACACATGGCAGCTTGCTTCTTCAGAGCCATTGAAGGGCAACCTCTCTAAGATGTCTGCAAGCAAGACAGTCTTGTAGCAAATATTGTAATGTAACCACAGTAATGACATCCCATCATGTTTGCCATATTCTATTTTTAGAACATCCAAACTCAAAGGAGGGGATTATACAAATAATATAATATATACTTTACCAGAATGTAAACAGTTTGTGGGATGTACACATATTTATATTTTCTGTTTTAGAAATAGCATCTGTTATGAGCTAGCTGACTTGTGTCTGCCAAAAAATTCTGTTTAAATTCTAACCTGTTACCTGTGAATGTGACCTTTTTTGGAAATAGGGTATTTGCAGATTAAGATGAGGTCATTAGGGTAGGCCCTGATCTAATATGACTGGTGTCCTTATAAGATGAGATAAAGACCATGTGAAGATCCAGATACAGACAAACAACATGTGACAAACAACATAGGCAGAAATTGGAGTAATGCAGCTACAAGCCAAGGAATATCAAGGATTGGTAGCCTCTACAAAGAGTTAGGAAGAGGCAGGGAAGGACTTTCCCCTCCAGGCTCCAGTGGGAACATGGCCCTGCCATCACTTTGAATTTGTGGCTTCTAGCCTCCAGAACTGTAGAAGAATATAGTTCTATTGTTTTAAGCTACCAACTTTGTAGTACTTTTGTGGCAGCCCTAGGAAACTAATTTAGCACTGAATTCATTTATTGTCTTACATGTGGGAAGCAGTGAAGTAATACATTTCAAAGAAATTAAAATCCATTGCGCTTACTGGCTAAACACAAAATATTTTATCTTTTATTTCAATGAATCTAAAATGATGCTTACTGTATTTATAGATCATTATTTTATGTAGCATTTATTAAAATAACTAACTAAATACTACAAATTACGCTATGATATGATGTTTTCTTTTCACTTAGGAATGTTTTTCACATTATGCTTTCTGAAATGCCTCTTTCATTACACCAGTCTTTCTTTACTTTGAAATTTAAAAAAATCTCATCTGAAGATTTTAACAATTTATCTTGCCTCGACTTGCATTACTGTGAAAGATGTAATCATTGAGAAAATAGTTTGGTAACGAAACATAAAACAACTTTATCTTCTTGTGAGGCTCTGCTCTTGTGAGTTTCCACAAAGCATGTATATTTACCTTCAAAGAAAATAATGCAATTGTGGTTACTGCTGCAATAACAAATATTTGTTTCATCAATATAAAAAAATTAGGCCTCATTGTTCTGTTTCCTTTGCTTTTCTTTATGGCTTTTAGGGGGGGAAAAAAAGGCCAAATCATAGGTTAATATATTTTAGACATTTGAAATCACAATTCAACTCAAATGTGTAGTATCCGCAATGCACGTAACTCCAGTGACAATATGTACAGTTATGACTAGATTCATGTACACACAATGACAGCCACTCTATGACGAATGGAGCATCTCTATGACAGCAGCTAGTAAACTCTATGGATTGTAAAATGCATCCCAGTTTCAGAGACATGGAAGTGTGAAAAAAATATGTCGTAAAATAAAATAAAGTAATCGGTGTCATAATGTGATAACTGCTATAGTCCTCTTCAGCATGGAAATAAAATGAACTCTTATGGAAAACAGAGAATAAATCAAATCTTAATTTAAACATCATCTAGGCATGACTTTGTTTACCTGCTTATTTAAGTTTGCTGTACCTTTTTTCTGAAAGCTATACATTCCCATTTTATAATCCCCCAAAAAACATTGTGGGAAAGGAAAAACCATTTTCCCTCTATCCTTCTAGGTTCTTGGCTGAGGCTGATCTGTAATAAAAAGACAGACTAACAGGAGAAAAAAAACAAACAAAAGTTTAATAGCATGTATACCTCCTGTGGACATGGGAGATACCCAGGAAAACTGAGTAACTCCTGGAAATGGGCCTCTGAGTGACCACTTTAAGTACCATCTCCAGCTGAATGCAGGAGAAACTGAGGGAGATGGGATAGGTTGGTCGGGGGAGACCAGTTATGGGAGGCTACCAGGAAAAGTACAATAAACCAGGGTAAGGTTGTTATACATTAAGTCATTGCCTTCTCTCTTGATTAAGAGTTTCTTGAAACTTAGAGGCATCCTCCTGTTTCTGGAATAGAGAGAAAGACACCCTTATAAGTGGAGATTTCCCCTGTAAATGTGATTTACAAAAGGGTGACTTCTACTTCTCCTGTGTCTCCTGTGTTTTAAAAATAATCAGCCTAATGGGGTGCCTGGGTGGCGCAGTCAGTTAAGCGTCCGACTTCAGCCAGGTCAAGATCTCGCGGTCCGTGGGTTTGAGCCCCGCGTCAGGCTCTGGGCTGATGGCTCAGAGCCTGGAGCCTGTTTCCGATTCTGTGTCTCCCTCTGTCTCTGCCCCTCCCCCGTTCATGCTCTGTCTCTCTCTGTCCCAAAAATAAATAAACGTTGAAAAAAAAATTAAAAAAAAATCAGCCTAAAATAAGCCTTTTCCAAAGAGGCAGATTTGTAGTGATATATTCTGCTCCCCTTCAACATTGAGCCAATTTTATATGGCTCAATTAAATATAAAATAGATTAGAAAATTGTTATAAAGGGGCACCTGGGTGGCTCAGTCAGTTAAGCGTCTGACTTTGGCTCAGGTCATGACCTCATGGTTCCTCTGTGGGTTTGAGCCCTCATCAGTCTCTGTGGTGTCAGCTCAGAGCCTGGAGCCTGCTTCGGATTCTGTGTCTCCCTCTCTCTCTGCCCCTCCCCTGCTCGAGCTCAGTCTCTCTCTCTCTTAAAAATAAATAAACATTAAAAAAAAAAAAGAAAATTGTTAGAAAAAGGATGCAGCAATTAAGGGGACACTACTTTGGAAGAGAGAAAGAAAGAAGAAAGGAAGGAAGGAAGGAAAGAAGGAAGGGAGAAAGGGAGGAAGCAGGGAGGAAGGGAGGAAGGAAGTCAGACAGAGAGAAAGAGGGAGGGAGGGAACTAGGAAATTTAGAAATAGTAAATAACACTAGGGAATAGGCACACTGTCATTTCCATTTTCCAATTAGGGAAATGAAGCAATGAGAGTTACACAGCTTGTCCAGAGACTAATGACTTGGGAGGCACAGAGCCAAGATTTGCACTCAAACAGCCAAACAGCCTGGCTTCAGAGTTCATCCTCTTGGACCTCTATGTCAATTTGCCTTTCACTGGGGGAGGACAGGGGAGGGTAGCACTTGTGTATTAATATCTAAGAAATGGTTCTTAGAAAAATTCCATCTACATTTATCCAAATGATAACAGGTTATTCCTATACTATTTTTTACCAATAAGCATTATTCTAACATGAATAGCAAACAGAAATATCAACCATTACCCAAATAATTCAAATTAGGCCTAACTGCACTGTTTCTTTGCTTTTCTCCATAACTTTTAATTTTAATATCAACTCATAATTAGGCATTTTGATTATGCAGTTATGATTAATGCCAAATCACAGTAACGATGCTTATAATTATTGAAACTGTGGTTTTAACTTTTTAAATACGAGGCAACTAGACATGTTAAGGCTCTTATTTCTTTATCTAAAAATGAATTAAGGGTGATTTTGCCATTTTTATTCTGTTGAATCTTAAAATTGTGTTCGTTTACTCATTCATTCGACCAACATTCATTGAAACTCTACCATGTGGCAGACATTGGGCCATGTGATAAACAAATAACAGGAAACAACACAGCCAGAAGGTCTGCCTTTGTATAGTCCACAATCTCATTTAGCAGTGAAGACAGACTTAAAACCCCACAAGGAAGTACTTAGGTACTCACGAAGACAGTGATTTTAAACATTCACCTTTGAAGAATTTAGACTCGCAAAAGTAATCCTGAAAAAACTAAAAGAATAAAGTTTCTCAATGAAGCATTAAACAGATGCCCATAACAAGTGCCATATCTTAGTCTTGATCTGGCAACTGTGAAGATATTGAATAACATCTGCAAGTGAAGATATTAAATAACATCTGCAAGTGATTTCAAAGCAATAAAAACTGATCTTGTTTAAAGATCTTCCATAAATAGCTAAATTGCCTCCTCAAACTGACGATGCCAAAAACTCTCTGTAAGGATTACATTATTTTGTTATTGAATTCTATAAAAGGATATGATCTCCAAAAAAAGAGAAATGTATTAATTAGAGCCAGATCACTTTTTTAATACCTGTCACTAATACTCTTAGACTAATTGAATCTTAAGAATCTGATCATTTTAATGAGAAAAACTCCTTAGAGGAGTTTTGGAGCTTTTGCTCATGGAAGACAGGGAGAAGACCAGCAAGGAGAGGCGACAAAGACATATATGTGAATGTAGACAAAATGGTTTCAGAGGAGAATCTGCCACACCGAAATAGTTCTCTTTGGCAAAAGGATTATTTTAGGGTGATTATTTTTAAGAAACAGCAGCTAGGAAAAGTTTTGGCAACTAGGTAAAAGTTACCCTTTTGTAAGAGACATTTACATTTATAAGAGAGATCTCCATTTGGAAGGGTGTCTCCCTCTCTGTACCAGGAAGGGGAGGATGCCTCTAAGTCTCAAGAAACTCTTATCAAGGGAGAAGGCGATGGCTTAATGCATAGCAACCTTATCCTGGTTTATCGTGCTTTTTCTGGTAGCCTCCCATAACTGGTCTCCCCCCACGAACCCACCTCACCCCCAACATCTCTTGTTTTTAGCTGGAGATGGTACTTAAGGTGGTGGCTTGGGGGGACATTTCCGGGTATTTCAGTTTTCCTGGGTATCTCCCATGTACACAGGATCTATACACATAATTAAACTTGTTTGCTTTTCTCCTGTTAATCTGTCTTTCTAAAAATTTTTTTAAATGTTTATTTTTGACAAAGATAGAGAGATAGAGCATGAGCGGTAGAGGTTCAGATAGAGGGGGAGACACAGATTCCAAACCAGGCTCCAGGCTCTGAGCTGTCAGCACAGAGCCCGACGCAGGGCTCAAACTCACAAACTGCAAGATCATGACCTGAGCTGAAGTCAGACAATTAACCCACTGAGCCACCCAGGCACCCCACTCTATCTATTTATTACAGATTGGTCTCAGCCAAGAACCCAGAAAGATAGAGGGAAAATGATTTTTTTTTCCTTTCTTGCAAGAATAAAGATGTCAGATATTCAATTTAAGCTTTTATATGATGCAAAGACTTAATTTCCCAAAACCTTTATTAATATTGCTACATCTTCAGAGACTTGACATGAGTGTGTATATCTGTGTAGGGATGAGTGTATGTAGTTGTTGACAAGGAAAAATGCTGTTCTATCCTTCAAAGATTCTTCTGGCTGATCTAAAAATTAAATTGACATGAGATAGGTGAACAGGAGAAAATCTAATGTTGTGTATACAGGAAGCGCACTTACATGAGAGGTTCAAATGCAGAAATGTAAAGGTATATGCGCCATCTTGAGCTAAGCAATGGGATAGGAGCCTGGGGCTTCAAAGGAAGGACGGCAACTCACAGGCAATAAGAAGAGCAGATGTTTGATAACTAGATGTTTGTCCTGCCATACAAATGGGTCACCCAGATAAAATTTAACTCTGGTAATAACTCTTAAGTCTGGGAAATAACTCCAACTCATATTCTTCTAGATTTGTTAAGGGAGGAAAAAAGTTTTCCTTGAGCCCAGTGGATCACAATTGCCTTCAGTTCAAAATAGCCCACAAAATGTCCCCAAAGTGGCACATTTTGGGGAAACTTGTTCTGAACCCCTTTAAAATCAAAAAGGGTCTGAATTTCATGTTTAGATTGACTCCAGGAGAAATAAAGGAAGTAACATAACCTACATAATAGAAAGCAAGACTTCAATGGAGATAAAATCTCAGAGCCTCAGATGCCGGAGAAATGTAACTGCACCACACAAATACCTCTCCCTCCCTCCCTCCCTGCCTGCCTCTCTCAACCTCCACTCCCAGAAATTTATAGAAATTAAACAATGACCTTTTTCAAAAAAATGGATTCAAATCAAACTTACCTGGATCCATTCTAGCTCTTAAGGATTTAAGTTACACAAGGAATGGTTGAAGAGAATAAAAATACAGTAAAACCTTGGTTTTCAAGCATAATTCATCCCTGAAACATGCTTATAATCCAAAGCACTTGTATATCAAAGCAAATTTCAAGAACCATTGGCTCTGTTTTGATCATGTGACATTCGGCGTCATGTACTACTTGCATTGCAAGACATCACTCTTGTATTAAGCTAAAATTTGTTAGATATTTTTGCTTGTCTTGTGGAACACTTGCAGAACAAGTTACTCGCAATCTAAGTTTTTACTATAGTAAAAAATAGTTAAAAGTATGGGTTGCTATTTAATCATCAGAGATGTATAAGGTTACTTGCTTCTTCTCTATTTTATAGGCAAGGAAATTAAGACTTAGTTCAGTATTGTCACACAACTAGGAAGAGGCAAAGAGGAACTTTATCTCAGCTTGGCTCCAAAGCCTGTGTGTATAACTCACCTTAACCTAAGCAAGAAAAGACTGAGAATAACAAAAAAGTTTTCCTAAAGCTATTATGATTTTTTTAATTTTATAAAATGGCATCAGTAAATTAAAGGAATAAATCTTCTCTCCTATTCAGAGGCAGATCCAGTAACAATTAGTGAGCATTTCAGGGAGGAGTCTCATCTCCATATTAGGGACTTCAGCAACTAGAAGTGTCCAACAGTAGAACTGCTGGGACATCGGAGGAGAGGTTGAATGATCATATGACAAAAACACCATGGGAGATATGAGAGATGGTCTTTTAATGGGGGTGGTGTGGGGTTGCTGAATGATATCCAAGCTGCCTGAGATTCTATGAACTAAAAATCTCCATACAGAGTAAGATTTTCTTATCTTTTCCCCCCAGTTTTGTAAAAATAAGACTGGAGTTATTAGACTATTAAAAATTTGGTGGTAACCCAAATTTCAACTTCTGATTTTCTCCAATGGTTCTATTGAATCCTATTTTATTATTTTAACTTGAGCAGGAAACAACTTGTGATGCATAATATACTCAAATATTTTTTACATAAACTATTGCAAAGCAAGATGGCCCCATCGCCGAATGTGTTAAATTTTGCATTTGTCCTTAGAATTTCAGAAAACATTCTCTATGATTTTTGGAAAAGAATCAAATGCCTAAATATCCAATAGAAATTTTATCTATCCTTATGGTATAAGAATTCTTCTTAAGTAACTATGAAGTGTGCAGTTGAAGGTGGCCCTAAAATTAATGAAGCATGGGATCGCTCCTGGAAGAAATCCCAGTCTCTCTTGGATTGTCATAGAGGAACATAAAATGTTGCTCAACCATAAAATGATTTTACATAGATCCAGCCTACTCAGACTTTCTTCTCAACCAAAATGAAAACATTAAGGGAAAATTTCAGGATCATTAGAAGTAAAGAGAAGGAGGATAGAGCCATGATTTACTTTAAAATATATTTTTTCATTATTTTCAGTAATTTTTTAATCAAGAAGAGTCACACACTGAAGGCTCTTATGTATATCTTTCTGGCAAAATGACAAAGTATATCCATGTATGTACATGTGTGCATATGCACATGCATATGTATATTCCTTTATATTGTGGATTCTATTAGCATTTAATGCATTTTCTGCTTTTTGCCTTTTATAAGCAGATCATAAATCTCATTGATGGATTAGGAATTGAGGTCATTCTTGCTGCTCTGTGTAGCAAAATCAACCATACCCTAAGGGTCAGCTAATGCTGTTCTTCATGGCTTGTTCAGGAGAACTTGAAAGAAAAGACATCTATCTCTCTGGAATGCCAGCATTTTAGGCATAAAAGCTTACTATTTCATCACTGGCAAGGAAGAAGCCCTGGGAATGTTTTTTGCTAAGTACAGTAAACTCTTCATGGTCTACTGCATTTTTATGTGGCATATTCTCATAATAATATTTTCTGTAGGTCATCAATTCACTGTCTTCTGTAAATATTCAGAAAATAGCTGTCAGCAATCAACCGAGTCAACTGAAGTTTCTGATTAATGGGGAAAGTTAAGTCATCTATGACTGGCCTATTCATCTTTTACTGTTGTGCTAACAGAAAAGAAAGATAGCTTTAATACTGGATTTTTTTTTTTTTTGCTAAAATTATTGCTGTATCTTTTGGTCGATTTGCAGGCCTTAAATCGTCTGATGTTGATTTAACTATATAACATTTAAAATTTGTTGATCATTTAATAAGCATTTGTGAATAATATTTTTGATTAATAAATATATACATATAATATTTATTGAGCTCATACTGTATGCTAGTAAATAGTCTAACAGCTTTAAATGGTTTATGGGGTTTAACCTTTATTATGTTCCAAGAAAAAGATAGCTGTATTATTTTAACTCACTTTACAAATGAGAAAAATGAGGTATAGTTAAACTTTGAACTTAGAGCCACATAGCTAGAAAGTAACACAACACTTGTAGTCATATATGAGTATTTTTATAGTACTTTTCCTAGGAAACTGTGAATTTCAAAGCCAACTTCTTACTTATGAGTAAGAAAAAAAAATCAGGTATCAACAGCAATGAATAATGATATACACACTTGTAATTTTTGACAAGGCTAATTATTTTTTTAAACGTTTATTTATTATTGAGAGACAGTGAGACAGAGCATGAGCAGAGGAGGGGCAGCGAGAGGGGGATTCTGTGTCTTCTAAGTCCAAAGCAGTCTCCAGGCTCTGAGCCGTCAGCACAGAGCCTGATGCAGGGCTCAAACCCACGAGCTGTGAGATCATGACCTGATCCGAAGTTGGACACTTAACCGACTGAGCCACCCAGGTGCCCTGACAAGGCTAATTATTAAGACCACATAGTCATAAGGAAAATATTCACACCAATGTCAATTTTTTAAGCATGGGATTTAAAAATGGTATGTGCAATACAAACATAACTGTGCAAAGTAGGTATTCATGTAGTAAAGAACTGGAAGAGAATATTAATAAGCAAAACTAGATAAGCAACATTTTTTGATGACTTCAGTTTTTTGAAATTTCTCTTAATATTTTTACTGCATTATTCATACAATAAAACTATTCATGTTAAAATTAGTCAAATGCACCCCTCAAAATGAAATAGTTACAAATATAACAAAATATGTATAGGATGTCTATGAAGAAAATTACAGAGCTCTGATGAAAGAGATCACAGAAAAACTAAATAAGTGGAGAAATATTCCATGTTCATTGACAGAAAAATTCAATATTGTCAAGATGTCAGTTATTCCCAACTTGAAATATAGATTCAATGCGATCCCAATCAAATCCCAGCAGATGATTTTGTGGATATCAACAAAATGATTCTAAAGTTTATACGGAGAGGGAAAATACTCAGAATAGTCAAACACAATGTTAGAAGAGAAGAGCAAAATTGGGGGATTGACACTACTTGACTTCAAGATGAATGATAAAACAGTAATCCAGAGAATGTGGTATTGGTGAAATAATACAATGGGACAGAATAGAGAACTCAAAAAAAAAAAAAAAAACCCATGTAAATATAGCCAACTAATCTTTGACAAAGCCAAAGGCAATACAATAGATAAAAGGTAGTTTTTTCAACAAATAGAGCTGGAACTGAACATGAACATTCAAAGAAAAAAAAATCTAGACACAGACTTCATACCCCTCACAAAAATTAACTGAAAGTGGGTCACAGATCTAAATGCAAAGTACAAAACTGTACAATTCTTAGAAGATAACATAAGAGAAAAATCTAAATGACCTTGGGTGTGGCAAAGATATTTTCGGTACAACACCAAAGGCATGATTCATGAAAGGAAAAATGGATAATCTGGACTTCATTGGGAGAGAGCCAAAGCATAAGAGACTCTTAAAAACTGAGAACAAACTGAGGGTTGATGGGGGGTGGGAGGGAGGAGAGGGTGGGTGATGGGTAATGAGGAGGGCACCTTTTGGGATGAGCACTGGGTGTTGTATGGAAACTAATTTGTCAATAAATTTCATATAAAAAAAATCCTTTCTGTTCTGTGAGAGACACTGTTAAGAGAATGACACAAGAAACACACTGGGAGAAAATATTTGCAAAAGACATATCTGATGAAGAACTGTTACCCAAAAAATAAAAAGAACTCCTAAATTCAACAATAAGAATACAAACAACCTAATTTAAAAATGGGGGAAATTCCTGAACAAAAACTGCAACAAAGAAGATATACAGATGGCAAATAAACATATTAAAAGACGTTCCACATCAAATACCATCAGGGAAATTCAGATTCAAACAAAAGTGAAGGCACCTGGTAGGCTCAGTTGGCTAAGCCTCTGACTCTTGATTCCTGCTCAGGTCATGATCTCATGGTTCATGAGTTCAAGCCCCACACTGGGCTCTGCACTGACAGCGCAGAGTCTGCTTGGGATTCTCTCTCTCTCTCTCTCTCTCTCTCTCTCTCTCTCTCTGCCCCTCAAGATAAATAAATAAACACTAAACAAAATATTTTTAAGTGAGATAGCACTACACACCTATTAGAATAGCCAAATTCCAGAACACTGACAACAACAAATGTTGATGAAGATGTGGAACTACAAGAACTCTCATTCATTGCTGGTGGGAATATAAAATAGTACAACCACTTTGGAAGACAGTGTGGCAGTCTAAACGCATTCTTACCATAAAATCCAGCAATTCATCCCTTACTATTTGCTTAAAGGAATTAAACACTTATGTTGACACAAAAACCTGCACATGGGTGTTTATAGCAGCTTTATTCATAATTGCCAAAATTTGGAAGCAGCCAAGATGTTCTTCAGTAGGTGAATGAATTAACTGTGGTACATCCAGACAATGGAATATTACTCAAAGCTAAAAAGATATGAGCTATCAAAACATGAAAAGACATGGAAGAAACCTAAATGCTTATTACTAAGTGATAGAAGCCAATCTGAAAGACTACATACTGCCTGATTCCAACTACATGACATTCTGGAAAAGCAAAACTCTGGGGACAGGTAAAAGATCAATGATTGCCAGGTATTAGGGGAGAGGGAAGGATGAATAAACAGAACACAAAGAATTTTCAGAGCAGTTGAACTACTCTGTATGATACTATAATGGTAGTTACATGTAATTCTAAGTTTGTCCAAACCCATAGAACACATAAGACTAAGAATGAACCCCATTTCAATTATGAACTCTGGGAAATAATTATGTGTCAATATGTCCATTAATTGTAGTAAATGTACCACTCTGGTAGAAGATGTTGATAATGGGGGAGGTTATACATGTGAGGGGGTAGGGGGTATATGGGAAATCTCTATACCTCCCACTCAATTTTTCTGTTAACCTACAAGTGCTTTAAAAAATAAAATTTTTAGAGGTGCCTGGGTGGCTCAGTCTGCTAAACATGAGTTCGAGCCCTGCATGGGCTCTGGGCTGACAGTTCAGAGCCTGGAGACTCCTTCAGATTCTCTGTCTCTCTCTGCCCCTCCCCCTGCTTGTGCACTGTCTCTCTCTCCCTCTCTCTCAAATATAAAAAATAAAATTTTAAAAAATTACTGCAGTGAAAAATCACAATGCTTTATAATTGTTAGCACATGATTCAAATTATTATATACTTCAAATGTTTTTTCAAATTCAAATATTTTTATGTATACACATATTTATAATATATTTCATATATTTACATATATCTTCAAGTGTTTTATATATATATTTTATACCTTTACATATATATGTGTGTGTATCTACCTATCACACTATGGACTGAATTGTGTCCTCCCCCAAATTTGTATGTTGAAGTCCTAACCCAATGGGATGACATTCAGAGATGAGAACTTTGAAAGGCCGTCAGTGTAAAATGAGATCTTGAGAGTAATCTCTCATGATGGGATTAGTGACTTTATAGGAAGAGGAAGAGAGAGATTTCTCTCTCCACCATTTTAGGACACAGTGAGAAAGCAACCATCCACAAGCCAGGAAGAGAATTTTCACCAGAAACCAAAAAGTCTGGAACGTTGATCTTATACTTCCCAGCCTCCAGACCTGTGGTAAATAAATGTCTCAAATGTCTGTTATTTAATGCACTCAGTCTAAGGATTTTGTTATAGCAGTCTGAACAAACACTAAACACACACACACACACACACACACACACACACATTTTGAAAAGATACACAAAAAAACTGTTAAGGGTGGCTATTTCTGAGGAGTGTTAATAGAAATTTTGGAGGGAGGAAGGAGATCTTTACTTTCCATTTTATGTCAATCTTGTGTAATATTGAAATTTTAATAAAGTGAGTATATTAATTTTTATTTTAAAACCCAAAGAAAATCAAATGTGCTAACTAAGGGACAATGCCTATCTTCTTGAGTAGCTAAAGAATACAATGTGATATTAACACCTTAAAACTTTTGACATATATTCAAAAAGTATTTCTGGACTGAATAAAAATATATTGTTTTGAACAGAAATATGTTTTGATGTAGTGACTTATACCTATATAGCATTTCTGATGATTTTTTAATACATACCTTATGCATTGTATGCTGTATTCCTATTGGCAAAACACGTCTCAGGAAACATCCTGTCACTCTCTCACTTAATGAAATCAGACTACCTTTGCAGAAGAATGCCACAGTAAGACCAACGAGCTCCAGGATATAGAAAGATAGTTAAAAGAAAGACAGCCCTGTTGGAAGAAAATAATGTCGGTTCAAGTTATGCCATGAAAGAATTTTCTTATTGTATAATTTCACATATATGGCCACATATTACTCAATGCAAATAGTATTCTTTAACTAAAATAAGAAGAAAAAAGAAGAGAAAAAAAAGATGATTAGAATTTGCATATACATGAATATGTGAGCAAGAGTACATTATATAAAAACCAACAAGTCCTCAACAAATACATGTAACTGTAGATATTTCAAATTCAGAGGTACATGGTCACTTAGCAAGTGAATCTGGCAAAAAGACTTCTGTCTGATTGCACACTCTATGATGGACAAAGCTCAAAGGCACAAAGATCGTCAACTTGAGTCATAGTCAAGATGCCCTTCCAAGCTGTAAAGGCTCTTTGTGGTTAAGTAATGATGACTTCTTGATAGGAATATGTTTGCCTCATTTTCCTCACAAAATACCTAATAACTTTTCTCAAAATAAGCCAATTCTGTTTTCTAGTTTTGAAAATACAGGGAAAAAATTTGATACCAGTATAAACCTTGTTAAGCTTACAGAGTGTTTTCGTGCACACCTTCCCATTTGGTGACTACAACAACCTGAAGAAGTTTGTTATAGACCACAAAATCAGATCTAAAGGGAGTTAAATAATGCCATTTTTGCATGACAGGTGAGTAACAGAGCTGTGATATAAATGTCGGTATGTTGACTTCAGACCCAGCCTTTTAAAACTGTGATATTGGAAATTCCATAAGGGTTTTAGAAAACTAGAGAATAAAAATACTCCAGGAAGAGGAGTATTTCCTGGGTTTTTCACTGTTACATTCTTCAATTTCTGAACAGCTAGCCAACTGAAGCTGTAAAGAGCTTTATCTTATTCTATAAAAGCAGATTTTCATCTTTTTCCCCCTACATATTGTATGCACTTGGTAATTAGAAACTTCATATTTGAGCCAATTAACTCAATAAAAACCATTTCAGCATTAGTTTAAAATTTAGAAACCACAGGATAGGGTACTAACATCATTTTGCATGTTTAAAGGTTCATAGAATTGACTTTAAATGGCCCAAATGAATCTCCTACCACATAGAGATCTAGGAAAGCTCATTAGAGCAGGCACGTATAACAACAGTTACTGAAGCAACATTTTTTAATAGCTGAAGCTTGTATGATTACAAGTCACTTTCTTTTATTAAAATGACCAATTAGAAGGCAGTAGTCTATTTTATCAAGCTGGGAACATAGGATGCATTTTTCCTTCTTAATGAAAAAGACAAGATGGTGCTTAAGTTTGAGCTTAATGGTCTGCAAATCCCCACCTTCATTTTGTAGCACTAAATTTTGGTCAAGAAAGGATACATGGATTTGTAAAAACTGGTTTCACTCCCTTCATGCAACCAGAAGTCCTGGGGAGCATGAGCAATAATAGAGGTTCTCCAAAAAAGACTGAATTATATTACATTTTCTCTTTAATTCTTACATTTCTGGTGAGAAATTGGAGATCAGAAAGAAAACTAAAAGCTTAAGGTGAACTTTACAAGTCTCCAATGGCAGTTGGGTTCTGACTTGATATGTCTCCAGAGGCAAGGGAAACAAAAACAAAAATGAACTACTGGGACCTCATCAAAATAAAAGGCTTCTGCACAGTGAAGGAAACAATCAGCAAAACTAAAAGGCAACCGACAGGATGACATATCACATAAAGGGTTAGTATCCAAAATCTATAAATAACTTCTCAAACTAACACCCCCCAAAAAAATAATCCAGTGAAGAAATGGGCAAAAGACATGAATAGACACTTCTCCAAAGAAGACATCCAGATGGCCAACTGACACATGAAAAAATGCTCAACATCACTCATCATCAGAGAAATACAAATCAAAACCACAATGAGGTACCACCTCAAACCTGTCAGAACGCTAACATTAACACCTCAGGCAACAACAGATGTTGGTGAGGATGCAGAGAAAGGGGATCTCTTGCATTGTTGGTGGGAATGCAAGCTGGTGCAGCCACTCTGGAGAACAGTATGGAGAACTACCCTACAACCCAGCAATTGCACTACTAGGTATTTATCCAAGGGATACAGGTGTGCTGTTTCAAAGGGGCACATGCACCCCAATGTTTATAGCAGCACCATCAACAATAGCCAAAGCATGGAAAGAGCCCAAATGTCCATCGATGGATGAATGGATAAAGAAGAGGTGGTATATATATATATATATATATATATATATATATATACACACACACACACAATGGAGTATTCCTCAGCAATCAAAAAGAATGAAATCTTGCCATTTCCAACTACATGGATGGAACTGGAGGGTATTATGCTAAGTGAAATTAGTCAGTCAAAGAAAGACAAATATCATATGACTTCACTCATATGAGGACTTTAAGAGACAAAACAGATGAACATAAGGGAAGGGAAACAAAAACAATATAAAAATAGGGAGGGGGACAAAACATAAGAGACTCATAAATATGGAGAACAAACAGAAGGTTACTGGAGGGGTTGTGAGAGGGGGGATGGTCTAAATGGTTAAGGGGCATTAAGGAATGTACTCCTGAAATCATTGTTGCACTATATGCTAACTAATCTGGATGTAAAATTAAAAACAATTAAATTAATAAAAAAAATCTACTTCTTGGTTTCTTGCTCTTTTTTTCCCCTTTCCTCATTTGTTTTATTTCTTAAATTCCACAGATGAGTGACTATTTATAATTTTTAAAGGACAAGCAGGTAATAAAGGTACAAAAAATTTATGCACAAGTGTTCAAAGTGGGGGTCAAAATTATAATCAAGTTAAATCTTTATAGAATTTACTTCCTCTTTAGAGTGGCAGAGCATCATAGCAAGACTAACACAGCTCTGATTATAGCTCCCCACTTTCTACCTTGGTAACTCAGGCAAGTTTGGAGATGGAAATATGAATGCTTCTAATGCATAAAGTTATTGTGAGACATAGGCTAATACATTTAAAGCACTTAGAACAATGGATCATTATTCAGGAAAATAAACTGAACAACTTAGATATAGGAAAAGGCCCAATTATTGATACATACTGGTTTTTCAAAAATAGGATTAATTATCCATAACTAATAGAAACTAGAAATTTTATAATGTATTTGTTTAAAGCTTCTCTGGTATCAATTTTCTAAAAGTACCTGGGCAATATGACTTGGTGGGAATAGCACCCATCTTCTTTTAGTACATATTTGTATACTTTAATACACATGGAGATTATTTTGTAATGCAGAAGGAGGTAGTAGTTTGGTTAGGTCAAGTTTCCCTAGGGAGGAAAGTGAAAAGGAAATTAAGTAAATTTATTATATCTCTTACCCTTTAGGCTCCCTTAGGCCAGTTCAAATCACATTGATTAAAGAAGTAAAAGCTAGAAGCTGATGAAACTATTTTTCATAAAATACTTGATGAGACTCTGTGTGAAGAATGAATGCCAGAAATTGACCTATTTTAAGAGAGATTTGGGGAAACACTCCAAACACTTCCCTATAGAAACTAATCCTGTGCTATTACTCTAAGAATCAGGAGATGATGCTCTTGACAAGGACTATGATATTTTCACCATGAGTGCCATCAGCTGTATCTGCAGAGTGGCTTCATAGTGACTTTATACACAGTGGATGTCAAAAATGGTGGATGCTATATGATGAACTGCAGGTGATTCATTGGCATTAAGATTGGTTTATAGGCATTATGAAACATGCATTGGGGGTTCCCAGAAATAGCTGAGATATGCTTTGAGACACTGCTTGAACATGAAGCTATTGTCAAGAATCATCAGAATTGGGGTATAAAAAAATAAATGTGATTTCACTTGTGCCCCAAGGCTAGTATTTCCTGGAGAACTTTAGAATTACATATGGTTACACACAATTGATCCAGGCATCTTGTTTAGAGAACATAACCATATATTGTCAGCCAAATCATAAATCAATAGTTTTAGTGTTTTAGAATTTAAGAAATATAATTAGTACCTAAAGAAAATTTACCAATAAAAATAATGCAATTAATTAAAATTTTTAACTAATGGAATTTTTTTAATGTTTATTTATTCTTGAGAGAGAGAGATACAGAGCATGAGTGGAGGAGGGCAGAGAGAGAGGGAGACACAGAATCCAAAGCAGGCTCCAAGGCTCTGAGCTGTCAGCACAGAGCCCAACGGGGGGGGGGGGGGCTCGAACCCACGAACTGCAAGATCATGACCTGAGCCGAAGTTGGACACCCAAACGACTGAGCCACCCAAGCGCCCCAACTAATGAAATTTTTTAATGTTTATTTATTTTTGAGGGGGGGGGTAGGGGCAGAGATAGAGAGAGAGAGAGGGAGACACAGAATCTGAAACAGGCTCCAGGCTTTGAGCTGTCAGCACAGAGCCTGATGCGGGGCTCAAACTTGGGAACGGTGAGATCATGACCTAGGCCAAAGTTGGATGCTTAACCAACTGAGCCACCCAGATGCCCCTACCTAATGGAATTTTTAAAATATATGATTACAAATATGAAACAGGAAAAAATAACATTTTCTTCAATTCATCAGTTAATAATAAATACTATGATGCTAAAACAGAAAATTACAGTTACTTAATGAGGCAAATAATTGCCAATTATAATCTTCCTACCCATCCACTTAAGGTATGAGAGTCAAGAATCAATATACTTGAAAAACATATTAAAATTGATTTTACTTTTAAGGGACATTGCCTTATAGTACAGCCTTACCTCATGTCCTAGATATAAAATTACATCACAAGAAAATCTCCTCCCACATCCCATCAAAACCTCAGGCCCAGAATTTCTGCTTTCATTCATTAAGGAATGGCAGGGACTAGACATTCCCTCTCACCAAAAAGACTTAGACAAAATATATGAAACAACAAGCAGCATTGAGAGAGAAGAAAGACACAAAGTGAAAGCTGAAAATGCCCCAGCTTACTGCCAGGAGAGAGTTTTTTTTTTTTTTATATGAAATTTATTGACAAATTAGTTTCCATACAACACCCAGTGCTCATCCCAAAAGGTGCCCTCCTCAATACCCATCACCCACCCTCTCCTCCCTCCCACCCCCCATCAACCCTCAGTTTGTTCTCAGTTTTTAAGAGTCTCTTATGCTTTGGCTCTCTCCCACTCTAACCTGTTTTTTTTTTTTCCTTCCCCTCCCCCATGGGTTCCTGTTAATTTCTCAGGGTCCACATAAGAGTGAAACCATATGGTATCTGTCTTTCTCTGTATGGCTTATTTCACTTAGCATCACACTCTCCAGTTCCATCCACGTTGCTACAAAAGGCCATATTTCATTTTTTCTCATTGCCACGTAATATTCCATTGTGTATATAAACCACAATTTCTTTATCCATTCATCAGTTGATGGACATTTAGGCTCTTTCCATAATTTGGCTATTGTTGAGAGTGCTGCTATGAACATTGGGGTACAAGTGGCCCTATGCATCAGTACTCCTGTATCCCTTGGATAAATTCCTAGCAGTGCTATTGCTGGGTCATAGGGTAGGTCTATTTTTAATTTTCTGAGGAACCTCCACACTGCTTTCCAGAGCGGCTGCACCAATTTGCATTCCCACCAACAGTGCAAGAGGGTTCCCGTTTCTCCACATCCTCTCCAGCATCTAGAGTCTCCTGATTTGTTCATTTTGGCCACTCTGACTGGCGTGAGGTGATACCTGAGTGTGGTTTTGATTTGTATTTCCCTGATAAGGAGCGACGCTGAACATCTTTTCATGTGCCTGTTGGCCATCCGGATGTCTTCTTTAGAGAAGTGTCTATTCATGTTTTCTGCCCATTTCTTCACTGGGTTATTTGTTTTTCGGGTGTGGAGTTTGGTGAGCTCTTTATAGATTTTGGATACTAGCCCTTTGTCCGATATGTCATTTGCGAATATCTTTTCCCATTCCGTTGGTTGCCTTTTAGTTTTGTTGGTTGTTTCCTTTGCTGTGCAGAAGCTTTTTATCTTCATAAGGTCCCAGTAATTCACTTTTGCTTTTAATTCCCTTGCCTTTGGGGATGTGTCGAGTAAGAGATTGCTACGGCTGAGGTCAGAGAGGTCTTTTCCTGCTTTCTCCTCTAAGGTTTTGATGGTTTCCTGTCTCACATTTAGGTCCTTTATCCATTTGGAGTTTATTTTTGTGAATGGTGTGAGAAAGTGGTCTAGTTTCAACCTTCTGCATGTTGCTGCCCAGTTCTCCCAGCACCATTTGTTAAAGAGGCTGTCTTTTTTCCATTGGATGTTCTTTCCTGCTTTGTCAAAGATGAGTTGGCCATACGTTTGTGGGTCTAGTTCTGGGGTTTCTATTCTATTCCATTGGTCTATGTGTCTGTTTTTGTGCCATGGAAAGAAAACTTCTAAACTCATTGTATGAGGCCAGCATTACCTTGATTCTAAAACCAAAGACCCCACTAAAAAGGAGAACTATAGACCAATTTCCCTGATGAACCTGGATGCAAAAATTATCAAAAGGATACTAGCAAAATGGATCCGGCAATGCCTTAAAAAAAAAAGTATTCAGGGGCGCCTGGGTGGCGCAGTCGGTTAAGCGTCCGACTTCAGCCCGGTCACGATCTCGCGGTCCATGAGTTCGAGCCCCGCGTCGGGCTCTGGGCTGATGGCTCAGAGCCTGGAGCCTGTCCGATTCTGTGTCTCCCTCTCTCTCTGCCCCTCACCCGTTCATGCTCTGTCTCTCTCTGTCCCAAAAATAAATAAAAACGTTGAAAAAAAAAAGTATTCAAATGATCAAGTTGGATTTATTCCTGGGCTGCTGGGCTGGTTCAATATTCACAAATCAATCAACATGATACATCACATTAATAAAAGAAAGGACAAGAACCACATGATCCTCTCAATAGTTGACAAAATACAGCACCCTTTCTTGATAAAAAACTTTCAAGAAAGTAGGGGTAGAAAGAACATACCTCAAGATCAGAAAGGCCATATATGAAAGAGCCACAGCTAATATCATCATCCCTGGGGGAAAAACTGAGAACTTTACCCCTGAGGTCAGGAACACGACAAGGACGTCCACTCTCACCACTGCTGTTCAGCCTAGTGTTGGAAGTCCTAGCTTCAGTAATCAGACAACACAAAGAAATAAAAAGCATCCGGATAGGCAAGGAAGAAGTCAAATTTCACTCTTCATAGATGATATGATTCTCTACATGGAAAACCTGAAAGACTCCACCAACAAACCTGCTAGAATTGATCCATGAATTCAGCAAAGTCGTAGGATATAAAACCAATGTACAGAAGTTGGTTGCATTTCTTTACACCAATAATGAAGCAGCAGAAAGAGAAAATAAGGAATCAATCCCATCTACAATTGCACCAAAAACTATAAAATGCCTAGGAATTAACCTAACCAAAGAGGTGAAAAATCTATACACTGAAAACTATAGAAAGCTTATGAAAGAAGTTGAAGAAGACACAAGTTGAAAAACATTCCATGCTCATGGACTGGAAGAACAAATATTATTAAAATGTTGACACTACTGAAAACAATCTACACCTTCAATGCAATCCCTACCGAAATAAAATCAGCATTCTTCACAGGGCTATACCAAATAATTCTAAAATTTGCATGGAACTAGAAAAGACCCCAAATAGAGTAATGTTGAACGTTGTAATGTTGAAAAAGAAATAATGTTGAAATGTTGAAAAAGAAGACCAAAGCTGAAGCATCACTATTCTGGACTTCAAGACATTATTGTATTGGCACAAAAACCAACACATAAATCAATGGAACAGAATAGAAAACCCAGAAATGGACCCACAAGTGTATGGCCAACTAATCTTTGACAAAATAGGAAAGAATATCCAGTGGAAAAAAAGACTGTCTCTTCAGCAAATGGTGTTGGAAAACTGGACAACGACACGCAGAACAATGAACCTGGACCACTTTCTTACACCATACACCAAAATAAACTCAAAATTGATGAAGAACTACTTGTGAGACAGGACACCATCAAAATCCTAGAGGAGAGAACAAGCAACAACCTCTTTGACCTTGGCTGCAGCAACTTCTTACTAAACACGTCTCCAGAGGCAAGGGAAACAAAAGCAAAATAAACTATTGGGACCTCATCAAGATAAAAGGCTTCTGTGCAGTGAAGGAAACAATCAATAAAACTAAAAGGATACCAATGGAATGGGAAAAGATACTGTAAATGACATATCAGATAAAGACCATCCACAATCTATAAAGAACTTACCAAACTCAACATCCAAATAAAAACCCAAATAATCCAGTGAAGAAATGGGAAAAAGACATGAGTAGACACTTTTCCAAAGAAGACATCTAGATGGCTAACAGATATGTGAAAACATGCTCAATGTCACTCATCATCAGTGAAATACAAATCAAAACCATGATGAGATGCCACCTCACACCTATCAGAATGGCTAAAATTAACAACTCAGGAAATAATAGATGCTGGCAAGGATGCAAAGAAAGGGAAACACTAATGGGAATACAAACTGGTGCAGCCTCTCTGAAGAAAACAGTATGGAGATTCCTCAAAAAATTAAAAATATAATTACCCTACAACCCAGCAATTGTACTACTAGGTATTTATCCAAAGGATACAAAAATTCTGATTTGAAGGGGCACATGCACACCAATGTCTATAGTAGCACTATCAACAATAGCCAAACTATGGGAAGAGCTTAAATGCCCATCGACTAATGAATGGATGAAGAAGATGTGGTGTACACACACACACACACACACACACACACACACACACACACACACAAAGAATGAAATCAAAAAGAATGATCAAAAGGTGATCAAAAAGAATGAAATCCTGCTATTTGCAACAACATGGATGGAACTAGAACGTATTATGCTAAGCAAAAGAAGTCAGTCAGAGAAAGACAAATATCATATGATTTCATTCATATGTGGAATTTAAGAAACAAAACAGGTGAACATAGGGAAGGGAAGGAAAAGTAAGATAAAAAGAGAGAAGAAGGCAAACCTTAAGAGACTGTTAAATACAGAGAACAAACAGGGTTGTTGGAGGGGTGTTGGGCGGGGGGATGAGATAAATGGGTGATGGGCATTAAGCAAGGCACTTGTTTGGATGAGCATTGGGTGTTATATATATGTTAACTAACTTGGATTTAAATATTTTTTTTTAAAAAAAGTTGGAAGAAATAATGGCTGATATCTTCCTAAATTTGGTGAAAATTTTAAGCCCTCAGACCCAGAATCTCAACAAACCTCAAGAACAAGGTATATGAAAAATGTTTCATCAAGACATATCATAAACAAATTTTTAAAAATCAGTGATGAAGAAAAGTAATCTTAAAAGTACCCTCTCTGCCCCCACAAAACTATAGACAAATATCATCTCACACTTAAATGGCTATGATCCTAAAGAGAAAAGATAACAAGTGCTGGCAAGAATGTCAAGAAAAGGGAACTTCTGTACATTGTTGGTGGGAATGTAAATTGGTGCAGCCACTCTGGAAAATAGTATAAAGTTCATCAAAAGATTAAAAATAGAACTACCATTTGATTCAGCAATCCCACTTCTGGGTATATATTTAAAAGAAATGAAAACAGTATCTTAAAATATCTGCACTTTCATGTTCACTGTGGTATTATTTACAGTAGCCAAGATATGAAAAAAAACCCAAATGTCTGTCAACAGAGGAATAAATAAAGAAAATGTCCATATATATATGTATATGTAGGTATATAAATTTGTATGTATACATGCACACCCACCCCCACTCACACACTTGGGATGTTATTCAGCCATGAGAAAAAAAGGAAATCCTGCCATTTGTGACAACATAAACCTGAAGGAAATAAGCCAGACAAAAAATACTTTATGATCTTTCTTATATGAGGAATCTCTAAAAAAAAAAAAAAAAAAAGAGTCAAACTCATAGAAGCAGAGAGTTAAACAGTGGTTATCAGAAGCTGTTTATGGGGGTGGGGTGGGTGATATTATTCAAAGGGTACAAAGTTGCAGTTATGTAGGGTTAATAAGTCTAGAGATCTAATGTATAGCATGGTGACTCTAGATAATGTTGTATGGAATACTGTAGATTTCAGATGCCCTTATCACACACACAAAACGGTACCTATGTGAGGGGATGATACATTCATTAGCTTGACTAGAGTAATCATTTCATCGTGTATATGTATATCAAATCATCATGTTACACACTTTAAACATAGACCTTAAAATAAACGAGCAATCCAAAAGAGCAAAGCAGATGTCAAAACACCTTTTATGATCTAGCCTAAAAAGTCACATATCATTATTTCTTACACATTCTATAGGTCAGTATTTATTCATTGTGCTACGGTACTAAACAAAGGGACTGAATACCAGAAGGCAGGAACATTGAGCACCATCCTAGAGGTTGGCTATCACACCTTGCCTTTTCTAGAACTGGAATATGATTAAATCAAGTTTTACATACCTGCTTATCATGTTCCTTTTTTTAACAAAACTTTTCTATTAATTTTCCACTCATAATTGAACCTATAATAAACTTATTTAAACTATCAGGCATATTGGTTCTATTATTTTCATCATACCCTTCAACTTCATTCTTGATCCTAACCCTCCTCAGCCCTTGTCAGTCTACTTGTCATGTAAGTTATAACAACACAAATATAGTGTATCTAGAAACAATACTCTCCTAGCTTCCATTCTCTAAATGGAGACTAAAACTCAAATGAAATATTCATAAAAATAGCATGTCAGAATAGAGGCAGAATACGTCAAATTTTCCTATATCTGATTTTTTTAAAAATCTGCCAGGGTCCCTGGGTTTCCATAAGCAACGTTCTTGGCCAATTCTTATTTATTTACCTAGTGGTATTACAAATTCTTAGCAAATTCAGATGACAAAACATATGCCTCTAAAATAGGAATTATCAATTAGTGGTTTTTTTTCCCAAGATCTAAGAGGTCAATTTTAATAGCAAGTCATCCTTCTATTGACCAAAACAGAAATGAAAGTATCAATAACTAGAGAAGTTCTCACAACACAAGCCAATTCTTAAATTAATGGGCTGGATAATTCATTCTGTTTAGTAGACTTCCTGACTGTAGTGATCTAAATTCATTACTTCTATCTTTTGACATTGACAAATCAGTTACATGTATTTTGTAATCTCTGCAAAAAAAAAAAAAAAAAAAAAAAAAAAAAAAAAAAAACCAAAAACACAACTCTTATACTCCCTTAAAATTTGTTCAATGAAGAAAATAATGGCCATTTGTTTTTCTTTTACTTCCCACCAACTAACCTTAATATATCTTCACATATCCCATGAATTGAAATAAAGTTAAAATAGCTATTTTTGCAAAACTCATTCTATGGAATGCTTTTACCAGGGGTTGAAGCAAAGAGACTTTTAAAGTTTAGGGGTTTTTTAAGAAGAGTTTTCTCACTCTAGATATGTTACTATAACTACCGCTCGCCAGCCAAATCCAGCCCACCTCTTGATTTTGTGGATAAAGTTGTACTGGAACACAGTCCCGCTCATTCATTTACCTACTGCACGTGGCTACTTTTGCACTATAACAGCAGAGTGTAGTGGTTGTGACAGAGACCACATAGCCTGGAAAACCTAAAATATTTCCTATAGTGAAAGTTTGTAACTCTGACACATCACAAAGTAAACAGGGAGAACTGTTATCTAGCTGAGGTAAGATACAGGTACCCAATTTTAACATCTGGGTGTATTCTCATTGCATTGTACCAAGTGACAGTAGTGAGAGGAAAATGTCCCACCAAAACTTACTCATTAATTTTTTTTTCTAGAATTTAAAAACCACAGCAGTGTTGCCAATAAAAATATTTGTAGGTTTGCAAACCACTGGTTCCTTGATAATACACTACTACAGTCATCATGCATCTAACTGCAATTAGAATTGTATCTAGTAAGTATGGACTCATGGTTACTATGCATGCAAGCCACTCAAAATGGCAATTTGTAGTCAGACAGCAGCTAAGATTTTCAGCTTGACCTGAGGATGCCAAGGCCAAATTGTGGTTCCCAACAAGTAGTTCCTATAAGAACTTCTCTTTACTGGGAAAGCAAAGGGTAAGTTCAATATCATTTCTCGCTAACCAACTTTTATGTGCCTCGGTCTATCTGACAAGGCAAGTGTGAATTCAAGTTCTATCATATCATGTGTTCGTGCTTTCAGGGAAAATACAGGCTAGAACCCTTGACATTAGCGCTTACCGACTGAGCTCCAAATGACCATGGGCTGTTATAGAATTTTCGTGTGCACCTGTAAACTCTTTTAAGAATATTTAAAATCCACTGGCAACAGCATTGCTATTGAAACAATTCACTGAAAAGACGCTGAAATCCAGCCAAATGCATTTCTTGTTTCATTTTAAATATGCTAACCTTAGTAAAAGATGTTTAACTTGCTGCTCACTCTTCTTGGGGTTTCTGTACAATGTAGTACCTATGGGAATATAAAAGGTGATCAAACTATGGAAATTAGTAACCAACCACATCCAACTGGAGAAAGCTCCTCATTTCCCTAATAAAACTTTTTAAACCCCTTTCTGTTGTATTTTTTTAATGGAGATACTGACAGCTTGTGTACTGTTGTTTGGCACTTCTAGTGGAAGCAGGAAAATTTTATAAAGAATGAAAATGTTTTCCTTTATTTAAAAGTAGCAGGTGTTAACTTAAGTTTCCAAAATAATTTGGAAACTATGTCCTATGGAAGTCCATAAATAGTTCTGAAAATCACAGTGTAGTACTTTTATATTTACTTCCCACAATTAAAACAAATTCTGATGCCTCAACAGTGTGCTGTGAGATCGCTGAACTAAGAACCAGGAAATCTTCACTTTCGTCTCAGCTCCAATGCTGTCTTCACAACGTGAGGCAAATAGCTTTATCTGAGTCTCAGATCTATCATTTGTTCATTGCTAAAGTACATTTCAGAGCAATGTTTTGTCTGCATTTGTATTTGTACAAAGTGAGTGCGGGATTTGAAAAATACAAATCTGGTGCCATCTCTGTTCATCTTCCAGAGAGCAAAACAAGGTAGAAACAATGGGTCTGTAATCATCTCACTCCACAGGTTAGTGATAAGCCATATGAAATGATCTGGTCAATGCAAAAGATTAGGAGATTCTCTAATCATGTATTTAAAACTTCACCATTTTAATTGTCAAATTCTATTGAAAATATTTTGGGGAACAACTTCACAGGCAGAGAGTATATGGAGAAGGTTATAAAGCATATAATTACTAACTTTTAGAATAGGCTGGTTAAGAATGTTGGTTGATGAAATCTTATTTCTAAGTTCTATAACCACTAAATATGCAGGTCATGTTTATGACTTGATATGTGATCCGAGGTAATTAAATTATTTCCAAATAAGCCCATGATTATTTCAATTTCCAACAGTTTTTAAAAAGAAGAAAAATATTTGTGTGTGGTCTAGAATTAAGTTTAGTTTGATATCAAAAGATGTTTTTCTCAAACTCAGTAATTTTTTTCTTGAATTGTTTTCTAGAATTATATTTCATCTTTAATTCTCTTTTCCAGTTTATGAAATTATTTCTCCCTGAAAGTTGTGAATTGATCTAAAATAGCAAGTAGATGGACTATCAGTAAATAAATTTGATGACTCAATTCACCACTGTAAGCCATTACGCTCTGTTATATTCGGACAGAGCAGGCTAACCACAGTTAAGTGTTTCCAGTTATTCTTACTCTTTCTGCACATTTCATTTACCTTCTTGATGCTTTTTACCTTACAGAAACATAGACACTTATGAGGCAGAGATTATGGGTAGATATTTTTAAACCAGCCTGTCGGGTTTACTTTTGAAGAAGAGCTTAAAAACAGCTAAGCTTTACTGATATGCAACCATGTTAAACTGAGTGGTTTTAATTTTTTTCCTTACACTACTGATTATGAACAAAGCATGTAGTGCTATTAGGAACATACTGTGCTGCCCATAACTTATAATTAGAAGAATATTAGCATTTTCACTCTTAGTTTCTAATAGTTATTAGTATAGTAATACTGAAAACTGGGGAATAAAATGGCATATTTATTTTTTCAAACCCTTATCCTTCTCATATTCCCTAGACAAAATTTTCCATATAACTTGCAGTAATTCACACATCTGGCCTCGTGTAACGTTACTTTTGCAGATGCAGAAATTAAAATGGCTGCCTTTTTCTTTAGAAAGTTATAAATTTAAACCTTATTAGGATTAAATGATAATTAGAAACGGAGTTCATATAGTTCTTTTAGTATCATAAAAATGACTATGACTGGGGCGCCTGGGTGGCGCAGTCGGTTAAGCGTCCGACTTCAGCCAGGTCACGATCTCGCGGTCCGTGAGTTCGAGCCCCGCGTCGGGCTCTGGGCTGATGGCTCAGAGCCTGGAGCCTGTTTCCGATTCTGTGTCTCCCTCTCTCTCTGCCCCTCCCCCGTTCATGCTCTGTCTCTCTCTGTCCAAAAAATAAATAAACGTTGAAAAAAAATTAAAAAAAAAATGACTATGACAAAATAGTGATACAAACCAGTTTTCAATATTACATTTTAACTTTTAAGTTGAACTAAAGAATACATTTTTTATTTTGTATTTATTTGAATTGTATTTATGATTCTCAGTGTAACATTGGTTACACTTTGGCTGTAATAATTTGAGAATTTTTTTTTAGAGAACTTAACAGCCTGACTTAACAAGCTTTAATGTCGCCACAATAGTGAATAAAATATCACCTCATGAACACAGACATAGGCTCACAGAGCACAGATACATGAAAGACACATTCCAAACAAAAAGAAGAAACAAAATAGCCATTCCCTTTATTAGGTAACGATCTGTAATTCACATTGTAGCAAACTGCCTGCAAAGCTCTGCTTACCCAGTACATGGGCTTTCGATAACTCGGGTTCCTGAATCCACACTCCTCTCCCTAGCCTCTTGATGAGCATGGGCCTTTTGAAGAAATAGGAGAGAATCTTCAATAGCACACAGTTCTTCACCTAGGAGTAGAGAAGAGAAGCCATAAAACCCACTTTGGGATATTTTTCCTACGGAGACTAACAACAGAGGAATTAGTGACATACAGGCTACACACAAGGCCAATCCAGAATAAAATTCTCCTCAGTTTCCACACGCCTTTTCATTTTAGATTTTAAGTGAGGCTAATCAGGGCCATGTCCTCAGGCATACACCATTGTTATGTAACAATATGTCCATAGGTCAGAATATTCTAGTTACTATCTCTTTGCCCCATCCTGTCCCATCTCCACATTTTCACAAATAAAGTATCCCCCAGAATATCCCTGAAGAGACGTCAACCAGAAGCTCCACTGGGCCTCAAGAGATGGTGGCAGGCAGTCTGGCCTAGCAGTTTGGAGGCTTGTCTCAGTGAGCCTGCTCACCAGGGCACTAGAAGAGGAAGCCTCTTACCGTGCCACGAAGAAGAGTTGGCTCTAAAGGGTCTGAAAAGGCAGCATTTGGGGTCAAACTTCATCGAACTTATTTTATTTTTTTATTGTATTTTATTGTATTTAAAAAATTTTTAGACCTCAGCCGTAGCAATTTCTTACTTGACACATCCCCAAAGGCAAGGGAATTAAAAGCAAAAATGAACTACTGGGACCTTATGAAGATAAAAAGCTTCTGCACAGCAAAGGAAACAACCAACAAAACTAAAAGGCAACCAACGGAATGGGAAAAGATATTCGCAAATGACATATCGGACAAAGGGCTAGTATCCAAAATCTATAAAGAGCTCACCAAACTCCACACCCGAAAAACAGATAACCCAGTGAAGAAATGGGCAGAAAACATGAATAGACACTTCTCTAAAGAAGACATCCGGATGGCCAACAGGCACATGAAAAGATGTTCAGCGTCGCTCCTTATCAGGGAAATACAAATCAAAACCACACTCAGGTATCACCTCACGCCAGTCAGAGTGGCCAAAATGAACAAATCAGGAGACTATAGATGCTGGCGAGGATGTGGAGAAATGGGAACCCTCTTGCACTGTTGGTGGAAATGCAAACTGGTACAGCCACTCTGGAAAACAGTGTGGAGGTTCCTCAAAAAATTAAAAATAGACTTACCCTATGACCCAGCAATAGCACTGCTAGGAATTTACCCAAGGGATACAGGAGTACTGATGCATAGGGCCACTTGTACCCCAATGTTTATAGCAGCACTCTCAACAATAGCCAAATTATGGAAAGAACCTAAATGTCCATCAACTGATGAATGGATAAAGAAATTGTGGTTTATATACACAATGGAGTACTACGTGGCAATGAGAAAGAATGAAATATGGCCCTTTGTAGCAACGTGGATGGAACTGGAGAGTGTGATGCTAAGTGAAATAAGCCATACAGAGAAAGACAGATACCATATGGTTTCACTCTTATGTGGATCCTGAGAAACTTAACAGAAACCCATGGGGGAGGGGAAGAAAAAAAAAAGAGGTTAGAGTGGAAGAGAGCCAAAGCATAAGAGACTGTTAAAAACTGAGAACAAACTGAGGGTTGATGGGGGGTGGGAGGGAGGGGAGGGTGGGTGATGGGTATTGAGGAGGGCACCTTTTGGGATGAGCACTGGGTGTTGTGTGGAAACCAATTTGACAATAAACTTCATATATTGAAAAAAAATTAAAAAAATAAAAAAATTTTAATGTTTATTTTTGAGAGACAGAAAGACAGAGTGCAAGCGAAGGAGGGGCAGAGAGCAAGGGAGACACAGAGTCCGTGGCAGGCTCCAGGCTCTGAGCTGTCTGCACAGAATCTTACCGGAGGCTCAAACCCATGAACTAGACCATGACCTGAGCGAAGTCGGATGCTTAACTGACTGAGCCACCCAGGCACCCCTGCATCAAACTATTTTAGCTAAAATTCCAGACACCTGAAAATAGAACTGCCTTTTAAAAGTGTGACTTGAACCACAGTATGTATGCAAGAATGTGATCATTTAAGCAATATGAAAAGTCTAATGACATACTAAGTAAGAGTACTAAAAAAATTCTCTGAGACTCTTTCTTGACTTAGTGCCCAGGCACAATCTGAACAGAAGGGGAAGAGTCTATAGCCTCTTAGCCATGCCCTTCTGGAATGAATTTTTCTAGCTTGCCCAATATCCCTTCAGCTTCTCATGTTTTGCTGAGACCCAAAGATTCTGCCAAATTTAAAGGAAATTTCTAGACAAAAATAGCAAGGGAAAAGAGGGGGTGAATCTTGAATTGAACCCCTGAGAATAAAACCTTTTCAGCAAGATACAAGATAACGGATTTTTTTTTCATTTGAGAGGATTGATATTTTTTCTTTGTTTATTCTCACCAACAAAGCACAATCCCTGTTCCTACGGTGAAGAGTCTTGAATATGTCTCTTTTCTAAATAAGCACAGCAAAAGGTTGTGGTTTCCCTAGCAACAGATGACTTCTTTCTATTTTTCTTTTTTGGGAAAAAAATGTACTTTGGATTTATAAAGAAGCCTTTCATCATGGGTATCAAAGCATTCTATGGCCAAATTGTCACCCTGCCCCAGCAAAGTAGATAAATAATATCCTCCCCACTTACATGGGGGAGAAAAATGGCAGCTGGAACCAGCAGCTTCAGTGGAAACTTTATCTCTTGTACTCTGGGCTGTGTTTGTTGAACCTTCAGCAGCAGCCCTGTGAGAATATTGGAAAGGGAGGGTGGCAGAAACACCTTAATGTGACCCCCAATTAGATCCTCCCTATGGGATCCCCTCCACTCGAGTGTGGGTATGACTTGTGATTTGTTTCTAATCAATGGAATATGGCAAAGGTGTGAGAGATGACTCCTTTAATTAGGTTAAGTTGATAAGACTCTGTCATAACACACTGCAGAGAGATTCTCCTGCTGCTCTTCAAAAAGTGACCACCATATTTTGCCAATGCAATTGGGAGAAGACCTTTAGGACATGACGGTAACCCCTAGTCAACAGCCAGTAAAGCCAGAGCTATCAGCCATGCAGCTGCAAGGAAATGAATTTTGTTAATACCTTGGAAGAGGACACGAACCTTAAGAAAGGTACAAAGCCCAGTTGACACCTTGATTGCACTTTTTGAGACCTTGAGCAAAGAATCCAGCTAAGTCATAGCAACCTCTGACCAATGGAAACTGAGACAATAAATGTATGTTGTTTTAGGTCACTAAGCTTGCTACCAGCAATAGATAACTAATACAGGGGATTCTGCAAATGGATAGTTTCTAGGCTGAGGTGAGTAGTTGGATGACAATAAAAAGAGAGAGAATGAAATACAGCCTTGGATAACAGACACATCCAAATCTGTCCCTTTATGTCTGATGTCTGACTTTAACCCCTCTAAACCACAACTTCATTTGAAGAATGGAGATAATACTTATGCCTGCATGCAGCAATACGGATTAAAAATAAAGAAAAAAAAGTATCTGGCATGTGCCTGTCATGTAGTTGTTGTGCAATAAGAGATAGTCAGCAATAGATACAGTCATTATACAAAAAGAGTTTTGACCCTGTTCCCAGAGCTCTAGTAATTGCAACATGGACAGGAGGCATTCTGTAAGCTGGCATCCCCCTAGTGAGAAAACTGATTGATGGTATCAGGTCAATGGAGAGGTTTAAGAAGTCAGTTCACCTTCCATCCCACTGGATCTCACAAAACTTGGAGCAAAGGTGGTAGCATTTCAGAGCTTAATCTATTTGGAGCTTGGCAGTAGTTGTTTGGTGGCTTATTTGTCTTATTCTGTTGTAAAAGATACATTGAAGACATTGTCAAAAACATTATGAGGCAGGGGTATGACTGAAGAATGAGTCAGTGCAGGTGCACTTATTCCGGAAGATGCCCGAGTGGAGTATCCATCTGCAGGAGCTTGTACGAAGAGGTAGAGAAGAGAGGAAAGTAAAGGAGGAGCAGAGAGTCAAACCGAGTGAAACCAAACACCATGGTACAATGAGAAGGTCCAGAGGCAGATCAGGGATGGGCTGAAAAATCCTTCAATCAGGGCAGAACCATAGAAGATGAAGAATGAGAACAAGGAAGGTGTTAATTTCATGGGTAGAAAGTGTGCTTTACATGGATGACTCTAGCTGCTTTAAATTTGAGACTCGAGCATAGATATACATGACTCTGGGTTGTAGAAAACTGAAGAGATATGGCCCATCTAATAAGAGGATAACCTACATTTAAATGGTTCTGTGTTCAATGAGGAGCCTACTGCCACTGAAGGATAAAATCTTTGGGTTTTCTCTGTGTTTGAGATAGATTTTTACACAAGATGCCCAGCAAAAGAAGCTCACGGTTTTGACTTGAAGTGGTCTGACTTCCTCTAATACACAGAAAATACCAGAGACTCCCACACCTCCCTGCACCATAATTTGCTCCTAGATGGCCATGTGAAAAATCCTGCAGTAGACATCACCACCTAGCAACTCACCAATGCTCTCCTTTTGGAAGATTCATTTATAGTTAGGAGACTTGCACATAGTTAAATTTGTGAATTCTACTATTTATGTATGTTTTTTTCTTTCATGAAGCCATAGAGGCATGTAGTTTTGGATGACTGAAAAACAAGAGTTTGTGATAGATTCCTTTTCTTACTGCCAATGTTTGATTAAGACATATAGAGTAACTGAGCACTCAGGAGATTGTGTGGCCTCCCCCATGTAATCCAAAATAAAAGCAATATGAAACTCTTCTAAAAAGTCAAAATTCTGATTTTCTCCCTGATGAGCGCTTCAATGCTATTTTTTAAAATTTGAAATACCAATTTTTTTTCTGCAAAAAAATGCCCCTCCTTTCTCTCCAGTCTCATGCTTTGCTGGTTCCCAAAGCTTATTCTCAGGGTCTTCAGTCAAGTCTCCTAGAAGCAAGAGTCTAAAAGTACATTCTAGTGCAACTCATTTTTCTTAATGCTTTATTTATTTTTTGCGAGTGTGGGTGGGGGAGGAGCAGAGAGAGTGGGGACAGAGGACCCGACGGGGGCTCAGTGCTGGCAGGCTGACAGCAGTGAACCAGATGCAACGCTTGATCCCACGAACCCACGAAATCATGACCTGAGCTGAAGTTGGACGCGAAACCAACTTATCAATCAAGGTGCTCCTGTGCAACTGATTTTGAGACAGTTTTCTCAGGATAACTGTAGAGGGAGGTGAAGGAAACAGAGTATGCATACGTAGTATCCTAAACAAAGATGTGAGTTAACCGAAACCAGTTTCAGGCTGAGTTTATGGGTTCAGGAGCCTGAATGGTAACCCTCAGTAGTTCTAGCTTTGGGTGGGATTTTGTACTGTGTATCAGTCAGCCATTGGCCATAGCTGTAGACTGTCCCAGAGATGGGCATAACTTCCCAGAAAATTTCAAGCTAGGTGGCTTCAATCGGTGAATGGGAATTCTTCTGGGAGGGTATAGCTGTGAACTATTAGCAGCTAACACTATAAGTGACCAGGGATGGCTATACCAGCACAGCAAGGGGGGTCAGAATGGGAAACCAGAAGTTTCCACTACATTTGCTATGCTTATCAGGAATCCAGATCAATCTACTTTATAATGAGACTTTCTTTAAAGACTCCCAAACAAATAGAGTATGTAATTACTATATAATGTGGTTGAAATGAGCCTGGATATTCAACTCTTATTTCTTTGGGTTGAATTCTTCTCTCTTCACATGGTACTCAAATATAATGGAAATAAGAGGTAACATGTGTAGCCACACCCCCAGCAGACTCTAAGCCAAGAAAAGACCCAGAAACAGGGAAGGAGACCTAGGTTTATTGGGAGAACTTATATACAGCGAGTCCAAGAGCGGCCAATTGGACAAACCATGTGCTACAGGATCTATATGCAGCAAGTTTTTATATCATAGTAACTTCACCTAGCAACTATCAACGGCCCTTCCCCTTCCTGCACAGCCACTGTTTCCAAGGATATCAAGGCCTGCCATCCAGATGCTTTTCATTATAAGGGAGATGCTCCTGGATGGCCATCCCCAGATCCCCTGACCTTGAATGCCGAGCAAACATTCTTCTGCATATTCTGTTTGATGGGAATATGGAGGGGGGACAGGATCTTTACATTCTCTATATAGTGATTAACAGAGGCATTCAGGGTGTGCTTGCACAAGCTACCTAACCAGCATGTACCATGCAACATGAGATCCTTAGCTCCTAGATGAAAATTAGCTTCTTGGAGAAGCTAATTAGCTTCCTTAAAGCTGAGGAAGAGAATTGGCTGGGGAAATGGAAAGGGAGCACAGCTTCCAAAATTGGAGGCATGGGGGTGCCTGGGTGGCTCAGCTGGTTAAGCTTTCAACTTCAGTTCAGGTCACGATCTCACGGTTCGTGAGTTTGAGCCCTGCTGTCAGCACAGAACCTGCTTCAGGTCCTCTGTCTTACTCTCTCTGCCCCTCCCCTGCTCTCTCTCTCTCTGTCTCAAAAATAAAAATAAACATTAAAAACAAAAGAATTGGAGGGGTGGGCACCCAAGAGGAGAGGCAAAGGACAGCATAGCATCGTTGCCTCATTTTCTCATTTCGCCCAGTTGAGCAGCTAGTCCAGCCCTCTGGCAGGCTGAGTTACACCAGTACCCGCCTAGCACACCTGCAACTGCAAAGTGAGCAGAGGCCTTTATAAGATTAACTATTAATAAGGCTGAGAAACAAAGAACACAGGACAAGAAGAGAGCAGCAGAACAATGCTTTCTCATACCCAAAGCGGCAAAACGTTCTGCACACAGAACGAAGTCCCAGATGACAGGAGAGGGGAAAGAAAGCAATTCAAAGTCTGTAGGGGGGAGAAAAGGAGCCAAGGGTGTTTATAATAAAAGTTAGTAATTTCAACCCATCTTGGAATAAATGGAAAGTCAGAACAGTCGCTTGAGAAAAGAGATGATTTATTAAGGAGTCTGAGTAAAGAGTTCCTGACAGATTATAATAATAATAAAAAAAACTTCGATAGAATTCACAATTAATGAAGAAAGGGAGATCATCATCACTGTCAGAGCAAGAAACTGCTGATCTCTGAACTTTGGACTTCAGTTGTTAGATGAGCACGTGGGCAGCCGAAGCCAGGCGGTAAAGGATCCTGCAATGAAACAGGTGCAAGGAGGGAAGGCCAGGCTGCAGCCTCGTGCGTTGGTGAATGATTTATCTGGCAGAAGGCCCACTCCTCCTGGGAACTGCATATCTTTCATAACTTTTCTGGTTGGAATGAACCTCTCCATTTGAACTAAGTGTGAATAATGTAACTATGCTGCTGCCTAAGATTTTATGCGATGGGCCTTTATTTTATACTGATTTCCCAGCAGTAGCAAAAGGGAGAGAGAAAGATGAAGAATGAATTCTAACTTTAAATAGAAGCAAGCTGCTTTTCCTGACCAGATTTGAAGAATTGAACTCTCTCTTGCCACTGGAAAGGAAAGAGTTGTATCTCTAAAAGTGCCAAGGAGAACGAAGTAAAAGAATTTTTTTCTCAGCGTGTTTACTTTGGGATAGATACATAAATGCATTTCTCTTCACAAAAGTTCGATTTGAATGAGAACATCTGATAATTTACTAGGAAGTTCCTATCTACATCATGTTCACTATTTTTCATGCTCACTTAAAATGTCTCTCACCATTCCTATACCAGGTATAAAACAATAGTCTTTTTTTTCCACTACCACTCTAGGTCACTGCTTGAATATTAATAACAACAAAATAATAGGATTTAATATTCAGTGAGTGTTAGGTGCCAATGTCCTAATACAGTGTTTTACATGTATTAAATAATTTAATGCTCAGAACATTCTTTTGAAATAGTATGATGGTTAATTTTATGTCAACCCGACTGGGCCATGACATTCAGATATTTGGTCGAACATTATTCTGGATGTTTCTGTGAAAGTTGTTTGTTTTTGCTTTTGTTTTTAATGAGACTAACAATTAAATCAGTGAGTAAAGCAGATTGCTCTCTGTAATGTGGAGGGGTCTCATCCAGTCAGTTGAAGACCTTAACAGAAAAAGAATGGCCTCCCCCAGCAAGAAGGAATTCTGACAACTGACTGCCTTTGGGCTCAGATGACAATTTTTTCTGCAACACATTCTATCGTTTCTGTTTCTCTGCAGCACCCTGGCTAACACAGATAGGTACTGTTATTTTTTGTCCTTAGATGAGGAAACTGAGGATTGTTAGCTACATTTGTCTTGAATCAACTTGCAACCCCTAGCCGGGTTTTCACAATTTCTTAAGCTCATTTTTAATTCTACTGTTTAAAGCACTGAACCACAAGGCACTTAAATAATCAGACATTCCACATAGCTGAGAGCACCCATAAAACGTGAGTTTGTTTATTCCATGGACAGGAAATTTACTAAGAGCAACTCACACGTAAAGCAGCTGTCAGTTTGACCCAGTGTCATCACGAAAGCCTAGATTCTGCAAATCTTTTCACTTCTTTGACCAAAGTTGGCCCTAAAATGGTCCTCTCCCAAACGTGCCAAGATTAAAACGTCCTGTTAAGTATTAGAATTATACAATTCAAAATTGTACAGTTTTGTGGAAAAAAGAATTTGTTTTACTTTAGAGTTCCATTGACAAAGTTTCATTTAGTCAAGTAAAAGATTTCTACAAGAAATCTAAGAGTGATTTTCTTATTTATAGATTAGTGTCCAGGTAAAAGGCAGAAAAAGTTTAATCTTCATCTTATTTTTATTATAAAATAGAGACATTAAACAGTATATTAAATTTAATATACATGAAAAATTTTAAATGATTCCAAGTAGTAAGCAAGCTTTGATTTTATTGAAATTTACTAAAATTCTATCAAATTTTCCCTATCTGCATAATTTTTACAGATTATTTCCCACCATTCTATAAGTAAATGAGAGAGAGAGAGAGAGAGAGAGAGAGAGAGAGAGAGTGAGAAGTCTAGACAAATGACTTAGGATCAGCGAACCTATTCAGAAATAAAAACAAGTTGTATTAATAAATTTTTAAAGTACATTCCCCCCCACCTTAGGGATTCAGACTAACTCAGAGATACTACTATTAGTAATAACATTGCCAAAAAGTAAGTAAAATGTATTCTCGCAGCAGTTTTGTCAAGAGTAAATATAACATTGCTAAAGTAAAATGTCTAACCGAGGACACATGGTGCCACATTAGAATTACTGTTGTGCTGGGGCACCTAGGTGCTCAGTCGGTTGAGCTCAGGTCATGATCTCATGGTTCGTGAGTTTGAGCCCCACATCCGGCTCTGTGCTGACAGCTCAGAGCCTGGAGCCTGCTTCAGATTCTGTGTCTCCCTCTGTCTCTGCCCTTCCCCCTCTTGTACTCTGTCTCTCAAAAATAAGTAAACATAAAAAAAAAAAAAGAATTGTGTTGAAGAATGCCCCCTTTGGGCCATACAGAGCCTTTGGGTGTGAAGAAAGTGGTCCTCTTCCTCCAGGGAAGCAGATGGGACCCACCCAACGGAATGCAGCTTGGAGGCTGGCCCTGGCATTAGAGTTAACAGAGACAGATGTTTCAATCTTGATTTTTCTCCTTCCCAGCTTGTGTGGTCTTGGGCTAATTACTTAGCTTTTTTGAGCTTTGATTTGTTCACTTGCGGCATGGGGCTATCAATACCCACCTTATCTTTTCTGTCATCTCTTCTTGCATTTCCATGGTTCCCGATGCTTCACAGCAAATCCCGCCATTTCTCAGTGGTCTCCTAACTTGCCTTTCCACTCCAGTTTTTAGCATTTTAATTCTCCCTAGGTTCTGCTCCAGGGAGATTTTTTTTTTTAATTGGAAAAAAAACAACACCACCACCAAAAGCAATACTTACAGGAGACCAGTCCACCAACATGAAACCCATTAATAGCTTTCCCGCTGGTTCTGATTATAAGCACTCCACTCTACAGCGCTTGCTTTGACTCTTGATTCCTGCATCTTAACTCAGGTCTGCTCAGCTGGACTCACCTCTCTCCAGCTGTTCCCTCTCGCCACCCGCCCCCTACTGCTCCCTCCCTTACACACAGTATACAGACAGCTAAATTGCCTGCTGTCTATTTTGCACACGCATCATGGTTTTTGTTGTCATTCTTGTTCATCCATACTTTTGCACGTGTTGTCATTTGGGGGGGCCGGTGTTCTCTTTCAGGTCCTCCCACCTTCTTGTACACACACACACACACACACACACACACACACACACACACACACGATGTGACTCATCAAAATTAGTGTCTCCTTTTTCAGAAATCTACCCTGTCCTCTCTGGTCCCCTTTTTAATTATTATTGCTGACCCTTTTTATAAAAACATACTTCTGTTAAAGCGCATATCCCAATTTATTGCAGCTCTTTTCAGACACATATATTCCTCTATTATTTTGTGGTTGCTGGCGGACAATGGTGGTACTTTATTTATTTTTATCTTTAAATTCCCATTCCACATCAGGTATTCAGGAAATGTTTGTTATTTGGAAGAACCCATAGAAAATACCTGAGACAGGGTTCACAAAATCAATAAACACGGGTTTGTATCCCTATCCTTTGGGTAGGAAGGGAGAATGGAAGAATAAAAAGATTACTATCAGGAGAGATTCAGAACACCTGAGCCCTCAGTCCTGCTCTAATTATTAGTGAGCTACTTCTTTTTCCTTGGGTTTCTCCCTTCTCTGTACCTCTGTTTCTTTAGCTATAATACAAAGAGAGTAGATCACCTCTTTAAGGTTCTTTACTTAGGAGTGCCTGGGTGGCTCAGTCGGTGAAGCATCCGACTTCGGCTCAGGTCATGATTTCACAGCTCATGAGTTCAATCCCCATGTATGCTGAAGCTCAGAGCCTGGAGCCTGCTTCAGATTCTGTGTTTCCATCTCTCTCTGTCTCCCCCCCCCCACCCCCACCCCATTCATGTTCTGTCAGTCTCTTTCTCTCTCAAAAATAAACAAACATTAAAAAAAAATTTTTTTAAAGCTTCTTTACTTAAATGCTTAACTAGATTCAAGCACAATTGGTTTATGGCTACTTGGATGATTCTACACAATGCCAAATATATGGAAGAAAAATAAAAGCTCAGTTGCCTGGATGCTCTGATATATGGTTCTAGACAATTACAGTGAGGAAATGATGATGTGTAAAATGTATACATATCTTCTTTTTGCATAGTTTATAAAATGTATAGTTTTTAACACTGTCAGATGCATTTCTTCATTTTGATTATCATATCACTCCTAAATTATGATTTTCTTCATATATATAAGGAATCTGGGGTTTGGAGATGTTAAGTGACTTGCTTAAGACTACACAGGTAGCAGAACACTAATTTAAAGGGATACATGCACCCCTATGTTTATAGCAGCATTATTTACAGTAGCCAAGATACAGAAGTAGCCAAGATACAGAAGCAGTCCAAGTATCCATCAGTTGATGAATGGATAAAGAAGATGTGGTATATATATATATGTATATATATATATATATATATATATATATATATATATATACATATATATATATATACATATATATATATATATATAGTATACATATATGTATATATGTATATATATAATGGAATATTATGCATCTATAGAGAGGAATGAAATATTGCTATTTGTAATGACATGGATGGAGCTAGAGAGTATAAAAGTCAGTCAGAGAAAGACAAATACCATATGATTTTAAGAAACAAAACAAACCAGCAAAGGGAAAAAAAAGAGCAGTAGAGAGAGAGAGAAACAAACCAAGAAAGAGACTCTTAACTATAGAGAACACACTGATGGTTCCCAGAGGGGAGGGAGGGCGGGGAATGGGTTAAATGGGTGATGGGAGTTAAGGAGTGCACCTGTGATGAGCATTGGGTGTTGTATGAAAGTGCTGAATCACTATACTGTAAACCTGTACTCCTGAAATTAATACAACACTATGTGTTCACTCGCTGGAATTAAAATAAAACTTAAGTTTAAAAAAATTACACAGGTAGCAGGAAACAGCTGAAACGAACATGCCAGTTTTCTAAAAAGATGATGATTCTACTTTCAGAGCTATCAACTGTCATCAAGATATTTAAGTCAAAGGTTGACTTTTTCACTTTTCATGGGTAATACGGATTCAAAATCAGAAGTTCAATAGTTTGCATTATAGTCATCTTTATCTGGATTATAGTTTTGCATTTTTTAAATGAAAGAAGAAAGGAGGGGGGACAGAGAGAAACAAGATATTTAAAATTATCAGGTAAAACATAGTTGACTCTATATTTTAGAAAACACATTTTAGGATATTAAAAATGTTATTTTTTCCAAAATCCACTTCTAAGCAGTCTGTTCTAAGCTTAAATGTCAAAAATTTTGTTTCTTATTCATACACAAATTGTGCATGCCAAAGTTCTCCTACATTATTATTCAGTCCATTGGCAAATGCTCCTCTTCCAGGTTGTCAAGTTCATTTATTTTTGGTTATTACAATCTGTTCATATTTTTCTAATTCATACTTTTATTAAATGAGAAAAGCTATCAAATAAATCTATTTAGGAAATGAGCAGCTAGTCCAAAAGGAGCATCTGTAATGCTTCATAATACTGTTCCTGTTCAAAAGTGTTTTTATGTCCTGCTGTTCATTCAAAGCACTATCAATTTACAAATTTGAACATAAGACAACACGTTATTTTTTATCAACTTTAAAACATGTACTTTCAGAACTCAAACATTTTTCTGATTAGCTCTACAGAAGAAAATATCACCTTATGAGAAAAAAAATTAGAGTGAGGGCAATCCAAAATGATTATCAAATGAATAATTCTCTACAAACTTTTGAATATCTTCCCTGTAGTTCCCTCTTAACACTTGGCATACATTTAATTCTCTTTTCCTTTCCTGGTTTCTGTTTATGAATTTATTTGTGCAAGTGCTTTCTGTAGGTATTTTAGAGAACAATATTATATCATATCAAAAGAACCCTTGTAAGGAAGGCAATAAAGTCTTTCTATACTTAAAAACCTAGGTTATAAATTATTATATCTTGAAGACATATGGCTGTTCCAGTAAAAGTTAACATTTACATAGGTTCTCTGATTTCATTTGATGCTTATCACAATGAAGGAAATTAGTATATACTGCCTCCATTTTACAGATAAGAGAACAGACACAGAGAAAGTAAGTCAGAGGGATGAGGTTGCAGATACAGTGAAAGGGAGGAAGTGCTCTAGAGAGGCCTATGGTGCAGCACCAAGTTCATAAAAGGCGGGACCTATCATCCTCTGAGACTAGAGAGGAAAGGGAAAAGATGGGAGCAGATGCAGGTATCTGAGTTCACTCCCACCTGGCATCCCCTCGGGGACAGGTCACTGGACAAGAATGAGAAAACAAGATTGAATGTAATCAGGGAAGAGGGTGGTGAAGATATGAAATGGGCACTATTGGAAGTAGTACAGAGAATTGCCAAGTAACCTGCCAATAAAAACACTTAGATGCCCACTGACTTGTAACAAGACTTAATCTCTATATTTAAAATACAATTAAAGTTTCTGCTACCAGATTTTCTTCATTAGGGGGGCATACTAGAAAAAACTGCCCCCTGGAAAAAGTGAAGAAAGAAGCTGAAACATTTTTAGAGTGACCTATGGCATGGTACATCTAATATTTTAACTTAACCCCTGAAGTTTCTTATTTTTATGCCTAGATCTTTTATCTTCACCTTGTTTACATTTTGTAAAATATTTCATGAAAAAACGATATAACAATATAGTTAACACAAGCTTTGTCAACCTTAATATTACACTATATTTGCCTTAGAGTTTTTTTTTTTTTTTTTTTTAGGAAATTAGACATTTCAGATAGAGTTAAAGCCTACTGTATACCTTTTCTATTTTCCATTCTCCTTCTTTTCCCAGACATAACTTCCATCCTGAATTTGGCATGAATCATTTTTGTGCATAATTTTACAATTTTGCTACATGTGCATGTAGCCATAAACAATATTTTATATTACTGTACAAATTTTTAAAATTTGTTTAACATTTATTTATTTTTGAGAGACAGAGAGAGACAGAGAATGAGCAGGGGAGGGGCAGAGAGAGAGGGAGAGACACAGAAGCTAAAAAAGGCTCCAGACTCTGAGCTGTCAGCACAGAGCCCGATGCAGGACTTGAACCTACAAACCATGAGATCATGACCTGAGCCTAAGTCGGATACTTCACCGACTGAGCCACCCAGGTGCCCCTATATTACTATACAAATTTTTAATTCTAAAATGGTATCAAACTGTACCTATTATTTCTCAACTCACATTTTTTATTCTCCATGCTCGGTATAGCATTGTCAATGTTGATACATACAGTGCTATTCATTCATTTTAACTGCTGAATAGTACTCTGCTGTATGAAAATACCACAACTGATACATTTATTATCCAACTAATGAATATTTAAGTTGTTTCCAGTTCTTCTCTTAAAAACAATGCTTCACTTAAGATTCTTACCATATATTTCCTGATACATATGTACCTAGAATGAAATTTCCAGGTTGAAATTTCAATAGTATCCTGTAAATATAAGCAAGTAACTTTCCAACATGGTTGTACTGAATTACACTCTCCCCTTCATGCTGTGTATGAGAGTTCCTGTTCCTCCAAATCTTCAACAGCATTTAGTACTTTCAGATTAAAAAAAAAATCCACCCTACAATCCAGCAATTACACTATGACGTATTTAGCCAATGCATACAAAAATACAGATGTGATGTATTTATACCCCAAAGTTTACAGCAGCATTATCAACAGTAGCCAAACTATGGAGAGACCCCAAACTTCCATCTACTGATGAATATATAAAAAAGATGAATGAGTATATACATATATATATAATGGAATATTACTCAACCATCAAAAAGAATGAAATCTTGCCATTTGCAATGTGGATGGAGCTAGAGTGTATTAAGCTAAGTGAAATAAGTCAATCAGAGAAAGACAAATACCGTATGATTTCACTCAAATGGAGAATTTAAGAAACAAAACAGATAAACATATGGGAAGGCAGGGAGAAAAGAGAGGGAAATATACCATAAGAGACTCTTAATGGTAGAGAACAAATCATGGGTTGATGGAAGGAGGTAGGTGAGAGATGGGCCGGATGGGTGATGGGTACCAAGAAGGACACTTGTGATGGTCACTGGGTGTGGTAGGTAAGTGATAAATCACTGAATTCTACTCCTGAAACCAATATTGCATGGTATGTTAACTAAAATTTAAATTAAATATAAATTTAAAAACATTCCATATGGAGAACAGAGGTTTAATGGAGGGGTTGTGGGAGGGGGTATGGGTTAAATGGGTAAGGGGCACTAAGGAATCTACTCCTGAAATCATTGTTGCACTATATGCTAACTAATTTGGATGTAAATTTTAAAAAATAAAACAAGTTAAAAATATTCCAAATGATGAGCATAAAGTATTTCGTCCATATCTTTACTTGTATTTCCCTGGCTAATAATGATGCCACTTCACAGTTGTATTGCCAGTTTGGGCTTACTTATCTATGAATTGTGTGTGATGTCTTTTTTCTTATTGATTTGCAGTTCTCTAAATCTTCTGGATACTAATCCTTTGTCAGAAATATTTTTTTTCCTCAAGCTATGACTTTGAGTATAGTGTCTTTTGAAATGCAGAAATTTGTAATTTTGATGTAAACCAAATTATCAATTATTTTAACTTTTTGTTTGTGTCTTTTGCATCTTACTTAAGAAAGTCTCCTCTATCTATGCTGACACAATATTTTCCCCAATATTTTTGCTAAATATTTGAAAGTGTTGCTTGTTCATATTTAGGCCTTTAATCTATCTGAAATTAATTTATGCATACTGTGAGATAAGAATATAATTTTATTGTCCCAATTGTCCCAGCACCATGTATTGAACAGACCATCTGTCCTTCCTAGATTTGTAATGACACCTCTATAATTTACAAAATGGCTTCATACGAATGAGTCTCATTCTTAGCTCTTGGTTGCATTACGTTAGACTGATATTCAAACTCTGCATCAGTTTGTAACTTTTTGCATTTTGACAGCCTCATCATGGGTCTTCATATCTGCCGAGGTGAATCTATCCTGTCTGTACTCCTTAAATTTTTACGGTTATTCTTCACCCTTTACTGATAAATGAGAATTTTTGAATTGGCTTTTAAATTTCCATATAAAATCACACAAGAAAACAACTGTATTGAACTTTAAATGCGATTGTAATAAAAATAAATTAGGAGCTAAGTGACACTTTTGTTCTTTTGAATTTTCCAAACTCCAAACTTCCTTTTACTCAGGTATTCTAATATATCTTCCCACGGAATTTTATATTTTTCTCTTTAAAAGTCTAAAACTTCATTTCTTAGATTTTACCTAAGTGCTTAGGTTTCCTGTCTTTGAAAAACTACATTTTCAATTAAAATAAATGTTGCTGATGTAGAAAGGTGCAATTGGCTTTTGTATATTTATTGTGCAATCGCAGTGTGCTGAGTTCTCTTAGATAGTCTGCCTGTAGATTCTTTTGGATTTTCCTGGTAGACCATCTTTTTATGTAAAGAGTGAGAGCTATATTTATTTTTCTTTTATTTCATATTCCCACCTACTGAGCTGATTAAAGCTCCAAGCACAATCTGATTAATACCAGAGATAGTGGGCATCTTTTCATTGTTCTTGACACAAATTGGAATGCTCTTAATGATAAATATGAAGTTTAGTTTTGATATTTGGTAGATAATATGCTATTTAGTCTTGATATTTGGTAGGAATATAAGTTATCCCTATTTTTCTATTTCTAGTTTTCTGTGAATGTTTCCCCTTAAAAAGATATAGTGAATTTAATCAGATGCCTCTTCCGTTTATATATTTTTACTTTGTGTCTTTTGTTTAATTACATTAACATGTTTTCTAAGGTTAAGAAAATCCTTACTTTCCTGGTATAAATTCAACTTGCTCAAGATGTTTATTTTTCAATATCTTAGTATAAATAATTTAATATAAATACTCTAACAGAAAATAAATTGCTTGATATAGCTTCCTAATATCTGTGAAAAAAGTGAAATGCATTTTCTTGCAAATACTTTTCTGACTTGTTTAATCAAAATTATATTCCCTCATAAAATGAGTGGGAATTGTCCTCTCACTTTTTAGTGTCAGAAAGAGTTTACTTAAGATTATCTGTTACCTATTTAAAAATTTAATGTTTATTTTTGAGACAGTGAGAGCACGAGTGGGGGAGGAGCAGAGAGACAGGGAGAGAGAATTTGAAGCAGGCTCTGCACTGTCAGCGCAAAGCCCAACATGGGGCTCAAGCCCACAAACCATGAGATCATGACCTGAGCTGGAGTCAACAGACTGAGCCACCCAGGTACCTCAAGATTATCTGTTTTTTAAATGCCATCTACTATAACATCTAGATCTGTGCTATAGAATGAATGTTCATGTGCCCCTGAAATTTATATATTGAAACTTAATCCCCAATATGATGATATTTGAGGAAGAGACCTTGGAGGTTATTAGGTTGTGAGGGTGGATTCCTCAAGAGTGGGATTAGTGTCCTTATAAAAGAGACCCCAGAGAGCTTTCTTGCCTCTTCTATCATGTGAGGACTCCACAGAAAGACAACAGCTCTATGAATCAGGAAGTAGGACCTCACAGGACAAATCTCCTGGCATCCTGATCTTGGACTTCCGAGCCTACAGAACTGTTACACATAAATTTTTATTGTTATAACCAGTATGGCATAATAGTCTATTGTATTCTGTTAAAGCAATCTGAACAGACTTAGATAGGCTGATTTCTGCTTAAAGAATATTTGAAGATGAATATGTGCCTCTGCTCCCTTCCCAGATGGAGGGATTTATAAAGCTGAAAAATAGATGAATAAGTGGTAACTGTCATAGAAGAAATGTAAAGTTAATTCTAAATTGGGTGCAAAGAAAGCCAGGAAGACACACAATTGTCACCAGAGATGGTGAAACTCATCAGGAATTGGTGTTGAAACATACATCTAGAAGTGAGGATGAAGGTAGAACTGAAGGTAGGTGTAAACATGGAACTAAAAATAGGTGTAGGATTTTAAAAGTTGATTAAGAATATTTAAGTTGCTAAATGGCCTTCTCCACCCCACAGAAGACTGGAAGTTTATTCTCCCGAAGGAGTAAAAAAGCAACACTAAAAACTGAGGCTTTCTTTGAAATTTTATATAGGAAAAATGGTAGCTCCAGTCTTTTGTTTGAAACTAACTCTAAGAATCCTGGCAGCAAAAATTCTACAACTCAAGAAAGAGACTCTTAACTACAGAGAACAAACTGGTGGTTTCCAGAGGGCAAGTGGGTGGAGAAATGGGTGAAATAGGTGATAGGGGTTAAGGAGGGCACTTGTGAAGAGCACTGGGTGTTGGAATGCTATGGAAGTGTTGAATCACTATATTGTACACCTGAAATTAATGTAACACTGTATGTTAACTACACTGGCATTAAAATAAAAACTTAATAAAAATAATAAGAAATTGGTAGAAACGTGAAAAAAAAATGTCTACATCCCAAGCAGCAGATTGTAAGAGACTTGTCTACAGGGTTGTCAGATAAAATACAGGGTGCTCAATTAAATTTGAATTTCAGATAAAGAATGAATAACTTTTCAATGTAAGTATATTCCCTTGGGATAATTGGGCCACATTTCTTCTACAAAAATTACTCTTTGCTTAAATAAAATAAAATTTAATTGAGCACTTTAAATTTTTATTTGCTAAAAATGGCAACCTACTTGTTTGAAAAATCTGAACAGTCTTTGAGAAAACCTAAAGATACTGATACTCAGTGTCCCCTAAACAGTTTAAATTTTAAAAAGCTCCATTCATGTGCAAAGAGCTCCCAATCAGCTTTTTAGTGTCCCATTTTTTTAAAAAGAATTTAGTAAATGAAAAATCCCTTTATTCATTAATAGCAACTGTTAATACCCTGAGTCGATACGACCCCAGCTACACTTTCTGGAGAGTGTACACCTTATAGAGTAATTCTCCAAATATCAGTTATCTGAGCTCTTATTTCCCTACCATGCAAATCCAATATTTCTCACTGTAGAATTTTTTTTTCCTAAAAATCTAAGGAAACAGAGACTGTTATGGAAGAATGTGGAGCTATATCATGCTATTCTGTTGACTTTATTATTATTGTGCTCTTAAGGGTTGTTGTTAATCCTGCTGCCAATTGCTACTTTCGTTTGAGATGAAATTCACATGAACATAAAATTAACCGCATTAAAGTGAATAAATAATTCAGTGGCAGTTAGTGTATTCACAATGTGTGCAACCTTTATCTCTATCTAATCTAATTGTAACTTCAGGTAATAACTAAATACTGCTTCATTAATTAATTAATTTTGTTCCTCTAATTGTTTAAGTTTTGGCCACTGGGAGATTTTTCAGTTGGCTTTTGTTGTTGTTGTTGTTGCCCCTTTGACATAACCCATCAATGTGTGTTTTTTTTTCCAATTCTACTTTTGTTTTTTTTCCAATTCTACCTTTGTTTTTTTTTCCAATTCTACCTTTGATTGACAAATATTTGAGTTGGTCTTGATTATTATTATTATAATAAATTGTGCTGCTAGAGACATCTTTGTACATCTCTGGTACAGAAGTTAATTTAGAAAATTCACTTTAAATGGGAATATCTCTATCACATGAAAATGCCAAATATCTTTCCAATTTGTTAGCACTAATTTATACTCCTACCAACAGTGTATTTAAGCTGTCCTACTGAGTCACATTCTCTGCAACACTTGATATTAATAGGCTTCAGGTATTGCGAATCTAGTAGCTATAAAAAATGTTATATTTCATTTCTCTATTAATCAGGTTAAGTATACTTTGAAATACTTATTTGTCATTCATAGTTTCTTCCTGTGAAAGTTTCTTCACAAATTTTGTCCATTTTTCCATTTTGATTTTGAGTCTATATTCTTATCGATGTAAGGCAATTCTTTGGCAGTTGTATGTATCACAAACATCTTTTATTTTTCTATCTTATCACTTTCCGTCAAGCATCTTTAATAAAGAAATAAGTCCTTAAGTTCAATGTAGTAATTTTATCTTTGTTATTCTGATTATTAGTAAAATCATGAATATTTTATTTCAGTATTGTTCCTCTATAAGAAGGTATTAGAAAGTACTTGCTATAGGATTTATACTTGTGTTAGGTGGTGTCCAAGAGGTTTTAAGGAAGGGGGATTTTTTTGGATGGGGCTATTTCTCTGATTATCTTAATAAATATTATCTAGGAAAAAAGACTAGAATAAGGCTATAGTTTTAATTGGTAAAGAAGCAACACTCATGCATAGTATCCAGAATATGGAGATGTTTGGACATTTTGTGGTTTGGGCAATATTTATGTTTTCATCTTTGGTCAAATCCTAACCCAGCCAGTTCACAGCAATATCAGAGGAGATCAGGCGCGCTCAGGGTAGTATGGCCGTAGACAGTTCATAGCAATATCAAGGGCTATATGGTTATACCAGGCCAAATCCTGGATCAGGAGCTATTCTTCTCTTGCTCGTAAGATATTTCCATTGTTTTAAAGTATCTCTTACACAAGATACTTACTAACTTCAAACATAAAAATAGTAAATTGACAGTGAAAAAACTTAGCAAATGACACTTCAACCAAGTGGTCAAAGTTAACATCACCAGTAAAAGGCAATCAATACTATATGCCTTCTGATATAAGTCATGGATAAAGGCAGAGCAGCACTCTCATGGTATTCCAGCCCCAAATGTGTAACTTGAATCTAATCATGAAGAAACATCAGATAAATCCATGTTGAGGGACATTCTACAAAAAAAACAACTTGTTCTTTTAAAAAATATCAAGGTCATGAGAGACCAAGACTATGAAACTATTCCATTAAGGACACTAAAAAGGCATTATGTAAATGCAATGCGTGATTCTAGATACACTCTAAATTATTATTTTCTCTGCTATAATTTGTGAGATGGTTGTAAATATTAATAAGATCCATAAACTTTAGTACTGTTCTGTTTATGTACTGTAATTTTCCTGATTTTAATTACTGTGGTTGTGTAAGAAAATGTCCATCTTTAGGAAATTTACACCAAAACATTTGGGGCAAAATATCATGTCTGCAACTTATTCTAAAACTTCTTAGGAAATAATAATAATAGTAATAGAAAATAATAAAGGAAGAGAAAGTGAGAGAGAAAAATGAAGCAAATATGGTATAATATTAACATTTGGGGAATCTGGGTAAAGTGCATACAGAAATTCTTTGGATTACTTGTGAAACTTTCCTATAAATTTGGAATTATTTCTCAAGAAAAAGTTTTCTAAAACACTAAAAGAGAAGACAGTTATGTGCAGAACAATATTCACTGGTACATTATTTATAATTGAAATATTGGAAGCCTTCCCAGTGTTCTATGACAAAGTAAGTTATGATGCATATGGTTAAGGAATATTACTCAGACATTAAAATTAGCCTAAAATCTAGGTAAGAACTAACTAATTAACCAAATAAATAAATTAAAATAAAATCCAGGTAAGAACAACTCAATTTGCTCTCAGAAGAGAGAACCACAAAATAATTCTCTTGACTATTTTGGCATATAAATGTTTTAGGTGTTTTATAATAAAGAAACTTTTTAATTTCAGTTTAAAGGCTTGATTCTTTGATCTGCCTCAACCACTCTTGAAAGCTATCAGAAGCAAGACTAGAATTCAATGCTATGGGAGCTTTGTGTTCATCTTTCTATAAAATCCTTTCATTATCTCTACTCAGATGTTGAAAGGATTTATTCCAAGTCCCTGTGATGGTCAACGTTATGTGTCAATTTGTCTAGGCTACAGAACTCAATTATTCAACTGAATACTAATCTAGTTGTTGCTATGAAGGTATTTTGCGGATGTGATTAAAGTCAATAATCAGAGGACTACAAGGAAGATGGCAGTGTAGGAGGACGCTGGGCTCACCTCGTCCTCCTGATTGCTTAGATTCCACCACATCGGCCTAAATAACCCAGAAAACCACCAGAAGACTAGCAGAACAGACTCTCCACAGCCAAGTGTAGACAAGAGGCCCACAGAAGAGGGTAGGAAGGGTGGAAAGGCAGTGTGTGCTACACAGACTGGAGTGAGGGAGCCAGGGTGGTGGAGAGGCAGCCCATCTGGCAAGGCAGAGCCCCTGAAGTCTGGCTTGCAAAAGCGGGGACCTGGACTGTGTGAGTTCTGACAGCCAGTTGGACTTAACACCTGGAATGTTAAAAGTCAACAGCTCTGCTCTTGGAGAGTGGGGAGGGCGAGAGGACACCGGGAGGGAGAATTGTTGAGCCCCAGAAGGACAGAGCTCGGTGGGGGAACAAGGCGCTGGCAAGCGCCATTTCGCTCTCCCATCCCCCAGCCGAAATTCCAAAGGGAACCAGTTCCCCTCACCAAACATGCCTGTCCACGCAAACGCCCAACGCTGTGCTTCTGTGGATTCATCCCTCCGATGGGACTGCCTCCCTCCCAGTGCTGCAGGGCCCCTCCCTCAGGGGACCACCTACAGCAAAACTAGCTAAGCCTGCCCCTCCCAACCCTGTGCACCTTGTGGATCCACCACAGCTAATACACCAGATCCCATCCAGGCAGCACCACAAGCCTGGCAGTGTGCAAGCAGCCCAGACAGCGGCCACACCACTCCACAGTGAGTCCTTCCCCTGGGAGAGGGGAAGATAAGGTACACGCCAGTCTGACTGTGGCCCCAATGGTGGGCTGGGGGTGGACATCGGGTCTGACTGCAGACCACCCACCAACACAAGTTACTCCCGACAGCACAGGGGAAGTGCCCTGCAGTTTGGAGCTATTGTGGGGACTACCCAGAATGACAAAACAGAAGAATTCTCATCAAGAGAAACTCCAGGTAGTAGCAACAGCTAACGAAGTGATCAAAACTGATTTAAGCAATATAATGGAACAAGAATTTAGAATAATAGTCATAAAATTAATCACTGGGCTTGAAAAAAGGATAGAGGACAGCAGAGAATCTACTGCTACAGAGTTCAAGGGACTAAGAAACAGTCATGAGGAGCTAAAAAATGCTATAAATGAGGTGCAAAATAAAATGGAGGTGGCCACAGCATGGATTGAAGAGGCAAAGGAGAGAATAGGTAAATTAGAAGATAAAATTATAGAAAAAGAGGAAGCTGAGAAAAAGAGAGATAAAAAAAGCCAGGAGTATGAGGGGAGAATTAGACAATTAAGTGATGCAATAAAATGGAACAATATCTGTATCATAGGAATTCCAGAAGAAGAGAGAGAGAAATGGGCTGAAGGTGCACTTGAACAAATCATAGCTGAGAACTTCCCTGAACTGGGGAAGGAAAAAGGCATTGAAATCCAAGAGGCACAGAGAACTCCCTTCAGATGTAACTTGAATCGATCTTCTGTACGACATATCATAGTGAAACCGGCAAAATACAAGGATATAGAGACAATTCTGAAAGCAGCTAGGGATAAACAGCCCTAACTTACAAAGGTAGACCCATAAGAGTAGTGGCAGACCTATATACTGAAACTTGGCAGGCCAGAAAGGAATGGCAGGAAATCTTCAATGTGATGAACAGAAAAAATATGCAGCCGAGAATCCTTTATCCAGCAAGTCTGTCATTCAGAATAGGAGAAATAAAGGTCTTCCCAAACAAACAAAAACTGAGGGAATTCATCACCACTAAACCAGCCCTACAAGAGATCCTAAGGGAGATCCTGTAAGACAAAGTACCAGAGACATCACTACAAGCATGAAACCTACAGACATCACAATGACTCTAAACCCATATCTTTCTATAATGCTGAATGTAAAAGGACTAAATGCTCCAACCCAAAGACATAGGGTATCAGAATGGATAAAAAAAAAAACACACAAGACCCATCTATTAGCTGTCTACAAGAGACTCATTTTAGATCTGAGGACATCTTCAGATTGAAGGTGAGGGGATGGAGAACTACCTATCATGCTACTGGAAGTGAAAAGAAAGCTGGAGTAGCCATACTTATATCAGACAAACTAGACTTTAAATTAAAGGCTATAACAAGAGATGAAGAAGGGCATTATATAATAATTACAGGGTCTATCCATCAGGAAGAGCTGACAATTATAAATGTCTATGTGCCGAATACAGGAGCCCCCAAATATATAAAACAGTTAATCACAAACATAAGCAACCTTATTGATAAGAATGTGGTCATTGCAGGGGACTTTAATACCCCACTTACAACAATGGATAGATCATGTAGACACAGGATCAATAAAGAATCAAGGGCCCTGAATGATACATTGGATCAGATGGACCTGACAGATATATTTAGAACTCTGCATCCCAAAGCAACAGAATATACTTTCTTCTCAAGTGCACATGGAACATTCTCCAAGATAGATCACATACTGGGTCACAAAACAGCCCTTCATAAGTATAAAAGAATTGAGATCATACCATGCACACTTTCAGACCACAATGCTATGAAACTTGAAATAAATCACAGGAAAACGTCTGGAAACCCTCCAAAAGCATGGAGGTTAAAGAACACCCTATTAAAGAATGAATGGGTCAACCAGGCAATTACAGAAAAATTTAAAAAATATATGGAAACAAACGAAAATGAAAATACAACAATTCAAACGCTTTGGGATGCAGCAAAGGCAGTCCTGAGAGGAAAATACACTGCAATCCAGGCCTATCTCAAGAAACAAGAAAAATCCCAAATACAAAATCTAACAGCACACCTAAAGGAAATAGAAGCAGAACAGCAAAGACAGCCTAAATCCAGCAGAAGAAGAGAAATAATAAAGATCAGAGCAGAAATAAACAATATAGAATCTAAAAAAACTGTAGAGCAGATCAACGAAACCAAGAGTTGGTTTTTTGAAAAAATAAACAAAATTGATAGACCTCTAGCCAGGCTTCTCAAAAAGAAAAGGGAGATGACCCAAATAGATCAAATCATGAATGAAAGTAGAATTATTACAACCAATCCCTCAGAAATACAAGCAATTATCAGGGAATACTATGAAAAATTATATGCCAACAAACTGGACAACCTGGAAGAAATGGACAAATTCCTAAGCACCCACACACTTCCAAAACTCAAACAGGAAGAAATAGAAAATTTGAACAGACCCATAACCAGCAAAGAAATTGACTCAGTTATCAAATATCTCCCAACAAATAAGAGTCCAGGACCAGATGGCTTCCCTGGGGAATTCTACCAGACATTTAAAGCAGAGGTATACCTATCCTTCTCAAGCTGTTCCAAAAAAATAGAAAGGTAAGGAAAACTTCCAGACTCAGTCTGTGAAGCCAAACTACTTTGATTCCTAAACCAGAGACCCAGCAAAAAAAAAGAGAACTACAGGCCAATATCCCTGATGAATATGGATGCAAAAATTCTCAACAAGATACTAGCAAATCAAATTCAACAGCATATAAAAAGAATTATTCACCATGATCAAGTAGGATTCATTCCTGGGCTGTAGGGCTGGTTCAACATTCGCAAATCAATCATTGTGATATATCATAGTAATAAAAGAAAAGAGAAGAACCATATGGTCCTGTCAATGGATGTAGAAAAAGCAATTGACAAAATTCAGCATCCTTTCTTAATAAAAACCCTCGAGAAAGTCGGGATAGAAGGAACATACTTAAACATCATAAAAGCCATTTATGAAAAGCCCACAGCTAATATCATCCTCAATGGGGAAAGACTGAGAGCTTTCCCCCTGAGATCAGGAACACAACAGGGATGTCCACTCTCACCACTGTTGTTTAACATAGTGTTGGAAGTGCTAGCATCAGCAATCAGACAACAAAAGGAAATCAAAGGCATCAAAATTGGCAAAGATGAAGTCAAGCTTTCACTTTTGGTAGATGACATGATATTATATGTGGAAAACCCAATAGACTCCACCAAGAGTCTTCTAGAACTGATACATGAATTCAGCAAAGTCACAGGATACAAAATCAATGTACAGGAATCAGTTGCATTCTTATACACTAATAATGAAGCAACAGAAAGACAAATAAAGAAACTGATCCCATTCACAGTTGCACCAAGAAGCATAAAATACCTAGGAATAAACCTAACCAAAGATGTAAAAGATCTGTATGATGAAAACCACAGAAAGATTATGAAGGAAATAGAAGAAGATACAAAGAAATGGGAAAACATTCCATGCTTATGGATTGGAAGAATAAATATTGTTAAAATATCAATACTACCCAAAGCAATCTACACATTCAATGCAATCCCAATCAAAATTGCACCAGCATTCTTCTAAAAGCTAGAACAAGCAATCCTAAAATTCATATGGAACCACAAAAGACCCTGAATAGCCAAAGTAATATTGAAAATGACCAAAGCAGGAGGCATCACAAACCTAGACTTTAGCCTCTACTACAAAGCTGTAAACATCAAGACAGCATGGTAGTGGCACAAAAACAGACACACAGACCAGTGAAATAGCATAGAAACTCCAGAATTAGACCCACAAATGTATGGCCAACTCATCTTTGACAAAGCAGGAAAGAATACCCAATGGAAAAAAGTCTCTATAACAAATGGTACTGGGAGAACTGGATAGCAACATTCAGAAGAATGAAACTAGACCACTTTCTTACACCATTCACAAAAATAAACTCAAAATGGATAAAGGACCTGAATGTGAGACAGGAAACCATCAAACCCTTAGAGGAGAAAGCAGGAAAAAACCTCTCTGACTTCAGCCGCAGCAATTTCTTACTTGACACATCCTCAAAAGCAAGGGAATTAAAAGCAAAAATGAACTATTGGGACCTCATGAAGATAAAAAGCTTCTGCACTTCCAAGGAAACAATCAACAAAACTAAAAGGAAACCAATGGAATGGGAAAAGATATTTGCAAATGATATGTCGGACAAAGGGCTAGTATCCAAAATCTGTAAAGAACTCACCAAACTCCACACCCAGAAAACAAATAATCCAAGGAAGAAATGGGCAGAAGACATGAATAGACACTTCTTTAAAGAAGACATCCAGATAGCCAACAGGCACATGAAAAGATGCTCAATGTCGCTCCTCATCAGGGAAATACAAATCAAAACCACACTCAGATATCACCTCACACCACTCAGAGTGGCTACAGTGTACAAATCAGGAGACTATAGATGCTGGCGAGGATGTGGAGAAATGGGAACCCTGTTGCACTTTGGTGGGAATGCAAACTGCTGTGGCCGCTCTGGAAAACAGTGTGGAGGTTTCTCAAAAAATTAAAAATAGATCTATCCTATGACCCAGCAATAACACTGATAGGAATTTACACAAGGGATACAGGAGTACTGATGCATAGGGGCACTTGTACCCCAATGTTTATAGCAGCACTTTCAACAATAGCCAAATTATGGGAAGAGCCTAAATGTCCATCAACTAATGAATGGATAAAGAAGTTGTGGTTTATATGTACAATGGGATACTGCATGGCGATGAGAAAGAATGAAATATGGCCTTTTGTAGCAACATGGATGGAACTGAAGAGTGTTATGCTAAGTGAAATAAGTCATACAGAGAAAGACAGATACCATATGTTTTCACTCTTATGTGGATCCTGAGAAACTTAACAGAAGACAATGGGGGAGGAGAAGGGGGAAAAAGGTTAGAGAGGGAGGGAGGCAAACCATAAGCGACTCTTAAAAACTGAGAATAAACTGAGGGTTGATGGGGGGAGGGAGGGGAAAGTGGGTGTTGGGCATTGAGGAGGGCACCTGTTGGGATGAGCACTGGGTGTTGTATGGAAACCTATCTGACAATAAATTTCATATTGAATAAATAAATAAATAAACAAATTTTAAAAATGAATTCATAAAAAAATCATAAGGACTAAAATGAAAAAAAAAAGTCAATTGGTGTTAAGTAAGGGAGATTTATCCTAGATAATCTGGATGGACCAGAGTCAACCAGTTTCAAAGGAATTTCAATTCAGCAGGGCTGAAATTTCCCTGAGGATTAAATTCCACCTGTGGATTGCCACTTCAGCCTGCCCAAAGATCTTCCAGCCTGCCCTTTCTGAAGGCTTGTGCTATGAATTTCAGACTATCCTAGCCAGCCCCCACAATCATATAAGCCAATTACTTGAAATCTACCTCCATAATATCTCTTACTGGCTCTGCTTTTCGAGTTAACATTGACTGAGACAATCATCAACCATATGACTAACTCCCAGCCATTGACCTTGCATTAGCTTTAAAAAGTCATTATTCTAAAAGTCATTGACTTGTATACTTAAGATGAGTGGTTAAGTTTTACCACCATCTTGGAGCCTGTGGAGACCACTGGAAACAGGGCTCCTTAAATGACAAATATATCTGGAAGACTGTGGTTCAAGACCATATTTTCTGGCTGTAAGCGAGGTCTCTGGAACCAGAGGACACACAGCTCTTATTAGAATTGAAGGTGTTTATGCTTGAGATGAAACTGAATTTTATGTAGGCAAGCCATGTGCTTATGGGTATAAAGCAAAGAAAAACACAGTGACTCCTGGTGGCAAACTGAACAAAACCAGAATTATCCAGGGAAAAGTAACTCATGCTCATGGAAACAGTGGCACAGTTCAGGCCAAATTCTGGAGCAACCTTCCTGCTAGGGCCATTGCTTTTTCCTGTGTGATGCTGCCCCCTACCCCCGCCCAAGGGTTTAAACTTATTGAAAAGTAAGTAAACAAAGGTGTATATTTGTCCTCTTGTTTATATATATATATATATATATATATATATATATATATATCATACAAAAAGTACATATATTTATATATAATAAAAAGTGAAGTGAATTTAATTGGACACAAATTATATCTCAATGGAGTTGTTACCAAAAAGAAAGAAAGGAAGGAAGGAAAAAAGGAAGGAAAAGAGAGTGCAAGGGAGAGAGAAAAAAAGGAAACAGGACAAAAAAGATCATTGCTCCTGTTGATAGTCTTTGCCTCCAAACCTCTAGCCTCCATTTGGCAGCTTTATCAGTTACTGCTCGCCACCAGCTGGCTAACTAAGTTGAAACCATACAAAATTGCTGACTTTTGACAATTTGGAGCTACAAAAACTGCAGTTTTACATGATTCACCTAATGTTTTCATCCTTTTCTTGCTTTTGTGACCTGCAGAAGTTTTTGCTCTGTTAAAATAAGGAGATGTAGTTAAACAAAACTTTTCAAACTTCCAAGTGATAGCTAACTATGCACAGCACTTCAGGAGCAACTTCCATTGTTTAATTTTGATTAACAAAAAGAGTAATTCACATTGTCAGAGGTCAAGAATATACTAATCTTAGCTTTCTTTTTTATATCTCATAAAGACTACATATTTAGGTCATAGGGAGGTATGATGATAGTCAGGATTCTTGAAATATTTTTCCTAAATTTAAAAACTAAAATTTAAAAATACTAAATAAATCAAGATGCACTTATACAAATCATAAGACAATCAGTGCAACCTTATAAAATGTGGGTAGACATATTTACTTTCCAACCCAATACACTTAAGGAGCACTGAAGTACTTAAAGTTCTGTCTTGCTCCTTCACATATTCCCAGATACCACACCTTAGAGCCAATTGCCATGAAGTAGTATAATAATTTAGATTATGTTAAAGAATCTTAGCAAAGGAGAGTTACAGATACTACCGATAATAACTTATAAGGCAGAAATACAAACATCTATAATCTTTTAGGTGGAAATTTTTGCTTTATGTTCAATTGAATATACATTCTGTGCATTTTGATAACATAAGAGGACATAATGTTCTGTATTATGAATGAGCATATAAATATATGACCTAATATTCAGCATGCTGAATATATCCTGTCACTCCCTTCTGACCTGCCAAGTTTCTGTGGAGAGATTTTCTGCGAACCTGATCTATCTTCCATTGTAGGTTAAGGACTTTTCCCCCTTGCTGCCTTCAGGGTTCTTTCCTTGTCTGTAATATTTTGTGAACTTAACTATGATAGGTCTTGATGAAGGCCAGCTTTTGTTGCATTTAGTGGGAGTTCTATGTGCTTCTTGGGTTTCGATGTCTGTTTCCTTCTCTAGGTTATGCAAATTTTCAGTTATAATTTACTCTAATAAACCTTCTTCCCCTTTTTCATCTTGGGCACCTATGATATAAATGTTATTACACTTTAAGAAGTCGCTGAGTTCCCTAAGTCTACATTTGTGATTTAACACCTTTCTTTTCCTCTTTTCAGCTTCATTATTTTCCATAATTTTTATCTTCTATATCACTGATTTGTTCTTCTGATTCACCCATCTTCATTGTTATCATATCCATTTGAGTTTGAATCTCAGTTACAACATTTCTAATTTCAGCCTGACTAGTTTTTAGTTCTTTTCTCTCTGCAGTAAGGGATTCCCTAGTGTCTTCTATGCTTTTTTTTCAAGACCAGCTGGTATCTTTATAATTGTTCTTTTAAATTCTAGTTAGACATCTTACTTATATCTGCATTGATTAAATCCCTGGCCATTGTTTCTTCCTGTTTTCTTTTGGGGTCAGTTGCTCCATCTTGTCATATTATCAAGGTCAAAAAAAAAAAAAAAAAAAAAAAAAGGAAGCTAGATCCTAGGTGTGTTTTGGTCTGTTTCTTAAAAACAGCTGATGCAACCAAAAAAAAAATTAAGTATAAATAAGTAAAAATAAAAATAACTTTAAAATTTGCTTTTTTTCTGTAACCCAAGGAAAACAAAACAAAACAAAACAAAACAAAACAAAACAAAACAAAACAAAACGAAGCTAGGTCCTATTTCCCCTAGAGCTGAAGCTTTGCAGCACTCTCTGAGCAGTTAACTTTATACGAGAAAGGGGGTTCATGCTGGTCTTCTGGGGGTGGGGCATGCTGTGCTGATTCTCAGGCTGACTTGTCCTAGTGGAGACACACCTACAGGGCGCAGAGGGCGGGGTTTATTGTAAGCGGCTCTGGCCTCCACTCGGTGGCGCTGTCTTGCTCACTGAAGTTGGTCAGTGCTGATGGGCAGGGTGAAAATGGCAACACCCCACTCTCCACCCTCAGAGTGGGGAGCTTGCATCTGCCACTCTTCAGGAAGCTCTCATAGAAAGGAAACAATCACCTCTTCTCCAAGCAGGGGAAATGTTTCTCCCCTGCCAAGCCAGGAGATTCTCAGACCACACTGCCTGCTCCCAGGTCTCCATCCTACTTCCCCACCAGAGCACCGCTAAAGCCCACCATGTATGACCCTGGTGATGGTACGGACTTCTGAAACTTCAGCCTCTGCACTCAGCTGTTTATAAAAACTTGCAGTAGTCAGCCCCTCTCCTTTTCCCATACTATGGTTTTGGGGAAGAGTTTTTCTTGTGAAAGTCCCTGCACACACTTTCACTCTTTCTCTCCCTCCTTCTTTCTCTCTTGCTCCTCTCTCCCTGATCAGAATTCCCTTCCCAGGGAAAGAGAGCTCTTCTCTCCCCCAAATTAACCCTCCACAGCTCCCACCTTCCACAATGTGGCAGATTTTTCATCTCTAGTTGTGTATTTTGCTCTCTCAGTCCTTAAGTCAATTACTTGGGTGTTCAAAATGATTTGATATTTATCTAGCTGTGTTCAAGGGAGGAAGCAAGTCTAGGGTCTCCCTACTCCTCCATCATCTTATCTCTTCCCTCTTAATTTGTCAATTCTTGTTATTCATTGGTGGTTATGCTATATAAATTCACCATGAACATTGAATAGGTAGGTTCCTGCAAGCCCCTAGTCACAGCATTTTCATCAACTAATCAATACATGACATTGTTTTCTATGCTTTTCTGTTTTAAAGACACTTTATTTATTACATATTGTTGATTCAGTAATACTGAAATCGCAGCCAACAGCACTATTAACTCATGCCTAAAGGAAGCTTATCTAATATGCATACATTCTCCTTAAGGCACATCCCAGCCTTCTTGAGCTCAGGAACACTAGACAGCACTCCAGCACTATGCTTGGGGGGCCATTTAGAATGGAGAAACCATCCACAAAAAGTATAACAATGTGGAAAATGTGGCACTAAACAGGGCGTGAAAAGTACATTTGTTTACAGTATGAAAGCTAAAACGAGAGGGTAGAGCCTTGTCTTGTCCCACCTCAACTGGAAACATGCACACGTGCTGCAGGTTTCTTGCCACTCTGAACATGTCTTCAAAGGACCACAAAAGTTCATTTTAGCAGGTAAATGAATTCACAAATATGGAATCCACAAATAATGAAAATTGACTATTGCTTAATCAATGTCTGTCTTCTCTCATTAAATTATAAGACTAATAAAAACAGTGAATTACTTCCTTTGTATCCTTAATATTTAGCACAGAGCCACACATATAGTAGGTTTTCAATTTGTTAAACAAATGAATTATAAAAATACCCTGGAATAATTCCTATGGTAGAGAGCCTGGAACACCTAAATAGTGTTATCAATTGTTTCCTTTATTTATAAAAAAGTATCAAATTTATTTGTAGCTTGTTTCAGTTTTATTTTTTTTTTATTTTTTTTTCCAACGTTTTTTTTTTTTTTTTTTTTATTTTTGGGACAGAGAGAGACAGAGCATGAACGGGGGAGGGGCAGAGAGAGAGGGAGACACAGAATCGGAAACAGGCTCCAGGCTCCGAGCCATCAGCCCAGAGCCCGACGCGGGGCTCGAACTCACGGACCGCGAGATCGTGACCTGGCTGAAGTCGGACGCTTAACCAACTGCGCCACCCAGGCGCCCCTGGTTTCAGTTTTAAATTAGAGCTGTTGGGCAGTTTTTGTAACAAAATTCTTTATCAGAGGTAGGGCAAACAGTAATAAGCTGTTAAATCCTGACAGCAAATAAAATTGGGAGGTCATCCATTTATAAAAGCTACACTTAATAGTATAAAGTTTCAGTTATACTACTTAACTGAATAAAATCGTACAGCTCCCCTAATTGTAACATATTCTCATTTTAACATAATTTACATTTTTCACCAAATTACTACTATTCCTGACAATTTTTTTTTCAAATTTTAATACTTTACCACTTATTCAGTATAACTCAGCTGTTACTCTTTAAGAGTTCCTTAAAATGAATTTGAAATTTAAATTTTTGCTTTGAACCTGCTTGATCAAAGAGTACAGAACATCACTACCATGAGAGATGAAACAAAGAATGGAATAAAAAACAAAAGTGATATCTATATAGTCAGCAAATTAGCTGACAAGACATTTTAACTATGTCACATTTCTGCTCAGCACAAATAAGAATAAGCTGGCTCTGAGGGACCACAATATGTAACATTTTTACTGCAAGTTTTAAGTCACAGCATTAGTCTTCTCCAACAAGTCATTTCTAAGAAAATGTCAGTGTTCATAACTACCAAAACTGTTATATCCAGTAGATGGTTTTCTACATTTTAAGGTAAAGGAATTCTTTATAAAATTTGGCTTAAAAAATAATGTCAATAATTACTAATACCTCAAAGGCTAACATCAGAAAACCACAGAAAATAGAACTACTCACTCATAATGTTATTTAGTTTTGAGAAAGCCAGAAATAACTCTATTTCAACCAATTAGCAATAATGATAAAAGGTGTGATGAATCTACCATATCTCTTTTAAGCCAAAGCACATTTTCACCTCAAAGAGGACAGTTCTGACTTTTTCATTCTCAGTTTCCTTCATCCAGAACAGGATCCTCTTTTAAACCATTATTTGAATAGAATCCATATTCTAAAGTCATTTTTCTCCATATGATGTTTTCATTTCAGTGCATAAACTACAAAACAGCAAATGACTAAGTCAATTATAAAGAATTTGTAGCATAAAAAAATGCTAATTTACAATGACTGTCAACAAACCCAACCAATTTCTACTCCCAAGCCTACAACTTCATTTACTAAATAATACTTTCATGAAGTATTATGGTGGGGTGGGGTGTGGGGGAGCCTGGGTGGCCCAGTTGGTTAAGCATCTGACTCTTGATTGGACTCTTGATTCAGCTCAGGTCCTGATCTCACAGTTGGTGGGTTTAAACCCAAGGGAGCCTGCTTCGACTTCTCTCTCCCTCTCTCTCTGCCCCTCCCCCACTCATATTTTCTCTCTCTCTCTCTCTCTCTCTCAAAATAAATAAACCTATCAAAAAAATTCAAACAGAAAGAAAGAAAGAAAAGAAAGATCTTAGTGGGTCCCTTCCAGAGCTTCATAATATGCCAAATGATTTCATTCTAGCTGGAGAGCCTATTTCTTCAACTCTGTGTTGGTTGTGTAGCTTTTGCAATATTTATTTCTTACTTTGCTCTTTTTCTCTGGCCTTTGTCTTCTGGGCCAGTTTCCAAGACAGCTCACACTCACTAGGCGCAGAGGGGAAGGGGCCCACAGAACTGCTGTAAGGAAGCCATGTGGGGCTTTCACAGTCCATTCCATAACATACTGAGCAAACCTTTCCACCAAACATCTCTGTAGCAATATTAGGAAAATTTAGACTTGATTTGCCCTAGGATTATTAGTCAGCCAATCATAATTTCAGATGATGCTTGGCTGTTTGTCTTCTTCCTTCTGAAAGGAAATGGGGGCTAGATCCTGGCCCAGACTTGTGTGGTGCCTGTAGCTGCCACTGGTGGCACTTTACCACCATCAGCACCTCCTCCTTTGTGTTTTCCTCCCTTGCTCACTCTTAATTTCTTACTTCAAGGGGCCATGGGCCCAGAAGAACCACGTTCACCACTGACTCTGGGCCTTGACAAGCACGGGCTCCTCAGCCCGTCCTAGCCCTTCAGGACTGGCACAACAGAGGGTCCCCAGGAAGCCAGGGCTGCCCCGCCACACCTTGCACAACCTGCAGGTGGCTGCCTCCACAGGGCATTGGGCAAAACTGCTGCAGTGGCCATGACCACCCCTATGTGGCTCCTGGGACCAGGTGCTGGGACTCCCACTCCCAACTCACTGAGCCATTTTTTTTGTCCCAGCTACTGCAGTCAGGTAGACATTTAGTAATGGGAGACTAAAATTTCTTCTGTTGGCTTTCTTTAAATTCTCAAATAAAAAGTTCCTTCAAAAATTTGTCAAAAAAATACTGACTCTAACAAAACAAAACAAAACAAAACAAAGCAAAGCAAAACAAAAAAACAAAACAAAACAAAACAACCTAACAAACAAAGCTGCCACTTTCAGGGAAGATTCTAAAGCCCAGACTGGACAGTCCCAGAAAACACCCTGTGTCATGAACTTCAGTAGGACTGATTTCACTTTGGGCCATAAATATTAACTAAGCATTAAATTAACTGTGATTTATATGAACCAGGTATTCATTAAGTTACATTAGGAAGCAGAGCTGATGGCATATTCTCCCTTAATGAATTTCCTTGCTGGAAGCAAGGGGCAATTCAAATTCTTTTCAGAAACCTTGGAACTATATCAAAAAGTAGGTGTTTAAAAATATGTGTGTGTTGTTCATGATGGTGGTGATGTTTCTTACAGCGAAAAACATTTTTCAAATGTAATAGCTGATCCTTTCAAACTCCCTTAGCACCTCAGTTTACTCACCCTGAAAGTGCACTGGCTATTGGACCCAAACAGCAGCCCCAAGACGCAACGTCACTATGAAATCACTCTTTCTTGTCCTCAGAGGCCAGTGGGTTTTCTCGATATTGTTCTGCCAAAAACATTTTGATAGTACCATCAAGCATTTGCTATAGAAAGTTCTCCTTATAGAAACCAAACTCAAACCCCAAAGTCCTGCATTTGTCTCCCTAGCCTGCCCACTTCTCCCTAGGTATGTCATTCCCATACTCTTGTACACAATAATACGCTTGTTTTAAATAAACAATAAGAAAAGATACATTGCTTCTACATAAGTGTATTGGGTAAAATGCAAAGCAGAAAGACAAAATATTTGTTGCTAGGTTTGATTCTTGGCTGTCATTTATCTAGACACTCTTATTTCATTATGAAATTTTAAAAATAATTACCAGAACATTTGTATAATTTTTACTCTTTCTTCTTTTCTGCCCCCATAATTGGCAGTTTCCGGCTTCTCTGCTTTCTATTACCAAAATCTCTCCTCATCTGTACCCACTCTCCATGAATACTAGCGATAGTCTACTTCAGACCTCAACCAGTGGTCTCAACTCTGAACACGAGGAGATTTTAAATGTCATGAAAATTGTCTCCCCCTCCTACAAAAAGAAATTTACACTTTTAGTGTCTAATGTTTGAGAAAACCTATAATGGCAAAAGCTACTATTGATTTATTATTAACATATTTAAATGATTTCTACTTTATTAATCATAATAATATCAAAATGCATTTCCCAAATATGTGTATGTGGTGTGGTTTCTGCTTGCCTAGCACCTCTCTCTTATTTAGGAGAGACAGCCCTTTTTAATTCTGGTTGTGTTTTCTTAACCAAAATAATTGGCCTTGGGTCTTGGAGCAATCACATTATGCATGTTTGCAAACACCATTCCTTATGTTAGAGATTGGTCCAGGGTTTTAGCAAATGGCTCAGATTGGGACAGAGCTCCTTCATGTGACTGGGGAGAAGAGCCCTTTTGTGCTTAATGGTACAGCCATGAGGGTGTGAGCTTAAAAGCTGGAAGTAGCTGTCTCCTTCACAACATTGTGCAGTTGGAATGGAGACAACTCATAAAGAATGGCAGAAAGAAAAGATAAAAAATGAAAAAAAAATTTTCTGCTTTTTGCATAAGCAAGATTAAGTGGAGTTTCTGTTATTTTAAACCTCCCACCCCTGGAATATAACACCAAGAAAGCAGGGTCTGAGCAAACCAAGTGATATTTAAAATCATTTTTTGAATTATAAAACATCAACATGAATAAAAAACCAAACATTACATAAGAATAATAAGTAAAAGTTTTCCCACTCAAAACAGCCCAAGTTTTCACTGGCAATTCCTAGATTTCCTTCTAGGAAACTGTTGGCATACACAAAAATAAAAGACATACAGAATGGAGTCTTTTAAAACTTTGTTTATGCAATTAGTACTATATAATACATGACTTTCATCTACTCCATTATGAATCTACTCCACTATTTTTAGTTAGCTATGGAACATTCCATTGCAATAATATGCCATAATTTATTTTATCAGTTCTCTGGATATTGTATGTAAGTGATGAATCATGGGAATCTACCCCCAAACCAAGAGCACACTGTATACACTGTATGTTAGGTAACTTGACAATAAATTTTAAAAAGTAATTAGAAAAATAAGTAGGATTTTATAGCATTTGGCTTCAATGAAGAAGTAATTTTTTTCCATATCATTTAGATGCTAAAAGATAAAATGTTTTGCTTGTTTGATATGGACTTATAGTCAGAATGTTGAGTGATGATTCATGTTTGAAGGATGGAGTTAACCATATCTCAGCTATGCAGCTTTAAGACTTCTTTCAAAATTCAAAAATAAATATAGGAATTGTCTTCATTTTTGTACCTTTAAGAAATATCTGCTAAGTATTTAAGAATAATGGATCTTTGCATTGTGTCTCAAAAATGGACCCATATATTTAAGGAGTTTCTTTCCTCTTTCTGGATACACATAGTGTAAGTACTGCAGACAAGAAGGACCAACAGAAATTCAAAATATTTCTGCACCCTATGGGGTGACTGGGTGGCTCAGTAGGTTGAGTGTCTGACTTCGGCTCAGATCATGATCTCATGGCTCACAGGTTCAGGCCCTGTGTCCTGCTCTGCGCAGACAGCTCAGACCCTAGAGCCTAGAGCCTACTTCGTGGATTCTGTCTCCCTCTCTCTGCCCCTCCCCTGCTTGTACTCTCTCTCTCTCTCTCTCAAAAATAAATTTAAAAAACATTAAAAATTTTTCAAAATATTCCTGCACCCTATGGCCATTGGAAGAACTATTAGGTAAGAAGTATGCATGGTGCACCTGGGTGGGTCAGTTGGTTGAGCATCTGCTCTAGACTTCAGCTCAGGTCATGATCCCAGGGTTGTAGAATCGAGCCCCATGTCAGACTCTGTGCTGAGTGTGAAGGCTGCTTAAGATTCTCTCTCTCTCTCTCCTTCTGCCCCTCTCCCCTGCTCATGCTCGCTCTCTCTCAAAAGAAAAGGGAAAAGATTTGTGCCCATATTTCTTTTTTGAAATATAATTTATTGTCAAATTGGTTTCCATAGAACACCCAGTGCTCATATTTCTTTACTATGTATAAAATGGTGCTACATTATAGTCAGTCAATCAATAAATAGAAACTTTTTTCCCATTTAGGTGTGATGTGATTGCCCCTGGATTGTGTTTGATTTCCCCTACTACTGTTAGCCCTGTGTACATTTTTTCCTATCCCTGCTGTGCACAATTGGGTAACTAGAATTTCTTGATGCTTAGTCTGACTATAAGCCAACCACTTTGAAAATAAAATAAGGTACTTGAATGACCTTTTGCAATCTGATCAAGTTGTCTTCAAAAAGCTGTATCTTAACGTATCTCCCTGATCTGAAATACATCATTTTACCAAGTAACATGAGAAAAAATATTCAGTGATGTGCATTACAAAAGCTTGGATCTATGACCTCTGAAAAAGCAGTCACTGAAGACAAAAATTTTAATATAATTCCACTGAATATCAAATCAACAATAGATAAGCAAGTTTAATTTTCTGTGATTTTCCATAGGATATTTCTACAGTGTGGTGGACATAGAACCTAGATTTAATAAAGTAAATACTTAGGAGGCAGGAAGGTTAATGTCCATCTTGCAAAAAATAAAAAATAAAAAAGTCATTGGGTGAATTAGGGTCAACATCACCAATTATTTAAAATTCTTTAAAAACAGCCAAATATGAAATTCTTAGTAGATAATGGTAAAATTCTCTGCAGCAGAATAATAGTCAAAGAAAAAATGTTTAAATGTTCCCATTATAATGAATATTTCACATTTTCTTTGTGCCTTCCTAAAAACTCTGAAGTCTTTATGAATGATAATTTTTCTTAGTGAGTTTCAGTGCACAGTAAAGAATGGTACTTCAGAGAAGTGAGCCCTATCTAAAGACTTATTTCATATATGACCATATAAAAATATAAGTAATGAGACAAAGCTCTTTGAAAGATAAATATGTATCTAAAAATGTGGGTTAATGTAGGTAGCAACTTAGAATTTAATAAAAGGTGTCTTTTTACTGGAAAAAATAATTCCAGATTTCCTTCACGTGCAACAAAGTGCCCTCGATTGCCAATATCTTTAACAGCCTGTAAGGTATATTTAAATTAATAACTAATAATTATTACTTAATCTAGTTCTTGGATTCCTCCTCTAGAAAAAAAATGAAATAGTTCAAAAGCAGGGGCAGTACGGTTTTCTCAATTCAATTTAGATGCTTCAGAGCACTGCACAGTGTTACCAGTGTCACGTTGTTGAACGGTGATAATAGTAGCACATTTAGGAACATTAACAAGTAATAGTTCTGGAGAAAAGCCAGTTGGCAAAAGCTGCTGCCATATGAGATTAGCAAGCTCTTATATTCCCTCCCACATTGGAAGTGGAAAAATCTTTACAATTTCAATTACATTACATATAATTACTTTATTTTCAATGTTTATATGCACAAAGCATATGCATTTGCAAAATACTTAATTTTTACTTAAAATTCAGAAAGTGCTTTAAGACACTAACGCACCGATGTGTTGTTATGTGTCATGTAGCTATCCACATGTAGAATTGGGGAAGTTTTTCAGAAACAAATGATCTTTTCAAACATGCAATGCCAACCAAGCCGTTCCCTATAGTGAGATACTGGGGCTCCTAATATTCACTAAATACAAACTCTATTTCTGAGCATCCCTATTTATATGTGTGGGGATACAGTTGAGCCTAAACAGAGAATCAGAGTCCTGTTATGGTATATCTATATTAGAAAAACTCATCCAAAACTTGAAAATAAGGCAAGAATATTACAGCAAACTCTTTCAAAATCATGCCAGAACATTGTGTAACAAGTCCATCTGGGGATAACTGGTTCCCTGAAGCTTGTTGGTCTCCCTAGGAAATGTAACTTTATTTGAATTATTATTTACTGATTATTAGGGCTCAGACTCTGAAAAATTAGATGTTCTCTTCTAGAAAATGGATAGGTTACAAATTATTTTGTCCAGGAGAAATGAATATGGTTTCTATTAGAATAGGTAAGATAGGGGCGCCTGGGTGGTGCAGTCGGTTAAGCGTCCGACTTGAGCCAGGTCACGATCTCGCGGTCCGTGAGTTCGAGCCCCGCGTCGGGCTCTGGGCTGATGGCTCAGAGCCTGGAGCCTGTTTCTGATTCTGTGTCTCCCTCTCTCTCTGCCCCTCCCCCGTTCATGCTCTGTCTCTCTCTGTCCCAAAAATAAATAAACGTTGGAAAAAAAAATTAAAAAAAAAAAAAAAAGAAAAAAGAATAGGTAAGATAACTCAAAGGTTACCATTGTATTTCCCTGTAGGACATTAAGCAGTTTTTACTCTTACTTAGAATTCTTTCCATAATTCATTTTCCACACACACGTGTGTGTATTTGTTTATGTGTGTCTCTAATCAATTTTGTCATTCTGTATCATCAATAAGATAAATAAATCTATGATTCTTTAACATGTACCCACTAAGGGACTTACCTACTTAACTTGTTGAAAATATAATCTTAATGACATTAATGAAATGTTAATAAAATGTTAACTATAACACTATGCTACCTTAATAAAATATTATCTGACAAACTGATGGGTCAGTGATCTCGACGCATCTATTTAATGAGTTTGTGTGCCTGGTGCAATACTGCCTTTGATATTTTGTGTTGAGATGCCTGGACCAAACTTGAGAGACACAAGAAAATAGAGAGTATCTGTGATCTCTCCTTGGCCCCACTCCAGGGAGTAGATGTGATCCACTAAGACCAAGATATGCAAGTAACAGGACTATCTTGATGAAGCTCCAAACAATCAGTGCTGCATCTGAACACAGCCCTGACATGGGGAGAGGCAACTCCCCATACCCAGGAGGTAGCAGAGGCCATGAAGCGGAGAGCTCTGAGCACTGCAGCGTATCATCAGGGAAACACAGTGATCACAAGGGCAATGGTGGCTACCCTCTAAAAGCCAGGCTCTCCTTTCTGATGGCTTGTGAGAATAACAATTTAGCTAGGAGGCCATAGCAGAAGAATATGCACGGTCTTATTTCTCAGGACATAGGGGACACCACCTTGAAATCCACACAAATAACAGAAAAATTGGTAAACTTATTTTAGACTCAAGGTAAGGGGTATAGGGTGTGAGTGATGCCTTAGCAAAACTCACATGTTTATATTGATGTTACTTCATTTGAATTAAGTGTAAGACCTGAAGATATTTCATTCATTCCAGTTTTAAAACAAAATTTTCATGAAAGTGTGACAATGGACCTTATTTCTATTTAGGTAGCCAGTCTTAAGGAATTCTAGAGTCATCTTTACATTATATTTTACAAGACTAAAGAAAAGTTATCCTTAGTAATAGGTAATACTATCCCATGAATATCAGTATAATAAAATATATTTATTTTTAAAAATTTTTAATGTTTATTTATTTTTGAGAGAGAAAGAGAGAGCTTGTATGAGCAGAGGAGGGGCAGAGAGAGGAAGACTGAGGATCTGAAGCGGGCTCTAAGTTGACAGCAGAGAACCCAATGGGGGGCTGGAACTCACGAACTGCAAGATCAAGACCAGAACCAAATTTATATGCCCAAATGACTAAGCCACCCAGGTGCCCCAAGAAAATATATTTAGTTGTGATTTTCAAACTTTGAGTTTTTCTTTCAGCTAGCCTGCTTGTAACAGATAAATGGTGGCAAACCTGGTAATTGTTTATCTTTGAAAGATTTTGTACACAAATCAGGGTGCTTATTTCTATAAAAATAAAATTTTTATAGAAACTATAATAACAAAATATGATTAGTAGAGGAACAAGAAGAAGCAGAAGAACATTAGGAAGGCAAAACAATGTATATCCAACCAGGACACTTTTAAGAGTAAAAGGGGGAACTACTAATAATTATCCTGGAAATACAAGTGTAAACCAGAAGACTGTTGAGCAAATTGGGATTTAAGTTCACTCTATGAATGAACAGGAATAGGTGGAATAAATCCTAATTAGAATTTTCTAGAAACTTTCAGAAATATGAGTATACTTGTAATGGACATAGAGATGTACTACTCAGATAAGACACCCCCCCCCCCTTAAGAAAGTTCCCCAACTCCTAGCAACGGTGTTGACAGGCAGCCTCCACTGTCAGTTCCTTCATTCATGCCTCAGCTACAGAGGGCTGTCTTGTCCCAAGATTGTGCCTTTCCTAGGGCAGCCCAGGCCGTTTCATTCCAACATGAGACAACTCTCTCAGGTCATTTAGACTCAGAGCTCCCCATGGATTGACTTCTCCAACTCCCCAATAATGTTTCCTTTCCCACAGGTGTTTATCTCAAGGGAACTCCCTAAAATCATCTTGCATACTAAACTCTATCTCAGAACCTCCTTCCCGGAAATTCCAACCTGGGACAGTGCTTGACATTGATATGGTAAGTAGTACTGTAATCACTCAATGGCAAAGTGACCACAGGCTCTGAAGTCAGACTGTCTGGTTCTAATCTAGGCTCACCACCTCCTAGCTGTATGGCTGTGGGCAAGTCACTTAGCCTTTCTTTTTCTGTAAAATGTAGATAAAGGTAGAGTCTGCCTTATAGGGTTGCTTGGAGATTTAAATGAATACATATGAAGAACCTAGAATAATGCTTAGAATGTAGAAAGTCATCAGTCTTAGCTACTATTAGTATCGGTGATATTATTTTTAGTCTGGTTTCAGTCTAATTTGGGAATAATTGAGCATATTCTTTGGAGCAAGGAAGCCCATAGCAGTTCTGGATTGATTGAGTTCCCTATGACTGGGCCCTTCCTCACAACCAGTGCAAAATGCGCTTCCTGACCAGTACCCAGGGCCTCAGTGACTTAACTCTTACATTACCCAGATTCTGAACCCACACTTCTCCCCGTGCTGGAATTCCATGCCTGGGGTCCAGGTCTACCCAGCATCCAGATTCCTGGGTGCTCTATCCCAACATCCCCACAACCAGCTCCTTAATAGTCGCTCATGGATCTTCCCAACATCCCCACCCTTCTCATCCAGACCTCCAACTTTATGTAGTGGAACAGATATCTGCGATTCCTCTCAGTCTGACCCTTTCCAAAAGCATGCTCCTGTTGCCTTTCCCCCGCCTCTACATCAGATTTCCCAGATTCAAACAGCTTTGAAACACCCAAAACAACAGTCTCCTGTTTCTTTCTCCTGTGTTTACACACCCAACCCTGTTAGGGTGCAGAGACCTCAGCCCTCTTGTTCTATAATCGGGCCTTTGTGGATGCCGCCAAATTCTCTGTCCCTGTCAGTGTAGCACAAAAGGAAATCTCTTGTAGCAACAAACCACAAGTGACACAGGAATGTTATAAATATGATTCATAATACCAACCACAGTGAACTTCAGGAACCTGCGAAGTTTTAAAGAATATCTCCCCAAGTGACCTCATAGAAAGTCACTGAAGTACTGGGTAATCAGAAGCCATTAAAGATAATCTGGTTTGTAATAGTAGTAATTGCTGCTGCAGTTAGAAAATGAGTATTTCTTTTTCATATATTATTCATTCATTCTAAATAAAGAAACTATTTATGAGAGGAAAAGGCAGAATATTTTGTCCTGCTTTTTTAAACTTTAAATAAGACAAGAATAGTGAAGACTAAACTGTCTGTGCAATCTCTTATTTCAACATAGTGCCTAATTTTTTTTGTTAATAAAAAGCGCATTTCAGGCACGCCTGTCTGGCTAAGTTGGTAGAGCATGCAACTCTGAATCTCAGGGTTGTGAGTTCAAGGCCCACATTGGGTATGGAGCCTAGTTTAAAAAAAAAAAAAAAGCACATTTCATACTTAAAGTACTTTAAAACTTTAATCAAAATGCTGACATTCAAAAAATTAAAATATTAATATAAAATAAACATTTTTTGCTAAGAAAAAATATTCATAATAAGATACTATTAGTTTGACTGTATTAGTTTTGCTGATAGTGGCAATTTTCCTTGATATTTAAAAATACACCACAAAAGACCCCAAATAGCCAAAGCAATCCTGAGACAGAAGATCAAAGCTGGAGACATCACACTTCCTGAGCTCAAGCTATATTACACGGCTATAGTTATCAAAACAGAGTGGTATTGTCATCAAAACAGACACATAGACCAATGGAACAGAATCAAGAGCCCAGAGATAAACCCTTGCTTGCATGGTCAAGCAATATTTGAGAACGGAGGCAAGAATATTTAATGGAAAAAAAAGAGTCTCTTCAATAAATGGTGCTGGCAAATTTGAATCTTCATGTAAAACAATAAACTAGACCCTATTTTATACTACACAAATTAAGTTGAAATGAATCAAAGACTTAAATTTAAGATGTGAAACCATAACACTCCCAGAAAAAAAACATAGGAGAAAAGTCCTTTGACATGGTGTTGGCACAGATATTTTGGATATGACCCCTAAAGCACAAGCAACAAAATGAAAAATAAGCAAGTACTCTACGTATTGTCTCTTGGGTAATACTATCACTCCTGTGACCAAGAGGATGGTCTTGGAACAAGCAAAAGTAAGTGCAGCTCCCTAAAGCAGGGAAAAACTGTAACCAGACGGGAAAGGAGAAAACATTAGTTAACCATTGTGAAACACCACTATTTTCAATTCGACTTGAATAACTTTTCCTAAGAACCTCAGGATTCCTTCTGTGTTAAAAACCCAATCTATACCTGCACCCTAAACTCTGCATAGTTCTGCTCTCTGTTGTGGTTCCAAGAATTGTGAATGGGCTGCTACAGGGCAAGAATAAGACTATAAGAGAGGATTTTTATTTAAAAATACAACAACCAGGGGAGCATGGGTGGGCATGGGTGCGCCAGTCAGTTGAGCATCCCACTCTTGATTTTGGCTCAGGTCATGGCCCCAGGGTCATGGAGTCAAGCCCATGCTCAGCGTGGAGCCTGCTTAAGATTTTCTCTATGTCTCTCCCTCCCACCCCCTTGGTGTCCTTTCACCCACTCGTGCTCTCTCTCTTTTGAAAATTAAAAAAAAAAAAAAAAATATATATATATATATATACACACACACACACACAATAACCAAAGATAGCAGGTTATATGTATTACAAAACAAGGAGAAAGGCAGAAGGCTGAGAATCCTTTTAATTTGGGCCCTTTACATTTTTAAAAGCAATGAGTCATTGGCCAGTATTCTATGGTGGCCTAATGCCTAGAGGAATTTACAAGAAAAATGAAAAAGCAATCGGGCTATGCAGCAGAGACACCATTCATTGGGCATATCCTTTTAACTGTTCGCTATATAAACTTCCCAGGTGAAAAAGCACTCTGGCAACAGCAGAAAAGAGTCCTGAGGTTATAGCCCATCTCATTTCTAAAATAGTCAAGTTGCTATTAAGATGATAAATCACAATATTTCTAAAAAATGTGACTCATTCACTGTCTAGCAGGCGAATAATCACTGGATTAAGAGTCCTTGATAATATTATAGATGTAGTAATGTATTATAGTGCTTTTTAATAATAGGTCAAGAATTTTGAAACTTGCCTTATAATCCATATTGCTTTAAAAAGCTATTATAATCTAAGTACATGAAAACTAAATTAACTTCTCTGGGAGATTAGTAAAGAGAATTTATTATTGAATTTAGTTTCAGAAATATGGCCATGATGGTAACTCAGAACAAACAAACAAAAAACCCATCATGATCAGTAGTCACTCCAAAAAAATAAAGGAGAGTTTGAATTACAATATCCCCAAACCAAAGGCCCTCATCAATTTAAATTTATTTTTTAATAGCCCAGAAACTCATTTACCTGTGCTTGACATGCAGGAAGTAGACTATGTGAAAGATGAGGTTAAAACCTATACTATTTACCTTTGATGCCATATATAAAATCAAAAAAATAAAATAAAATAAATACAATAAATAATAAATCTTCTAAATTCAAGTAGAGGACAATTTTATGAAGTGGACTCAACTTTAAAAAACATAAGGAATGTGTAAAATGGTTGTTCTTTGTTTTTTGTTTGTTTGTTTTTAATCAAAGATGAATTGGTGGATTTAGCTCTGGGTTGTTAAAATTGATAGCCATAGTCCAATCTAACCTTAAATTGCTAATCAGTGGCTCCTTCTATGCTGGTGGATTATGTTTTTCATCAGCCAGTGAATTTACCTGACAAAATGAAGTCAATAGGTATGCCATTTCATTCCATTTCCTTTTAAGTAGCTTCAACTTCTTATAGAGCAAGAAAATAGAGGCTGCTATGAGATTAAATCAAACTAAGGTTCAAGGCTCATGGTGAAGAGAAACTGAGATTTCATACTTACTGGGGAAAGCTGATAAAGGTGGAGAGGTTTTTTTTTTTTCCCCATCTCAGGAGACAGCTGAGAGATTGTTTTACTGCAGGTGATATGTCGGCATGTTACTTACTCATGACACCTGCCAACCTTGAGAGAGTCTCTTTGTCATTACTTATAACTGCCAATTTACAAGATGGTCCAGTAGGGAATGAAAGAACCAACTGGAACAAATAGAGGTTTTACCACAGCTGCAGTCTGTCGGCACAAGTAGTGAATCCTAAATAGGAAGGAGCAACCCAAATACTTCTCCCAGGTCACCAGATCAGGCTTGAGACACAGACCCTGGCCTCATGGGATTAACATTCTAGGAGTACTGTGGACCAGGTGTTCAGGTTGATAGCTGGGAGAAAAGGCTTGATTGGATCATGTGAAGACTTTCTTTCCATATTAACTGGTTCAGAATATACAAGGTCTTTCCTAGTAACTGTAGCTTGAGTTCAAATTCTGGGGAAGATACAACCAATTAGAGTCAGTGCAGCAATGGACAAGGACACAAGGACAGGTCTAACAACCAGACTAGACAGAAGTAAGAGCAGCTGGAATTGAGAAAAGACTTTTGTCTGCCTAGAATATTTCTCCTGTGCCATTTATCTCCCTCTGGTCATGTCTGTCTGTTTAGGCATTTCAAGCGATAGCTATTCTGGGCATAGTATAAGGCTCCTGTGTTCACCCTGGTCTTATTTTGATTTGACCTTCCAGTTAAATTGGCATTTTGTAGTTGTTTGGAAACTGCCTTGGGGAGGGAGTTCGTGGTGGTGAGCAGGAAGGGTACTGAAGCAAAAAAAACCCCTAATTTATAACCATTTTGGTAGCCTGTTGACAGTAGAAGGTCATGCTACAATGTTTACGATGCATTTCTGGGGACTATGTCAGCCCCCTAATGTGACTGCAAGTTAGAACTTAGCTTGGATATGGCTTTATTTTTTTTTTTAATTTTTTTTTCAACGTTTATTTTTTATTTTTATTTTTTTGGGACAGAGAGAGACAGAGCATGAACGGGGGAGGGGCAGAGAGAGAGCGAGACACAGAATCGGAAACAGGCTCCAGGCTCCGAGCCATCAGCCCAGAGCCCGACGTGGGGCTCGAACTCACGGACCGCGAGATCGTGACCTGGCTGAAGTCGGACGCTTAACCGACTGCGCCACCCAGGCGCCCCTGGATATGGCTTTAAAGTGCAATGGAATGATCTAGGGAACTTTTTAAAAGTACCCGTATTTGGATCTCATCCCTGGACATTCTGATTTAATTGGACCAGGATGGGATCCAATCATCAGATTTTTAAAAGAACTCCTTCAGATATTTATAATGTGCACCCGTTTCCATTATGCAGCTAGGACATAGCACCTTTGCTTTATGTCTAGAAAAGCAAGAGAAAAGTCAAGCACAAAGGCAGGGTACACTCTGGTCTGTAGGGACATGTCTGCTGCTCTTTGGAAAAGACCCATCAAATCCTTAGTGGCACTGGTTTGGTCATTTGATGAGATATATCAGCCTGAGAGATGCATGCCTCTATGTTTCTTTACCAACTACCTCATCAATCGGAAATCCTTCCCTGACGTTATACAGATTGGGATCTGAAATGTGCCCCCCACTTTGTGAATGTATACATAGCCTGCCATGCATGTGGCATGTATACCTATTTATAGCCTAAAACAATAGTAGAATCTGGTGAAAATTCAAACTTCCAGAAATCTTCTTGCAAGAATGCCACAGCGATCATTACAATATTAATGGCCTTTCAAAAGTATACATATTTTCTAATTTGGCCTTAAATTCTCTTTTAAATGGGTTTTTAAGAGATCCTTCCATATCTAAAATTTGATATTCAACCACAGTAAGGGAGGTTACAATTTTTAAATTGACACAATTTCTTTGATAAAGTAAAGGCTGTCAAAATTATATGTAGGAGCCCTCAGGCAGGAGGAAAGAGACTTTCCACCTCCGTGGTAAATAAAGTTCTTGACAGAGTCTGAGTGAAAGAGGAGAGTGGTCCAGCTGGCAATCTCCTAATAGTCATTCTTTGGCCTGACAGAAGAAGGATTATGGAAGAGGAAACGTAATTAGCTTTCATCACTGTGTCATGACAGAATCCTCCCCTCTGTGGAACTAGCCTTATGGAAAAGATTATTATGCCCATCGCCATTCCATAAATGGACTGCATTATGCAACCCATGATAAAAAATGTTTGACATTCCATGAAGCCTAAATTTAAAAAGCACAGCATATGAATTATGGTTTAAGTGGGAAAGCAGCCTCCTGAGAAGAGACCAGTCTAGTCCATGACAAGCCATCCAGGCTTTGCAATTCTCTGTGTTCCAAGTTTCAGTGGGCTGAAAAATAGGAAGTGGTGAACTGATTCACTTTGTCGCAAAGTCTACAACTCCATGTGAGAATTAGAATTAATACTGGATAATACTCAATATTTCCCCCCAAATAGTATTTGCCTTTAAATGTAGTGGAGCAAGCATACAACTCGATACTAGCAGTTCTGTGTTCTGATCCCAAATTTTCAAGTCGGTAACTTGACTTGAAGGTCAGGGAACAGTTCAAATATCTCTGGATCTTGTTTTTTATCACTTAAGAAATATTTATTATTATTATTATTATTTGCATCTGGCGTCGATGAAATACAGCCAGATCAACACTAAACCATCCTGCACACCTAGAAAACTGATTTCAGAATTAACGCTACAATCTGCACAACCCCAACCACAGAACTCAGCAGGTATGCAGCATGGAGAGGTGAAGTGGGGGAGAGAAAAGCTGTGGAGGTCAGGGAACTGTTTTTGCGTGTGGAGAGAGGATGGAAATGGTGGAGGGAGAATATGGGAAAAGCACCCCGCCCCCATAGCAGCTGGAGAGAAAGTGGAAACAGCCTCAGGGACTGAACTAAAAAGGGAGAAAGGAGAAAGGAGAGGGTTTAAATTCCATTAAGACTCTATAAATAGGGGATACACAGAATCTGAAATTCTGCAGCTTGATACCTGGTGGTGCTCTGGTGGGAAGGGCGAATTCCCAGGAGCAGAGTGGGGCCCAGGAGGTTCTCGGGCCACACAGGGACAAGCGGTTCCACTGCTGGAAGGACATTTGGTAGAGGCTGGGAGGCAACCTGGGCCCAGCAGACCCCAGAGAATGGCCACATTCGCTGGTGCTGGAACAAGGTCGTTAAGGGTGAGGCCTGGTGCCACACGTGTGTTGTGATTTTCCATAATCCCTGAAAAGCTGCTGCTACACGATCACATGAACTTTTTCTGGGGCGGGCTGGCACCTGGCTGCAGTCTCTGGGCATCAGCAGCAGCACGGTCCTGTGAATGTTCCTGGGTGCAGCCAGCACCTGGCCATTGCTCAGTGAGACCCTCCACCAGAGGATCTGAGCGGGTCAAAGCCATAACCCTCAGAAGCGAGGGGTCGGGAAACACAACCGCAGTTAAGACTCAGGAGAGAAGTGCCGCCTGGTAACCTGACAGCTTAGTCAAGCGCAAAAGCAGGGAGTGGATGGAAGCTGGAGACAGAAGACAGGTGTGCACTTGATGGTCAGGGAGAGCACAGAGTTCCCATAGTAGATACTGGGAGCTGGGTGACACCATTTTCACCCCTCCCACGCATGTGCATACACACCTACAAACACCACAAAAATCCACCCCAGTAAGCTAAGCAGCACCATCTAGTGGAGAACAGAGCCATTACACTAAGCTCCACCCAACTGGGCCAACCTCGCTCTTCAGGAACACCACAAGTCTCTCCACCTGCTTAGTTTATGGACTATAAAGTGCTTCACAGTTTGACTCCTAGGAGAAACCGATGTAATTTAAATCGTACTTCAGTCTTTCACAGTTCCATCTATAACATTTTCTTTTTTTTATCTTTTTCATTTCTTTTCTTTTTCTTGAATACAGAAAGAGAAAAAAATATTTTTATTTTCAATTTTTCTGAAAAATATTTTTATTTTTTTCCTACCATATTTTTTAATTTTTGTAAATTTTTCAAATTCTATTTTACTTCCCTCATTTCATTCTATTCTACTTCATTGTATTCATTTTCTCAAATTTTCAAATGTTTTCCTTCCCCCACCTGCTTTTTTTCTCTAATCTGTCAATCTCCTTTCAACAACCAGACCAAAACACATCTAGGATCTAACATAATTTATGTGATTTTTTGTGTGTTTCTGTGTTGTTTTTAATTTCATAATTTTAATTTTTTTTTACCTTATCAATCCTTTTGTCCCTTTAAAATGATGAAACGAAGGAATTCACCACAAAAGAAAGAGCTGGAAGAAACTACAGCCAGGGACTTAATCAACACAAACAAGATGTCTGAACCAGAATTTAGAATCACAATAATAATAATCACTATCTCGGGTTGAAAATAGATTAGAATCCCTATCTACAGAGATGAAAGAAGTAAAAACTAGTCAGGATGAAATAAAAAATTCTATCACTGAACTTCAATCTCAAATGCATGCCACCATGGCAAAGATGGATGAGGTAGAACAGTGAATGAGTGATACAGAGGACAAACATATGGAGAATAATGAAGCAGAAGAAAAATGAGGGAGACTAAGGCAAAAGAGCATGATTTAAGATTTAGAGAAATCAGTGACTCATTAAAAAGGAACAACACCAGAATCATAGGGGGCCCAGAAGAGGAAGAGAGAGAAATAGGGGTAGAAGGGTTATGTGAGCAAATCATAGCAGAAAACTTTCCTAACCTGAGGAAAGACACAGACATCAAAATCCAGGAAGCACAGAGGACTCTCATAAGATTCAGCAAAACCCAGCCATCAATAAGGCATATCATACTCAAATTCACAAAATACTCAGGCAAGGAAAGAAATCATGAAAGCAGCAAGGAAAAAGAGTCCCTAATCTACAAGGAAAGACAGATCAGGTTTGCAGCAGACCTATCCACAGAAACTTGGCAGGCCAGAAAGGAGAGGCAGGATATATTCAGTGTGCTGAATCATTAAAAATATGCAGCCAAGAATTCTTTATCCAGAGAGGCTGTCATTCAAAATAGAAGGAGAGATAAAAAATTTCACAAACAAAAATTAAAGGAGTTCGTGACCACTAAACCAGCCCTGCCAGAAATTTTAAGAGGGACTCACTGAGGGGAGAAAGGATGGAAAAAAAAAAACAAAAAAAAACAAGAGCAACAAAGACTAGAAAGGACCAGAGAACACCACCAGAAACTCCAACTCTACAAGCAACATAATGGCAATAAATTCATATCTTTCAGTACTCACTCTAAACATCAATGGACTCAAAGCCCAATCAAAAGACATAGGGTAACAGAATGGATAAGAAAAAAAGATCCATCTGTATGCTATTTACAAGAGACACACTTTAGACCTAAAGACACCTTCAGATTGAAAGTAAGGGGATGGAGAACCATCTATCATGTTAATGGTTGACAAAAGAAAGCCGGAGTAGCCATACTTATATCAAACAATCTATATTTTAAAATAAAGACTGTAACAAGAGATGAAGAAGGGCACTATAGCATAATTAAGGGGTCTATCCACCAAGACCTAACAACTGTAAACATTTATGCACCAAATGTGAGGGCACACAAATATATCAATCAATTAATCACAAACATAAAGAAACTCATTGATAATAATACCATAATAGTAGGGGACTTCAACACCCACTTACAGCAATGGAAAGATCATCAAATCAGAAAATCAACAAGGAAACAATGGCTTTGAATTACACACTGAACCAGATGGACTTATCAAGTATATTCAGAACTTTTCATCCTAAAGCAGCAGAATATACACTCTTCTCCGGTGCACATGGAACGTTCTCCTGAATAGATCACATACTGGGACACAAATCAGCCCTCAACAAATACAAAAAGATCGAGATGATACTGTGCATATTTTCAGATCACAATGCTATGAAACTCTAAATCAACCACAGGAAAAAAAAATTGGAAAGATAGCAAACACTTATAGACTAAAAAACATCCTACTAAAGAATGAATGGGCTAACCAAGAAGTTAAAGAAATTAAAAAGTACATGGAAGCCAATGAAAATGATAATACCACAGCCCCCAAACCTCTGGAACACAGCAAAGGTGGTCATAGAGGGAAGTAGATAGCAATCCAGCCTTCCTAAAGAAGGAAGAAAGGTCTCAGATACACAACCTAACCTTCCACCTTAAGAGCTGGAAAAAGAACAGCAAATACAATCCAAAACCAACAGAAAACAGGAAATAATAAAGATTAGGGTAGATATCAATGCTATCGAAACCAAAAAACAAAACAAACAAACAAAAACAAAACAGTAGAACAGATCAATGAAACCAGAAGCCAGTTCTTAAAAAGAATGAAAAAAATTGATAAACCAGTAGCCAGCTGAATCAAAAAGAAAAAGGAAAAGACCAAAATAAATAAAATCAAGAATGAAAGAGGAGAGATCACAACTAACAGAGCAGAAATAAACACAATAATAAGAAAATATTATGAGCAATTATACACCAATAAAATGGGAAATCTGGAAGAAATGGACAAATTCCTAGAAACATATACACTACCAAAACTGAAACAGAAAGAAATAGAAAATTAAAACCGACCTATAACCAGTAAAGACATCGAATTAGTCATCAAAAATCTCCAAAAAAAAAACAATAGTCCACAGCCAGATGACTTTCCAGGGGAATTCTACCAAACATTTAAGGAAGAGTGAACACCCATTCTCTTGAAGATGTTCCAAAAAATAGAAATGGAAGGAAAACTTCCAAACTCTTTCTATGATGCCAACATTACCTTGATTCCAAAACCAGACAGAGACCCCACTAAAAAGGAGAACTATAGACCAGTTTCCCTGATGAGCATGGATGCAAAAATCCTCAACAAGATAATAGCCAACCAGATCCAACAATACATTAAACAAATTATTCACCACGACCAATTGGGATTTATACCTGGGATGCAGGGCTGGTTCAATATCCACAAAACAATCGATGTGATTCATCACAACAATAAAAGAAAGGACCAGAACCACATGATCGTCTCAATAGATGCAGAGAAAGCATTTGACAAAATACAGCATCCTTTCTTGAGAAAAACTCTTTAAAAAGTAGGGATAGAAGGATCATACCTCGAGATCATAAAGGCCATATATGAACGACCCAACGCTAATGTCATCCTCAATGGGGAAAAACTGAGAGCTTTCCCCCTAAGGTCAGGAACAAGACAGGGATGTCCACTCTCACCACTGTTCTTCAACATACTATTGGAAGTCTTAGCCTCTGCAATCAGACAACACAAAGAAAGAAAAGGCATCCAAATCGGCCAGGAGGAGGTCAAACTTTCACTCTTCGCAGATGACATGATACTCTATATGGAAAACCCTAAATATTCCACCAAAAAACTGCCAGAACTGATCCATGAATTCAGCAAAGTCCCAGGATATAAAATCAATGCACAGAAATTGCTTGCATTCTTATACACCAACAATGAAGCAACAGAAAGAGAAATCAAGGAATCAATCCCATTTACAGTTTCACAAAAGCCATAAAATACCTAGGAATAAATCTAACCAAAGAGGTGAAAAATCTATACACTCAAAACTATCGAAAGCTTATGAAAGAAATTGAAGAAGACACAAAAAAATGGAAAAAGATACCATGCTCCTGGATAGAAAGAATAAAAATTTTTTAAATGTCAATACTACTCAAAGCAATCTACATATTTAATGCAATCTCTATCAAAATAACACCAGCATTCTTCACAGAGCTAGAATAAACAATTCTAAAATTTGTAGGGAACCAAAAAAGACCCCGAAGAGCCAAAGCAATCTTGAAAAAGAAAACTGATCCTGGAGGCATCACAGTCCTGGACTTCAAGATGTATTACAAAGCTGTAATCATCAAGACAATATGGTACTGGCACAAAAACAGACACAGATCAATGGACCATGGTAGAGAACCCAGAAATAGACCCACAAATGTATGGCCAACTAATCTTTGACAAAGCAGGAAAGAATATCCAGTGGAATAAAGACAGTCTTTTCAGCAAGTGGTGCTGAGAAAACTGGACAGTGACATGCAGAAAAATGAACCTGGACCACTTTCTTACACCATACACAAAAATAAACTCAAAATGGATGAAAGACCTCAGTGTAAGACAGGAAGCCATCAAAACCGTCGAGGAGAAAGCAGACAAAAACCTCTTTGATCTTGGCCGCAGCAACTTCTTACTCAACACATCACCAGAGGCAAGGGAAACAAAAGCAAAAATGAACTAATTGGGACCTCATCAAAATAAAAAGCTTCTGCACAGCGAAGGAAACAATCAACAAAACTAAAAGGTAACTGACAGAATGGGAGAAGATATTTGCAAATGACATATCAGATAAAGGGTTAGTATCCAAAATCTATAAAGAACTTATCAAACTCAACACCCAAAAAACAAATAATCCAGTGAAGAAATGGGCAAAAGACATGAATAGACACTTCTCCAAAGAAGACAACCAGGTGGTCAATCAACACTTGAAAAGATGCTCAACTTCACTCATCATCAGGGAAATACGAATCAAAACCACAATGAGATATCACCTCACACCTGTCAGAATGGCTCACATTAACAACTCAGGCAACAATAGACGTTGGCGAGGTTGTGGAGAAAGAGCAACTCTTTTGCACTGCTGGTGGGAATGCAAACTGGTGCAGCCACTCATGAAAACAATATGAAGTTTCCTCAAAAAATTAAAAATAGGGGCGCCTGGGTGGCGCAGTCGGTTAAGCGTCCGACTTCAGCCAGGTCACGATCTCACGGTCCGTGAGTTCGAGCCCTGCGTCAGGCTCTGGGCTGATGGCTCAGAGCCTGGAGCCTGTTTCCGATTCTGTGTCTCCCTCTCTCTCTGCCCCTCCCCCGTTCATGCTCTGTCTCTCTCTGTCCCAAAAATAAATAAAAAAAAAAAACGTTGAAAAAAAAATTAAAAATAGAACTACCCTATGACCCAGCAATTACACTACTAGGTATTTATCCAAGGGATACAAGTGTGCTGTTTCGAAGGGGCACATGCACCGCAATGTTTACAGCAGCACTATCAACAATAGCCAAAATATGGAAAGAGCCAAAATGTCCATCAATGGATGAATGGTTAAAGAGGTGGTATATATAGATACAATGGAGTCTTACTTGGCAATCAAAAAGAATGAAATCTTGCCATTCACAACTATGTGGATGGAACTAGAGGGTAGTATGCTAAGAGAAATTAGTCAGTCAGAGATATACAAATATATTACTTCACTCATATGAGTACTTTAAGATACAAAACAGGTGAACATAAGGGAAGGGAAGCAAAAACAATTTAAAAACAGGGAGGCAACAAAAACATAAGGGACTCTTAAACATGGAGAACAAACAGAGGGTTACTGGAGGGGTTGTGGAAGGTGGATAGGCTAAATGGGTAGGGGAATTAAGGAATCTATTCCTGAAATCATTGTTGCACTATATACTCACTAGCTTAGATGTAAATTAAAATAAATAAATTAAATATGAAAATAAAAAATAAAAAAAGAAATATTCATTATTGCCTATTACACACTTAAGCACCTTGCTAGGCACTAAGGATATGGACATGAATAATACTTGGAACTCGTCCTCAAACGGTGTATAGCCTAGACAAGTAAGTAAATAAGTACAAGGTTTTCACTTCTGAAATTGCAACAGCAGAAATGTATAAAACAGAAAAGGAAATGACTAACTTGGTTGGAGAGGGGAGGGAGGAATCTCAACATAGGCTTAGAGGAAGGAATTATTGAGCAAGGTAATGAACTTATAGGCCTCTATTAGTTTAAGATTCTGTGATTTTAAATAGAAAATAAGGTAGTTCAATAATCAATGCGTTTATATGGGTCAATTGTTGTCTCTGTGTAAATTGTCAGAGTTTTCCCATAAGTCCTATAGATCTGTGAGTCCTATAGAGCATCACAGAATAACTTCCACTTGGCACCATTAATTACCCTTTCATAGTGCTGTGCCAGGCCCCATCCTGGAAAGCATCATGGTACCACAGTCCCTCAATTCGATTGTTCCTGCCTGCCATGTGCTTGGCTTTGTATGATACACTGGGCAGATGAGAAGGAATAAAACATAGTTTTGCCTTTAATGAGTGTAATAGGCAGCTTGGGGAAAATATCTGCAAACATATCTTATATAAAAATAAAGGGATTACATACAGATTAATGAATACCATAATGGGAGTTGGTTGAAGGTGCTTATGGGAACACGGAAAAAGGGGGCACTTGAATAATAATACAAGTTTGTATTATATATTGTATAATACAAGTTTGTAATAATAATACAAGTTTGTATTTATTAAGCTCTTACATCATGCAGGTATTTCCCATGATTGTCTCATTTAATTCTTTATTACAAACCTGTAGGATAAACATAATTACTCCTTTTATAGATGAAAAACTCAGTGAAATTAGAAATCTAGCCCCAAACCACAGTTATTCTTTGATAAGATAAGCTTGCTATGCAGGTCTTCTTGAAACCAAAATCCACACGTGTAACCATAATTTGATACTGCTTCCCAAAGAGAGGTTTACCAAGGAATTGGTTGCATCCATTTCCTAGGGCCTGCTATAACAAATTAGCTCAAAGCAGATAGATTCAAACAGAACTCTATTTTCTCACAGTGCCGGAGGCTCCAAGTCCAAAATCAATGTGTTGGCAAGGCCATGCTCTAGGGGATAATCCCTCCTTTCCTGTTCAGATTTGGTGACTCCAGCTGTTTTTTTCCTGGGCTTGTGGAAGCATGATGCCAATGTCTGCCTCCTTCTCCACATGGCCTTCTATGTGTCTGTGTGTCGTCTCCCCTTTTATCTCTTATAAGAACAAGGGGTTAGGGCCAATCCTAATTCAGGATGACCTCATCTTAATATCTTTACCTTAATTACATCTGCAAAGTCCCTTTTTCCAAATGAGGTCACATTCATAGATACCAGGGGTTAGGTCTTAGCTATGTTTTTTGGTGGATGGCAATTCAACCCACCAGACTGCTGCTTTGGTAGAGTTTTTAGAACAAACTGGAGTGTGTCAGAGTAGGAGAGCAGTAATTGCAACAGGTTCAAAGACAAGACAAGTAACACAATGCCACACTAGGAAACCACATATATTTCATTATGCTGGGAACACCAAAACAAAAATAAACAACAAAAAACATATGCTGAGAAATGAGGCTCAAAAACTAGAGAGAATATCATAGCCTTGCCCACAAGCTAAGTTATTAGGGCTATAGTCTAACCTGGGAGTCATTCAAGTCTTTTCATGTAAGGAAAGAACTATAATTAATTATGCATATAATACAAGTCACTCTAGTGCCAACATGAAGCAGCATTTTAGGATATAGATTTGTGGGCAGCATTGGACATAATCCAGATGAAAGAGAATAGATCAAAGACCATTTAAAAGAAGAAAGGGTTATGAAATTAAATGATAATAAGGGATAGATGTGAGTCGACTTGATAATCAGTTGGATGTGGGGAATTAAGGAGAAGAGGAGCTGGAGAAGACTTCCAGGTTTCAGCATGGGCTGCTAGGTCACGCTGCCCTTCACCAAAAAAAAAAGCGGAGTCAAGAATTGTTACAATTTCACAAGGAAGGAATAATGAATTTTATTGTGGACATGTTGGCTTTGAGTGCCTGAAGTATAAACAGGTGAACTAGACAGTTGGACATATGGAGAGAGATGCTGATTAGTTTTGTGTGGTGCGATTCTCTTCTGCAGAATCTGTTACTTCTGTTACTTTTCCAAGGACCATATCTTATTCATATTTACATCCCTAACAGCTGTCAATGTACCGAGCTAATAGTAGGTGATATGTCTGTTGAATTGGTTTAAATATAATTCCTATTAACTCTATCTCAAAGAAATTATAACAATAGCTATGAGCATTCACACACTGATTTTTTTTTATGTTAGCATGATGTATTAGGCAGGTTTCTTTCCATGTAGGTGTTTTATTATTTTCTCAATTCTGAGAGAAGAATTGACTTTTCAGACTACTAAGTTTAGGAAAGAATTGGACACGAGGAACAAAAAAGAAACAAATAAACAAACAAACAAACAACCCAACTGGACCTGAACAGTTTAACATCTTGTCACTTGTGTGACTGGCCTTTCTGCAGGGAGCACATTGTTTACTTGTCCACACCTCACAGGCTCAAGGCCCTGGGGGACATAGATGGTAGGGTGTGGCGCCATCTGTAACAGATACAGCTGTCTTAGGCTGAGAACAGAACTTGGCAACCTATTTCTTCTGTATACCTAAGTCCTGGTTCAAAAGTTCCATCAATAATGATAACATTAGGGGCACCTGGGTTGCTGAGTCAGTTAAACGTCCAACTTCAGCTCAGGTCTGATTTCATGGTTGATGAGTTCGAGCCCTGCGTCAGGCTCTGTGCTAACAGCTCAGAGCTTGGAGCCTGCTTCAGATTTTGTGTGTGTCTCTCTCTCCCTGACTCTCCCTTTCCCCACTCGTGCTCTGTCTGTCTCTCTCTCTCAAAAATAAATAAACATTAAAAAAAATAATGATAACATTGACTTTTTTTTATCTCTATCTGCTTGTCTCCTGAATCAGTTTTTGATTTCTGCAATTCCAACAGGCACCTTATGGACCTTGTTCTTTCTAACTGAAGCAAATTGACTTGTTCCTTATGCAAGTGCTTCACATGCTCCACTTTACATAAAATAGTTTTTATTTGACTTAATTGAAAATTTTATTTGAATAACCAAATTACTGTATATATTAGCCATAAAAAACATTGAAATTATGGACAAACCAATATGTTTAATTTAATAGATCATCCATAATCTACCAGAAACACTGCTATTTTTTGATAAATATCCTTCTGATCTTTTTGCTCCATATTCATACATATTATGTTTCTTTATATACAAAAATAAGGTCATATCACAAGTCTATTTTACGAAAAGTTATGAGATGGAGTTTCATGTCATAAGATAAACTTCTACATAATTTTTTAAAAATTTATTTATTTATTTTGAGAGAGGGGGAGAGAGTGCATGCGAGCAGGGAGGGGCAGAAAGAGAGAATTCCAAGCAGGCTCCATGCTCAGTGTGGAGCCCAACACAAGGCTTGATCCCATGATCATGACATCATGATCTAAGCAGAAATCAAGGGTCGGATGCTTAGCAGACTGAGCCACCCAGGCGCCCCACTTCTACATCATTTTATGCGACTTAATTTTACTTCTCTGTATCAATAAACAACAGCTTACTACTTGTGATGAGCACCAGGTGTTGGAAGGAAGTGTTGAATCACCATATTGTACACCTGAAACTAATATTACACTATAAACTAATCAGAATTTAAGTAAAAACTTAAAAAGAAAAAGAAACGTCTTAGTCAATTTCTTGCTTTAAGACATTTAGATTACTTACAATTTTATAAACGCTATTTTGAAGAACATTCTCATAAGTTCAGTCATTGTGTGATAAGGTTTTGAGGTATTTTTCCAGCAAGATTTTCCACCAACTCATGTGAATGAACACGTTCACTGTCATTATTTAAAAGCTTTGACAATATAGTAAGTGTGCTGGCATTTCCACTTGCTCTTCCAGATCTACACTCTATCTATTGACATCCTGTTCTATGACCCAAGGGGCTGAACCCTAAGGATCATATCAACCAATTGCCCTGCCTCTGTCTTCTGGTTGGGTTTGGCTAGTGGAGGACAACAGCAGGGTATTGGAAGGCTATTGGAAAGAGATGTATTTATTCCCCCCAGATTCCTCTGTACCAACATGGTTGACAGTAGCTGCATATTTCTTTCATTGGGTGTCCCTCTCCTGCAGCCACTGCTCTCATGGTTCCCGTTGAAAATTCCCTTCATTGCTCCATCAGGCCAAAGATGGTAATAGTTTCCTATAATTACTATTAACAGAATGCTTCAGCATTCCTTACTGGCTATTTTAAGTTATCCACAACTTTAAAACAATCCCTTCATGGGGCGCCTGGGTGGCTCAGTCGGTTAAGCGGCCAACTTTACGTCATGATCTCGTGGTCCGTGATTGTGAGCCCCAAGTCGGGCTCTGGGCTGACAGCTGGGAGCCTGGAGCCTGCTTCGGATTCTGTCTCCGTCTATCTCTGCCCCTCCCCCATGCACGCTCTGTCTCTGTCTCTCTCTCCAAAATACATAAACATTAAAAAAAAAAGTCCCTTCATTAAACTTGCCTGAATTACTCCATAGAGAATGTCATTTGCTTCTTGTCAGCACTCTGATGAAAATACGGATAGGCACAAATTTGTAAACATAGAACTGACCCAGGGTGGTCTGTATGAAATGCCTGTGAATAAAAATTAACAAAGTTAACACTGTTCACCTGCCCTTCACACTGTGATAGCTCATCTCCAAAACAGCTTACTCCACTAACATGTTGATTTGGGTCACACACACTAAACAATCAAGTTAACTGTTGAAATGTTTAAAGAAATATTAGTTTTCTCCTAAGAAAATAAAAATCAAAATAGTTTCCAATACATTGAAACATTGTCAATTATGTATTTTTACCATTTTATAAAATTGAGATAAATACATGATTTTAAAGAAATATCCAAAAATATTTATTTATCCAACAGATACATGAAAGCAGTTCAACATCACTAATCACCAGGGAAATGCAAATCAAACCCAAAATGAGATATCGCCTCACACCTGTTAGAATGGCTGTTATCAAAAAGACAAGAAATGGCACGTGTTAGTGAGAGAGGATGTGGAGAAAAGGGAACACTTGTGCACTGCTGGTGGGAATGTAAATCAATGTGACCAGTGTGGAAAATATTATGGAGGTTCCTCAAAAAAATTAAAAGTAGAACGACCATATAATCCAGCAATTCCATTTCTGGGTTTTTGTTTTCCAAAGGAAACAAAACATGAATTTGAAAAAATATACGACCACCTCTATAATAATAATAATAATAATAATAATAATAATACATAACAATGCATAATATATTATTATTGTAATATACCTATGTACCCAATACATATATAATATATATTATTATATTGTCCCAATACATATATTATATATGTACCAAACAATGCTATTTTTTGCAACATAATTTATAATAGCCAAGACATGGAAACAACCAAAGTGCCCATCCATGTATGAATGGATAGAGAAAATACACAATGAAATATTACTCAGCCATAAAAAGAGAATGAAATCTTGCCATTTATAGCAGCATGGACACACACAGAATATTATTCAAGGGGCACACACACACACACACACACACACACACACACACACACAGAATGTTATTCAGCCATGAGAAAAAAGGAAATCCTGCCATTTGTGACAACATGAAACTGGAAGACTTTATGCTAAGTTAAATAAGTCAGACCCAGAAAGACAAATACCATATAATCTCACTTATGTGGAATCTAAAAAAACCCCAAAGACCAAAACAAAACAAAACAAACAAGTAAAAACAAGCTCATAGATACAGAGAACAGATTAGTGGTTGCCAGAGGCAAGGAGTGGGCAAAAGGGGGCAAGAGAGATCAAAAGGAACAAAGTTCCAGTTATAAAATAATAAGTCAAGGGCATGTAAGATACAGCGTGGTGACTATAGTTAATATTGTATTACATATCTAGAAGTTGTGAAGAGAGTAGGTCTTAAGTCTTCATCACAAGAAAAAAAAATTGGGACTATGTGTAGTGACAGATGTTAGCTAGGCTAGGTTTCTGTGGCAATTATTTCACAGCCTACACAATATCAAATTATAATGCTGTACACTTGAAACTAACATAATTGTTGTATGTCAATTAGACCTCAATTTAAAAAGTTTATTTATAATTTATGAAAATGTGCACTGGAACAGCAGCCAGAATTCACCTATAATTATCAGTTGGACCATTCTCTCTTTCACTGCATAAAAAGTCAACATATTCAGAAATGTTCCAGACTTGACAGTCTTGTGAATCCTGTGGTCTTGTCACATAGCTGTCTGCTAAGATTTCCCTAAGATACAATACATCGCCAGGGTTAGTGATCTGTTGCCTTTTTCAAACATAGGCTTCAGAATATTCTCTGTTGCTTCTTCATCCAGGAGGAGCCACCTTCTGTTGTTAACAATCATGAAACAATGCCACTGAGCATAATCCCAAAACTTCTGCACACCATAGCATTGCATGGCTGAGGACTAACTGATGTCAACTGAAAAGTAGCTGGCATCATGCTGGGATGACTATTGTACTAGCTCAGTTTGGTCACTAGACAGTGTCTCTTCAGGGAGTCTTAAAAACATTTCTAGAGCAGTTTAAAGCATATTATTCTAAAATTAGTGCATGTTTATTTTCAAGGTCATTAATTTTGCTGCTATATTCCAATAAAGAGTAAAGTAATACTAGAAACTGAAAGTTAAATGTATCATGCTTATAAAAAGCCCATTATGACATCTCAAAGCTGCACTAGGCTGGCAAATATAAAAATTCTAACACCAGCAGGAATAGATATAAACACCTTTTTCTTAATGGTAACTACAACACATCTAAATAGACTTATTGTCATGTTGCAGTTCAAAAAGTTTGCTTGGGCCTAAAAAATTGTATCTAGTCTATGCCTAAAACTGGAAGGTTTTTTGTTTTTGTTTTTGTCTTGAAATTAGTTTAATTGTTCTAGATTGCCCTAAAATACCCTGAATGGCAAAAGTGAAATAAGGTACCATTACAGAGACATTAAGGAAGTTAATGATTATGCATAATTATACAGACATATTAGATATTTAGGAGCTTACATGGAAAGCTTAAATTATGGTTTTTAAACTGCCAGAAAAATATTTTGAACAATAGTGTTAATTTATGGTTAATTCCCATTTATGTTTCTGCCTGCAACTTCATTGTAGTTCTGAGTTGGTTTCTAAACTTCAGGCATGTGAACCTGAGAGAACTAGATATAACTGAATAGACCAGTGAACATTTAGTGAATTCTTGTCCTGAGCATCCTTAATGAAGCATGATAGCCTATAAGATTAATTTTTGTTTCAATCCAGTTTGAAATGCTACAATTCTTAAGTGAAGTCTCAGTATAGATTCAAACTACTGTAATTCAAACCCATCAGTACTCCAGTCTCTGGAGTACTTGAAATGCCAGAGGAGAAGTTAAGAATTAAAACAAACCACCACCACTACCACAACAAATTAAATGTAAAAAGGCTACTGGGTACAATCTCCCATCTTCTAGTTCCTGCCAGAGTAAATGTATGGAAAATTACTGGAAAATTAGCTTTACTTATCATCTTTAACAAAACACAGTGTTTAACTAATTTTGTGGAATGCCAAGTAGTTTGGAGTGTTGTTAAGTAATTAAATGCCACAGAAGGCTAATTCCTGTGATGACAGGATTCAAAGTAGGGGAAAATTCAGGCAAAAATGTAACCTCTTCCCGCAACCTTTAACCCACTTCCTTTCAACACTAGAAATGGATCACATCCAACAGACATTAGAATTTCAAATACCGTTAAAAGAACTTACAAGTGCCACATTATCACCAATGATACTATTCTTTTGATGGAAAAGAAACAAGTGGAAGCTTAGAAGAAATTGAATCAGCCTTATTAGCAAGAGCTTAGTTCAAATAAAAAAAATTAACTAAGACCCTACAGTATATAAAACAAAGATAAGACATAATCCCTAACCACATGTTACTTACAACCTGATTAGAGGATATGAATTTGCAAAAATCATGAGATAGAATAAAAATAAAGAGTAAGGATAATTACCATGGGAGATTCTAAGTACCAGGAAGGTTTAAAGGAAAGAAAATACAGTAAAACCTTGGATTGTGAGTAATTTGTTCTGCAGGTGTCTGCAAGACTAGTAAATATTTCCAATAAATTTTCAATTATTTTTTGATGTTTATTTTTGAAAGACAGAGACAAACACAGAGTGTGAGCAGGAGAGGGTCAGGGAGGGAGACAGAATCCGAAGCAGGCTCCAGACTCCGAGCTGTCAGCCCAGGGCCCCATGCAGGGCTCAAACGCACGAATGGTGAGATCAGAGCTGAGCTGAAGTCGGACACTTAACCAGGCGCCCCTCTAATAAATTTTAATTTGAAAAACAAGCCATGTCTTACAATGCAAGTAGTACGTGATGCCAAATGTCACATGATCACAACTGAGCCAATGGTTCTTCTCTCTCTCTCTCTTTCTCTCTCTCTGTCTCTCTGGGACTGTGGGTGATGGTCTCCCTGCTCAGATGCTCAGTCTCAGGCTGTGGTGTTTGACAGAAATCAGTGACTTTTCAGAACTTTGGAAGGTATCCACAACTGGCACTAGCATATTTTTTGTCACTTCAAAGCACCTATGGGCAGTACTTTGCTTTTCCATCCAAGAGTAAGCTTAGGAATGCTTTGCTTCATTCTAGGTCAGGCTGCCAGCAGATACAGACCCTTTCCTTTGCTGCTTTATTGCCAATTACATTAAATACAGTATATGACAAGAGTTTATTAATACTGTACTGTAGTCAACATCGTGCAAGCGTATACAATGGCCCCCATGCAGAAAAGCTTCCATTGAGCCAATAGACAGCAGTGATCCCATGAGTGATAGTTAAAGTCATCCTACACAATAATCCTTCTCTCTCTTGTCTCCTTCACAGCAGCCACAAAGATTTTCAAATTAAGTGCAGGTTAATTTGTTCATTTTTCTTTATATTTTGTATTTTCTTTATTATTTTGTGTTATATTACAGTATTGTAATCATTTTTATATGACTATTTTTGGATTGTGGAATGAACCGTCTGAACTTCCATTATTTCTTATGGGGAAATTTGCTTTAATATACAAGTGCTTTGGATTACAAACATGTTTCCAGAATGAATTATGCTCGCAAACCAAGGTTTTACTGTAGACCTTTTTGAGAGCAACAGAAAACTTCAAGGAAAAGATACCCTTTCGGATGGAAAGAATGTCCACAAGACAGGGCAGATGAAAATTTCAGAAGACAATAAAAGCATGGACAAAAATAAGGAAGAAAAATATATGTTGCGTAGAAAGAAAAGAACTGGATTTCAATGCAGAAGAGTTAAATATGTGGGGCAACTAATTGGAAGGTTGTGTCGGGTTAAGATTTTTAGACGTTATTCTATAGGCAATAGGGAGACATAAAATTGCATGTAGAGAAAAAGTGCCATGGACAAAGTTATGATTCATATCTCAGTAATGACTAGCAGTAATTGGTATGGGGAGTTACAAGAGTTGGGAAGGACAAAGTAGCCTCCATAGTTCAGGTGAGAAGCATATAATTAAACCCAATACTTCAACCAAGATGGTTATCACAATTGTTCAAGAACTTTGTCTCTCCACAAGAAGTCAACAGGTCTAATTCTGTGAAAACAAGTCTTTTGCTAGAGCATCATCGTAGGTAACCAATGTGTTGTAATATAGTAGGAAACAGAATCAGGTAAAGCATGTCATCATAGCTTTTTATAATAATATTTAAATAGTATGGTTCAAGTATTTCCAGGAGACTGACCTCAAGTAATCCAGCATCACCATGAATAGGTGGTTTTGACATGTCTTCTCATTACTGTGGGCTCTGGATAGTAACATACTGAGTGGCTCAGAATTGGGCCAGGGCACTATGAGTTGTAACGGCAGCTGAGACCAAAAATGCTGGTCTTAATTCTTAACCCTATCCTTATGCTTTCAATGTTTAAAAAAAAATTATTTTTCGTTTATCTAGAAAGTGATGCAATGATAACTGATCCCTACGCTGTTGGAATTCTCCTTATTTTCCAAAGCCAGCTCCTTCCACTGACACAAATGCCTTCGTCAGCAAATAGCCTGAATCTAAATAAGATAAATAGGTGTCCTCTGGGGCTTATGGCTGAGAAGCCTCTGGGCATTACTGAATACACTCAATTAGGAGGTGTCACTCCCAGGTGGTGACAGTGACAGGGAATTAAATCCTAAGAAAGTGCAATCCAGGCGCTTGAATTTCGGGTGACTAATTTGGTTGACTCCATTTGCAAGGTTTGACCGGCCACTGCAGGTGAAAGGATTTGACTGAACATAGATCAAAAATCCCCCCAGAGCTGAGTGACCTTGTTAAGCAACTTTGCTACATCTTTTATGCAGTGAGTTATGCTCAGCAAAGCACGGATATTTTCCATTAACCTCTGAGGCAACAACAAATTTATCCATTTCCTTTCCCTGCTTACTCACCTCATTCAAATCCCTCAGCAAAATGTCCCTCACTTCTCCCATTTGCCAACTTGTCATGTGGGCTGTACAAACTAAGTCCCCAAGAAAGACTGCTGTCTATTCCAAATCTAAAGGGTTCACGAGTATTAAATTAGGTTCCTGGAGTTCTGACTTCCCCCAAAGAATTCCAAATATAATTTAAAGTACCTAGAGATGATGGGCATTAAAAAGTACACTTATCATGATGAGCACTGAGTAATGCACAGAATTGTTGAATCACTGTATTGTACACCTGAAACGAATTTCTCACTATATGTCAACTATATTGGAATTAAAAATTTTTTAATCTTAATAAAAACAAAGTACCTGGAGAAACAGAGAGCAATCTCTTACTTTCCACAATTGTACAAACAGACTAACTGAAAATACTTGTCAAGCTGGATCAAATCAATCCAAACATATTTACTGTATGCCTAATATGCCAGGCACTGGCACTGTGTGGGCACTGGCTATACAATGACAAATCACAGCCCTCAAAGGAGAGAAAGTGGCTTGTAGGACAAGTTTTGAAGTCTGATAGACCTGGGCTCACATCCCACCTCTAACTTTCTCTGTAGTTTTGATAAAATCTTTAATTTCTTGAAGCCTCAGTTTCTGCACCGGCAAAATGGGGATAATAAGTCATAGAGTTCATGAGAATCAGATGACATTAGTGAAATACTTAGTTTTGTTTGTGCAAACAAATAGTGGAGATGCCCAAATGTTAGCTGCTTGTTATTAAAGAATTTATTTTGTCTTGCCTCAGTTGGATTTGATTTGGGTTTATTTTGCCTTGTTTTAGAAAAATCACTGTTGAGGGAAGAGGAGTAGAGCAAATTAAATCAATAACTATAAGATAATGTTCAGACAATCACACTAATGGACAGACAGCTGTCCTTTTTCAGTAAATATTGAATCATTTTGGGAACTAGCATCTTAAATGAAATATAAGAGGACACCTTTTATCTTAATATCATAAGATGTGTTTCACACTATAGACATAAATAATAACAAAAACCCTTAAACACAACTTCATTCTTTTTTTTTTTTTAATTTTTTTTTCAACGTTTATTTATTTTTGGAACAGAGAGAGACAGAGCATGAACGGGGGAGGGGCAGAGAGAGAGGGAGACACAGAATCGGAAACAGGCTCCAGGCTCCGAGCCATCAGCCCAGAGCCTGACGCGGGGCTCGAACTCACGGACCGCGAGATCGTGACCTGGCTGAAGTCGGATGCTTAACCGACTGCGCCACCCAGGCGCCCCACAACTTCATTCTTAAGGCAAAAAGAGGGGGATCCTTTGAAGCAGGGTTCAAAGTTACCTTCCATGTGATTAGCACCTCTAACAGCATAACTGGTCAAGGGCAGGCCTTAGACTGGCTCAGCCATTACTGCCTTATAGGAAAGCACTGAACATGCCGTTTTGCTGAGTGTGCTGAGCAACAGTCATGCCTGGAATTGTTGCTATGTTACCAAAGAGACCACAAGCTCTTGACATCCCCACAGCAATATTAACATGCACAAAAATCTGTAGGAGTTTCTATCAGAACCCCTAACAGCCAAATGGCCATTTGGAAAATGTATGATTCCTTTCATAACCTAGACCTTGGAAAATACATAATCAAGAAATGGCAAGCATAATCAGAGATGTCAGGAAAATTTTTAAACGTTAAACATCTTGTGAGATTCAGCCTTTTGAGTTATTCTCATTAGCATCGGTCCACTGTGCTATGTCACATCACCAAAGGCTCAAATCAAGCAGAGTAGAATAAGAAGATAGGGGCCATTAGACACTTAAAAGAAAACAGTGACCCAAAGAAACCACAATTGCTGTAGACCCAACATATGCTAAGTGCTTGATGATTCTCCTGGCTTCACCCAAAAGAACACTCATACTCGTGTGATAAAGGCCATGAAAGGGATCATACTCCAAGGCACTTTTTCACTCCCAATCCAAGCCCCTAGGTGTACCTGTGATGCCTATTCTATAACATGCCACATCATCACAAAAATCTAGTTTAACATAAATAAAAAAGGAAAAAAAGCAAAGGAATTTGGCTCTGTTGGGTATCTGGTCCTTTAGGATATTCTGAATACAGAATTTTGAGTTAGCAATGAGGGATTTCTCTTTTAACTTAGATTCAACTTTTTATTCTCCCTCCCTTGATCTGATAGACTGTCCTGAAGGCATTAAGCCTCCTGGGCTTATTCCCTATGGGCTTCTAGATCTAGCCTGTGTGATTTCTATTGCTTGCTGCTTTTATTTTCTCTGTGAATTTTCCATTGACGTTAATTAAGCTCCCTTTAGCGTGATGAGCTTCTCAGTATCTGATCTAAAGCCTTTCACACATAAAAAATAACAAGTTAGAAAGAAAGCAGTTCAGTCATAAAAGAGATGTGGAATCTGTTCAAGTTGTTAACATTTTAAAAAAGGTCAGCCCTTTAAATGGTCAAGTTAAATAGGATGAATGTGGGTTAAACCATCCCTCTGTGAGGGTTCACAAACCCATCCATGGGTCTGCTCACACCTGCAAAGGGTCTGCAAGGCTTCCTTTCTCTCTGTGGTGCAGGCTACATTTCAGAAGCTGAAGCTGCATTGAGCATGTACAGTACTGGGGCTCTCACAGTTAACACAGAGTCAAACAGAACCTAAACAAAACTACATTTTCAAAATTAAAGAACAGATAGCCCATTGTGATAGTCCGGAAGCACATATCAAGGGGAAGACTTTAAAAAGGCTTTTTAATACCGATAAATTTGATTTTTTGTTGTTGTTGTTTATTATTGAGAGAAAGCATGTGCGGGTGAGGGGCAGAGAGAGAGGGAGACAGAGAATCTGAAGGGGGTTCTGTGCCAACAGCAGTGAGCCTGGTGTGGGGCTCGAACTCCCCAACCGTGATATCATGACCTGAGTCAAAGGCAGATGCTCAACCAACTGAACCAGCCAGGTGCCCCAGATAACCTTGATTTTTAAATAACAGGTTTGGAACTCGTTATTTTTATTTTGTTTTATTTTTTTAATGTGACATGTCAGGTAAAAAAGGTCAAGGGCCTCCCAGGATAGTGACACCTCAGAAGCACCATCGGACTTACTGCTAACCACCCCACACACGTTTTCTCTCTGTAGCATGCTTGGTTAATCATGTCTCCTAGGACGTGAAACAGAACCCTAACCCTACCATATCACATGATCTTCTATGATGTTAGTTAGCTGCACCAGCAATTTCTCCAAGGAGTATTTTATTCCTTTTTAAAAAATATGTATTTATTTTTGAGAGACAAAGAGAGAAAACGAGTGGGGGAGGGGCACAGAGAGAGGGAGACACAGAATCCAAAGCAGGCTCCAGGCTCTGAGCTGCCAGCACATAGTCTGACACGGGGCTCAAACTCACGAACTGTGAGATCATGACCTGAGCCGAAGTCAGACACTTAACCGACTGAGCCACCCAGGGGGAACCCTCCCCAAGGAGTATTTTCAATAAAGATGATGTCCTCCAAACAAAGAAATATCTTATAACTAGACAGATTTCACTCCCTGAACCTCGTGAAAGCCATCTGGACCCTATCTGGTCTTGTCCACTCTAACCCAAGACCTGCCCAAGATGAGAGCCCACTTCAATACTATTTCCTGCCTCTTTTCTTCTGAGTCCTAAGCTCATTTTGGCACATCCTCACAAGCTGGAGTGATGTGTTCTCATTTTAGTATCCCAAACCCACAAGAATAACCTGTAAAAGATAAAATTCCAAAGAAAGATATTTTTACACAAGGATAAAAATTTTGTCTCTTCACAACTCCTGTAAAGAATTTTTACTATCTGAATACTTGACCCAGTATAGATAACTGAAGACATCCTTTATCTTTCTGTAAGGGTCAAATGTGGTGGTTTGGATTGTGACATTATTTAGAGGGGTTCACATAGTGCTTTGTATAAGAATTGCCTGGGAAACAGGTTAATACCCAGTAAAATATAGACACACACACACACACACACGCGCGCGCACACATACATATGCACACACAAGGAAGGGGGAGTACATATACTAAGTGCCTCTGTAATTTCTGATGTACTCTCTTGCATTCTATATCGAGAGCCATTGCTTATATTAAGAGACAATATCATCTCTATAAAGTGACTTACTTGAATAATAGCAAAGAGAAATTTTTTTTAACCAAAGAAGTAAAATAGGTAACAGAACCAAACAGGTAAATAGCAAAAATATTCACATTAATCAGAGAGAAGAGAGTTAGTTTATATAAAAGGAACAAAAGATGATATTGTGAGAGATTTGGGGGTGTACAGCATAAAGAAGAGGCTCAAGTGTCTGCATACATTATTTTCTCAAAGGTTCACAAGGGTTCCTAATTTTTCCCTCAAAATGATGCAAGTCAAATAATTTTTCTCAGCCATCACCCCTCACCTACTATGCTGGATGGAAATCAAGAAAACTCCCATGTTAATTTTTCTGTAAGAGAAGAGTTCAAGAAGAACACTTAAATTCTAGGAACCACTGAAACTATCTTCCTTTCCCCATGTACTGGCTGCCTAACTGCAGGTTTAACAACAACAACAACAACAACAACAACAACAACAACAACAGAAAAGTCTCACCATGACATGTGAATGACCTACTCCAGCCCTACGGGACTTTCTCCAATTCTGAAAGGCAAGAAAAATTCTATAGTAACCACTAATAACATGAATTATTATTTGCCTCTTTGAAAAGAACTGCTAAAAACAACTGAGACCCTCCTAGTCAGCACTGGAGGAGTTTGGGACCGAAATATCCAAGATGTTTTTTTAAAAATAATTTACAGCACAGCTAGCTTGTATTTTAACAGGAATAGCCCAAAAGTGTATATAAAAAATGCCATCCTCACCAAGAATCTAGTTATGAATTTTTAGTGAGGCCTATATAGTAAATAATTTATATAAATAATTAAAAAATAACCATAAATAGTGTATGTATCCTTTAAGATATTAAATACGTATCATTATGAGCAGGGTTTCAAAATACCCCTTCTGGTAGCATAAGCACTACGCAGTCCTTGATAAAAATTTGCTTTCCAGTTAGCTGGTTTGCCAAGAAACAGTAACATGATTCTTCCTCACTTAATAGGCATATTGCTAGAAAGTTGTGACCACAAATTAATTTTATCAAATCACATCACAAGTTGCAAGTGCTTTTCATTTTACATTTTAGACATGCAGTCAATTGAAATTTCACAATATTAATGCTTTCTTTTTCTATTATTCCCTACCTCCCACAGTTTGAACTGAGTACATAGAGGACTTAAATATTGGAGTAAAGGGGAAGCCACTAATTTATTAATGTCCAAGATCTGAGGAAGATGAAGTCGATAAATATAAGAACTGAGAAACAGAATGAGCAATTGGCCCCAGAATACCCAAATGGGAATATCTATCTTGTGCATGTGCACTGCCAGAGGGGCACTAATTAGAAGACTTCTTAAAAGAAAAAAGAAGGAGGAGGAGGAGAAAGAAGAAAGAAGAAAGAAGAAAAGAAGGAGGAGGAGGAGAAGGAGAAGGAAAGGAGGAGGAGGAGGAGGAGGAGGAGGAGGAGGAGGAGGAGGAGGAGGAGGAGGAGGAGAGGAAGACTTTTTAGGACTCTAATCTACAAACCCAAATGAAAATGCTATCAATGGTCACCTTCAGAATCTCTATTACCTAATTTCCATACCATAACCAAATTAACGACTGTCCCTTCTGTTTCTTAATATGTTTAGAACCCTGTTCTCTCGTACAAATCTTTTTTTTTTTTCTCAGAAGTGTTTAGTCTTTGAGCTCTCTTACGCTTTAAGTGTTATTGATTTCACATCTATCAGGAAGCAAAATAGAACCTTAACTAACAAACACACATCTAGTTAGGATGCATACCCTTAATTTCCCCTCGTGTTTAGCCTTTAAGTCAAATGGTTTTTCTCATCCACAAGCTAAAATAATGAATTATTTATAAAAATTGTTATTTATAAATAGTAGAAATGAGTCTAGTTCTAATTTGTTTACTATCATGGTCAGACAGTGAAAATGGAGACAGATATATTTACCTGATGTTTTTTTAAGAACCAAATTAAATAGGAGGAACATTACAATCATAGAAGTGGTGGTTTGCCTTTTGTTTATTCACAATCAGGGTAATGCACAAAGATTCACTGAAGTCAGTGGACTGTGTTCTTGGCCTTTAAGTAGGAAGCCGTTAACATAAGCTTGTTTCTCAATTTTGCACAGCAAAGAAATAAAAATAAAAATGTCATTTGTATGTAAAATATTTGAAACCTAAGTCTATTTCCCCAAGAATAAAAATGCAGACACTTATTCCCTGTGCTTTTTGATGGCTTGCTCTTTTGGGGAAATTTGCAAAATAACTGTACTAATCATGGGGCATCTACAAAGACATCCACACCTGAATCTTTCATGGAATAAAAGGTAGTGTTTGTTTTTAAGAGCACATCTTTTCCCACGCCTAAAGGAAGTATTCTTTGATTCCTGTGATTTAAATGGGTGAAAGCAAAGAGTCACTTGTAGAGAAGACAAGACCGCAGAGACAGGAGACTGGGGAGGTCCTACAATAGAGCAGGAGTCACAACGGTAGTATCTTGGTCTAAAGTAGTAGTGATAATGATTAAGAATATTGGAAAGAATATATTTTATTTATTTATTTATTTTTAATGTTTTTATAATTTAACTTTATTTTTTATTTTTTAAAATTCACATCCAAATTAGTATATAGTGAAGCAATGATTTCACGAGCATATTCCTTAACGCTTCTTACCCATTTAGCCCATTCCCCCTCCCACAACCCCTCCAGGAACCCTCAGTTTGTTCTCCATATTTATGAATCTCTTCTGTTTTGTCACCCTCCCTGTTTTTATATTATTTTTGTTTCCCTTCCCTTATCTTCAACTGTATTGTCGCTTAAAGTCCTCATATGAGTGAAGTCGTATGATTTTTGTCTTTCTCTGACTAATTTCACTTAGCATAATACCCTCGAGTTCCATCCATGTAGTTGCAAATGGCAAGATTTCATTCTTTTGGATTGCCGAGGAATACTCCATTGTATATATAATTACTGCATCTTCTTTATCTATTGACCCATCGATGGACATTTGGTTCTTTCCATACTTTGGCTATTGTTGATAGTGTTGCCATAAACATGGGGGTGCATGTGTCCCTTTGAAGCAGCATACCTGTATCCCTTGGATAAATGCCTAGTAGTGCAATTGCTGGGTCAAAGGGTAGTTCTATTTTTAGTTTTTTGAGAAACCTCCATACTGTTTTCCAGAGTGACTGCACCAGCTTGCATTGCCACCAACAATGCAAAAGAGATCCTCTTTCTCCGTATCCTCACCAACATCTATTGTTGCGTGGGTTGTTCATGTTAGCCATTCTGACTGGTGTGAGGTGGTATCTCATTGTGGTTTTGATTTGTATTTCCCTGATGATGAGTGATGTTGAGCATTTTTTCATGTGTTGGTGGGCCATCTGGATGTCTTCTTTGGAGAAGTGTCTATTCATGTCTTTTGCCCATTTCTTCACTGGATTATTTGTTTTTTGGGTGTTGAGTTTGATAAGTTCTTTGTAGATTTTGGAGACTAACCCTTTATCTGATATGTCATTTGCAAATATCTTCTCCCATTCCATCGGTTGCTTTTTAGTTTTGCTGATGGTTTCCTTCGCTGTGCAGAAGCTTTTTACTTTGATGAAGTCCCAGTAGTTCATTTTTACTTTTGTTTCCCTTGCCTCCAGAGATGTGTTGAGTAAGAAATTGCTGAGGGCAAGATCAAAGAGGTTTTTGCCTGCTTTTTCCTCAAGGATTTTGATGGCTTCCTTTCTTACATTGAGGTCTTTCATCCACTTTGAGTTTATTTTTGTGTATGGTGTAAGAAAGTGGTCCAGGTTCATTCTAATGCATGCCACTGACCAGTTTTCCCACTACCACTTGCTGAAGAGACTGTCTTTATTCCACTGGATATTCTCTCCTGCTTTGTCAAAGATTAGTTTCCCATATGTTTGTGGGTCCATTTCTGGGTCTTCTATTCTGTTCCAATGATCTGAGTGTCTGTTCTTGTGCCAGTACCATACTGTCTTGATGATTACAGCTTTGCAGTATAGCTTGAAGTCTGGGATTATGATGCCTCCTGCTTTGGTTTTCTTTTTCAAGATTGCTTTGGCTATTCGGGGTCTTTTCGGGTTCCATACAAATTTTAGGATTATTTGTTCTAGCTCTGTGAAGAATGCTGGTGTTACTTTGATAGGGATCACATTGAATATGTAGATTGCTTTGGATAGTATCGACATTTTAACAATATTTGTTCTTCCTATCCAGGAGCATGGAATCTTTTTCCATTTCTTTGTGTCTTCTTCAATTTCTTTCATAAGCTTTCTATAGTTTTCACTGTATAGATTTTTCACCTCTTTGGTTAGATTTATTCCAAGGTATTTTATGTTTTTTGGTGCAACTGTTAATGGGATCGATTCCTTGATTTCTCTTTCTGTCTCTTCATTGTTGGTGTATAGGAATGCAATCAATTTCTGTGCATTGATTTTATATCCTGGGACTTTGCTGAATTCATGAATAAGTTATAGCAGTTTTGGTGGAATCTTTAGGGTTTTCCATATAGAGTACCATGTCATCTGCAAAGAGTGAAAGTTTGACCTCCTCCTGGGCAATTTGGATGCCTTTTCTTTCTTTGTGTTGTCTGATTGCAGAGGCTAAGACTTCCATGTTGAAGAACAGTGGCGAGAGTGGACATCCCTGTCTTGTTCCTGATCTTAGGGGGAAAGGTCTCAGTTTTTCCCCATTGAGGATGATATTAGCGTTGGGTTGCTCATATATGACTTTTATCATCTCGAGGTATGATCCTTCTATCCCTAATTTCTTGAGGGTTTTTCTCAAGAAAGGATGCTGTATTTTGTCAAATGCTTTCTCTGCATCTATTGACAGGATAATATGGTTCTGGTCCTTTCTTTTATTGATGTGATGAATCATGGTAATTGTTTTACAGATATTGAACCAGCCCTGCATCCCAGGTATAAATCCACTTGGTCGTGGTGAATAATTTTTTTAATGTATTATTGGATCCAGTTGGCTAATATCTTGTTGAGGATTTTTGCATCCATGTTTATCAGGGAAATTGGTCTATAGTTCTCCTTTTTAGTGGGGTCTCTGTCTGGTTTTGGAATCAAGGTAATGCTGGCTTCATAGAAAGAGTTTGGAAATTTTCCTTCCATTTCTATTTTTTGGAACAGTTTTAAGAGAATAGGTGTTCACTCGTCCTTAAATGTTTGGCAGAATTCCCCTGGAAAGCCATCTGGCCCTGGACTCTTGTTTTTTGGCAGATTTTTGATTACTTACTGGTTGTGGGTCTGTTCACATTTACTATTTCTTCCTGTTTCAGTTTTGGTAGTGTATATGTTTCTAGGAATTTGTCCATTTCTTCCAGATTGCCCATTTTGTTGGCATATAATAGCTCATAATATTCTCTTATTATTGTTTTTATTTCTGTTATGTTAGTTGTGATTTCTCCTCTTTCATTCTTGATTTTACTTATTTGGGTCCTTTCCTTTTTCTTGATTAAACTGGCTAGTGGTTTACCAATTTTGTTAATTCTTTCAAAGAACGAGCTTCTGCTTTCATTGATCTGTTCTACTGTGTTTTTGGTTTTGATAGCATTAATTTCTGCTCTAATCTCTATTATTTCCTGTCGTCTCCTTGTGTTGGGTTTTATTTGCTGTTCTTTTTCCAGCTCCTTAAGGCATAAGTTTAGGTTGTGTATCTGAGATCTTTCTTCCTTCTTTAGGAAGGCCTGGATTGCTATATACTTTCCTCTTATGACCGCCTTTGCTGTATCCCAGAGGTTTTGGATTGTGGTGCTATCATTTTCATTGACCTCCATATACTTTTTAATTTCTTCTTTAACTTCTTGGTTAGCCCATTCATTCTTCAGTAGGATGTTCTTCAGTCTCCAAGTATTTGTTACCTTTCCAAATTTTTTCTTGCAGTTGATTTCAAGTTTCATAGCATTGTGGTCTGAAAATATGCATGGTATGATCTCGATCTTTTTGTACTTACTTAGGGCTGATTTGCGTCCCAGTGTATGGTCTATTCTGGAGAACGTTCCATGTGCACTGGAGAAGAGTGTATATTCTGCTGCTTTAGGATGAAATGTTCTGAATGTATCTGTTAAGTCCATCTGGTCCAATGTGTCATTGAAAGCCATTGTTTCCTTGTTGATTTTTTGATTAGATGATCTGTCCATTGCTGTGAGTGGGGTGTTGAAGTCTCCTACTATTATGCTATTACTATCGATGAATTTCTTTATGTTTGTGATTAATTGATTGATATATATGTGTGCTTCCATATTTGGTGCATAAATGTTTACAATTGGTAGGTCTTCTTGGGGGATAGACCCCTTGATTATGATGTAATGCCCTTGTTCATCTCTTATTACAGTCTTTATTTTAAAGTCTAGATTGTCTGATATAAGTATGGCTACTCTGGCTTTCTTTTGTTGACCATTAGCATGATAGATGGTTCTCCATCCCCTTATTTTCAATCTGTAGGTGTCTTTAGGTCTAAAGTGGGTCTCCTGTAAACAGCATATACATGGATCTTGTTTTATTATTCATTCTGTTACCTATGTCTTTTGATTGGAACACTGAGTCCATTGACGTTTAGAGTGAGTACCGAAAGATATGAATTTATCGCCATTATGATGCTTGTAGAGATGGAGTTTCTGGTGGTGTTCTCTGGTCCTTTCTAATCTTTTGTTGCTTTTGGTATTTTTTATTTACATATATATTTTCTCATGTTTTCTCCCCTCCGAGAGTCCCCCTTAAAATTTCTTGCAGGTCTGGTTTAGTGGTCACAAACTCCTTTAGTTTTTGTTGTCTGGGAAACTTTGTATCCCTCCTTCTATTTTGAATGACAGCCTTGCTGGATAAAGAATTCTTGGCTGCATATTTTTCTCATTCAGCACATTGAGTATATCCTGCCACTGCTTTCTGGCCTGCCAAGTTTCTGTGGATAGGTCTGCTGCAAACCTGGTCTGTCTTCTCTTGTAGGTTAGGGACTTTTTTTTTCCCTCGCTGCTTTCATGATTCTCTCCTTGCCTGAGTATTTTGTGAATTTGACTTGTGATATGCCTTGTTGATGGTCAGTTTTTGTTGAATCTAATGGGAGTCCTCTATGCTTCCTGGCTTTTGATGTCTGTGTCTTTCCCCAGGTTAGGAAAGTTTTCCGCTATGATTTGCTCACATAACCCTTCTACCCCTATTTCTCTCTTCCTCTTCTGGGACCCCTATGATTCTGGTGTTGTTCCTTTTTAATGAGTCACTGATTTCTCTAATTCTTAAAACGTGCTCTTTTGCCTTAATCTCCCTCTTTTTTTCTGCTTTGTTATTCTCTATAAGTTTTCCTCTATATCACTGAATCTGTTCTACCTTATCCATCCTTGCCACTGCTGCATCCATCTGTGACTGCAGCTCAGTTACAGCATTTTTAATTTCATTCTGGCTATTTTTTGCTTCTTTTATCTCTGCAGAAAGGGATTCTAATCTATTTTTGACTCCAGCTAGTGTTCTTATTATCGTGATTCTAAATTCTGGTTCAGACATCTTGCTTGTGTCTGTCTTGGTTAAATCCTTGGCTGCTGTTTCTTCATGCTCTTTCTTTTGGGGTGAATTTCTTTGTTTTGTCATTTTGAAGGGAGAAAAGGAATTAATGAGGTAGAAAAATTGAAATTAAAAAAATACTAAATTAAAAATTAAAAACACACACACACATACTCAAATCAGTAGATGATGCTAGATCCTAGGTGTGTTTTGGTCTGGGAGTAGAAAGTGGTTTGACAGGTTAGAGAAACAAAACAAAACAAAAAAAAAAAAACAAAAACAAAAAAATAGGAAAAAAAGGGGGGAGACAAAAAAAGGAAATAGTTTTAGAATTTGAAGAAATGAATACACTAAAGTAGACTAAAATACACAAAAGTAGAGAATATAGTAGAAAAAAATTATGGAAAAAAATTTTTAATAAAAATTGAAAAGAAATATGAATTTTTTCATTTTCTGTATTTAAGAAAAAAGAAAAGAAATGAAAATGAGAAAAAAGATAAAGAAAAAAGAAAAGACAAGAAAGAAATCATTTAAAAATTTGAAAAACTGAATATACTGTAGTAGAATGAAATAAAATGATGGGAGTAAGAATTTGAAAAAATTACATAAAGGCAAAAAATATAGTAATAAAAATTAAATAAAAATATATTTAAAAGAAATTGAAAGTAAAAATGAAGTTTTTCTCTTTCTGCATTCAAGAAAAAGAAAAAATAAAAAAGATAAAAAAGGAAAGAAATAGAAAAAGGAAATTGTTTGAAAATTTGAAAAGGTGAGTACACTGAAGTAGACTAAAATAAAATGATAGAAGTAAAGTAGAATTTGAAAAAATTTACACAAAAGTAAAAAATGTAATAAAAATTAAAGACATATTTTTAATAAAATTGAAAATAAAAATGAGTTTTTTCTCTTTCTGTATTCAATAAAAAGAAAAGAATTGTGAAAGAGAAAAAGGAAAGAGAGGGGAAAAAAATTGAATAGATGAACCTGCTAACAGATTGAAGTAGGACTGAAATTGCTTCGTTTTCCCCTAGAGGTCAGTCCATGTAGCTCTTTATAGTCCATAAATTAAGCCAGTGGTAAGGTTTGTGTTCTTGAAGAGTGAAGTTGGCCCAGTTGGGCAGTGCTCGGTGTAACAGCTCCGCTGTGCACTAGATGGCGCTGCTAGCATACTGGGGTGGATTGTTGCGGTGCTTGGTGGTGCGCATGCGCGGTAGCGGTGAAAAATGGCGCCACCCGGCCACCCAGTCTGTTCTCCCAGATCAGCAATCGCACACAGGTCCTTCATCTTTAGCTCTCGTCCACTCCCCACTTTTCCACTCTCCGTGACAAGGCTCTAGGCAGTACCTCTCTCCCAAGTTTTGTCTCAGATGCAGCTGTTTTCCCTGGCCCCTTACTTCCAAAGGACTGTGGCTTTGACCCGCTCCGCCCCTCTGCGGGAGGGTCTCGCTGAGCCATGGCTGAATGAGCAATGCCGAATGTCAGCTGCACCCAGGAACACCTGCTGGACCCTGCTGTTGCCAGTGCCCTGAGACTGTGGCCAGGTGCCAGCCCGCCCCAAAAAAAGATCGCGACACAGTGAAGCCTCAGCATTTCAGGGACCATGGAAAATCAAAACACACATCTGGCACCAGGCTTCACGCTCAATGACCTTGCCCCAGCACCAGCGAATGTGGCTGCCTTCCAGGGTCTGCTGGGGCCAGGTGGCTTCAACAGTCTCCACCAAATGGAAAACAGTGGAACTGTTTTCCCGTGTGGCCCAAGAACCTCCCGGACCCCACTCTGTTCCTGGGGATTCACCTTTCCCACCAGAGCACCGCCAGGTATCGAGCTGCAGAGTGGCAGCCTTTGCGCTCCCCTTGTTTACAGTCTTAATGGAATTTAAACCCTCTCCTTTCTCCTTTCTCCCTTTTTAGTTTAGTCCCTGCATCTGTTTCCAATTTTCAACTTTCTCTGCAGCTGCTTTTGGGGAGGGGTGTTTTTCCCCGTATGCTCCCCTCTCCCCAGTCTCCATTCTCTCTCCACCCGCAAAAGGGGTTGCCTACCTTTCGGGGCTTCTTGCTGCCCAAGTTCAGCTCTTCATGTCGTATACCTGCTGAATTCTGTGGTTCAGGTTGTGCAGATTGTTGTGTTAATCTTCCAATCAGTTTTCTAGGTGTGTAGGATGGTTTAGTGTTGGTCTGGCTGTATTTCATGGACACAAGACACGCAAAAAGCTTCCATGCTCTTCCGCCATCTTGGCTCCTCCCCTGGAAAGAATATATTTTAGAGAAATATATGAACCAAGAACTATGGATGGATATATTAGGTATGGAGAAAAGAAAAGAATCTGACCTGATCATAGAGAAAAAGCATTCAGCATTTCAACATTGATTATGGTACTAGCTGTAGGTTAGTTATATACAACCTTTAATATGTTGAGGTATGTTCCTTCTATGCCTAGTTTGTTGAAAGTTTTTGTCACAAAAGCATGTTGAATTTTGTCAAATTCTTTTTCTATATCTATTGAGATCATATGATTTTTTTACCTTTATTTTGTTAATTGTAGTGTATCAAAATTTGCAGATGTTGTAATATCCTTGCATCTCCAAAACAAATCCCACTTAATTGTGCTAAATGATCCATTTAATAAATTGTTGGATTCAGTTTGCTAATAATTTGATGAGGATTTTTGCATCTATGTTCATCAAGGATATTGACCTATAGTTTTCTTTTCTTGTGATGTCCTTCCTAGGCATCCTAAAATGAATTAGAGTATCTCCCCTCTTCTAGTTTTTGCAAGAGTTTAAGAAGTATCAGTATTAGTTCTTCTTTAAATGCTTGATAGAATTCACCAGTGAAGCCATCAGGTCCTCAGGTTTTCTTTGTTGGGAGGTTTATGATTACTGATCGGATCTCCTTACTGCTAATAATGAATCTGTTCAGATTTTCTATTTCTTCATGATTCAGTTTTGGTAGATTGTGTGTTTCTAGTAATTTATCCAATTTGTTAGCATATAATTTCTCACAGTAGTCTCTCATGATATTTTGTATTTCTGTGGTATCAGTTGTAATGTCTCCTCTTTCATTTATAATTTTGTTTATGTGAGTCCTCTTCCTTTTTTTCTTAGGAAGTATGGCTAACAGTTTGTCTGTTTTGTTTACAGTTCAAAAAACCAGTTCTTAGTTTCTTTGGTCTTTCCTATTGCCCTGTTAGTCTCTGTTTCATTTACTTCCTCTCTGATCTTTGTTATTTCCTTCTTTCTAGTAACTTTGGGTTAGTTTGTTCTTTTTCTAGTTCTTTGAGATATACAGTTAGCTTATTTATTTGAGATCTTTCTTTCCCTTAATGCAGGCATTTATCACTATAAACTTTCCTGTTTGATCGGTTTTTACTGCACCTCATAAGCTTTGGTATGTTGTATTTCCATTTTCATTGGAAAAAAATATCAAGATACTTTTTTATTTCTCTTTTGATTTCTTCTCTGACCCATTGTGTGTTCACATTTGTTTAATCTCCACATATTTGTAAATTTTTCAGTGTTCTTGTAATTTATTTCCAGTCTCATGCCATTATGGCCAGAAAAGGTGCTTGATGTGACTTCAATCTTCTTAAATTTAAAAAATTTAAATTTTGTTTCCTAACACATGATCTATCCTAGGGGATGTTCCATGTGTGCTTAAGAAGGACTTGTACTCTGTTGCTGTTGGATGGAATGTTCTGTGAATGTCTGTTAAGTCCATCTGATTTAACATGTAGTTTAAAGCCAATGTTTTCTTATTGATTTTCTGTCTAGATAATCTATCCATTGGTGGGTGTTGAAGTTCTTTACCATTATTACATTGCTGTCTATTTCTTCCCTCAGATCTATTAATATTTGCTGGATATATTTAGGTGCTTCTATGTTTGGTGCATAAATATTTATAAGTATTATATTCTTTTGATGAATTGACCCCTTTAGAATTATATAAAGGCCATCTTTGTCTCTTGTTACAACCTTTGGTTTAAGGTCTATTTTTTTTTATGTGTAGATATCCCTGCTTTCTTTTGATTTCCATATGTATGGAATACTTTTTCCATCTCTTCAAGTCTATGTTAAAGCTAGGATGAATCTCTTGTAAGCAACATATAGCTAGGTCTTTTTTTTTTAATCCATCAGCCACTCGATAGTTTTGAAGACACAAACAAATGCAAAGATATTCCACACTTATGGACTAGAAATAAATACTTTTAAAATCTTCACACAACTTAAAATGATCTAAAGACTCAATACAATCCCTATAAATATTTCAATGACAGTTTTCAAAGAAATAGAAAAGCAATCCTAAAATTTGTATGGAACCACAAATGAGCCTGAATAGCCAAAGCAATCCTGAGAAAGAACAAAACTAGAATCATCACACCTCCTGATTTTGAACTATATTGTAAAACTATACTAACCAAAACAACATGTAAATGACACAAAAAGATCAATAGAACAGAATAGAGAGCCCAGAAATAAACCCATGGGTTTATGGTCAGTTAATTTCAGACAAAAGAGCCAAGAGCCAAGAACATGCCGTCTCTTCAACAAATGGTGTTGAGAAAACTGGATAGCCACAAAAGAATGAAATAACCACTATCTTACAACATACATAAAAATAAACTGAAAATGAACATAAGACCTGAAACAGTAAACCTCCTAGAAGAAAACATTAGCATTAAGCTCCTTTACATCAGTCTGGGCAATAATTTTTTTCGGATCTGACACCAAACCAAATACTGCAAAAGCAAGAATAAACTAGTGGGTCTACATCAAACTAGAAAGCTTCTTTGCAGAGGAAAGCATTAAAAAATAGCAAAGCAACCTAAGTAATGGGAGAAAACATTTGTAAACCATCTATCTGGTAAGGGTCAATATTCAAAAAGCTCATACAACTCAATAACAAAAAAAGAAAAAAAATAAAAAAACAGGCAAAGGACCTAAATAGATGTTTTTCCAAAGAAAACACCAAAGGGGATGTCACTCACATCTGTCTATTATCAAAAAGACAAGTGATAACAGATGCTGGTGAGGATATGGAGAAAAGGGAACTCGTACACACTGTTGGCAGGATGGTCAACTGATACATCTACTATGGAAAATGGTATGGAGATTACTTAAGAAATTAAAAATAGATTATCGTATATATGATCCAGCAATCCCACTTCTAGGTATATATCCAAAGGAAAGGAAATGATTATCTTAAAGAGATTTCTGTGCTCCCATGTTCATAGCAGCATTGTTCACAATAGGCACGGTATGGGAACAACCGACATGTCTGTTGATGGAAAAATGAATAAAGTAAATGGCGTGTATATGGGGCACCTGGGTGGCTCAGTCAGTTAAGAGTCCAACTTTGGCTCAGGTCATGATCTCACAGTTCGTGAGTTCGAGCCCCACATCAGGCTCTGTGCCGATAGCTCAGAGCCTGGAGCCTGCTTCAGATTCTGTGTCTCCCTCTCTCTGCCCCTCCACTGCTTGTGCTCTCTCTGTCTCTGTCTCTCTTTCTAAAATACATAAACATTAAAAAAGAAAGAAATAAAGAAAATGAAGTGGAACAAAATACAATGGAACATTATTCAGCCTTAAAAAAGAAGGATATCCTGTCATTTGCAATATTCACGGATGAAACTTGAAGGGATTATGCTAAGTGAAATAAGCCAGAAAGAAAGACAGAAATATTGCATGGTATCATCTAACTGTGGAATCTTTAAAAAAAAAAAAAAGGAAAAAAAGTCAAAATCATAGAAACAGAGAGTAGAAAAAATGTAAATTTGAGATATTTATTAGATTACACATGACATGTTGAGTAGGTGAGTGGACTCTGGAGAAAGGTTGGTCTAGAGATATTTGAGAGTATATAAGTCATGAAATTGCCTACCATGGACATGCAAATGGAAAAGCCTACAATCAGTTCACAGTCAAGGCCCAATGGAAAAGACAAGAGAGACAGAGAATGAGTGACTACCAGGTAGGAGGAAATCAAGAAAAAAGTGATGTTATGGAAGCTAACAGAAGAAAGTACTTTAAAAGGAAGGGAGTAGTCAACTATGTCAGATGCTGTGGCAAGTCAACGTCAGAGAGCGTGATCACTGGATTTGAGAAAAGGACTTCATTGGCCATCCTGTCAAATGCAGTTTCAAAGGATTGCTGGTAACATAAGTCTGATGGGAGTGAATTGAGGAGAGAATGAGTGGTGACAAAATAGAGGCAGTTAATACAGAAAACCCAAGAAGTTTTTTAGTGAAGAGCAGAGATTTGCGAGTGATAGCTGAAGGCAAATAAGGGCTACATAGAGCATTCTTTTTTAAGTCGAAAGATACAAGCATGTCTGTATACTAGTAAGAACAATTCAGTAAAAGGAAGAAACCTATGAGACAGGAGAGACAGGATAAACACAGGAGGAAAATCTTTGAAAACACAGTGTCAATTGGGGTCCAGGTCACAAGTGGAAGAGGAGGTTCTTGACAATGGCAGATTGTTTCCTCCTTTGTAAAAGGAGAGAGTACAGATTCAAGGACAGGAAGGGCAGTAGGGTTCATGGCAGGAAGGTGGGAGAGTTCCAAGTGTACTGGTTTCCAAAAAGAAAGTGAGTCTTTATCATTTATCAACTTTATCAGCTGAGTCAGGGGACGTGATACGACAGGGGGTGGAAAAGAAGAAAAGAGAGGAGCATGAATAAGATAGTCATTGTGGAGACAGAAACAACCTATGGAAATATGATAGATTTGCCAGAGTTGATTGGCTTCTGTAGATTCATGGTCATGGTTGTGTTATGAATAGATATTATTCATGCAAGCCTAACTCATACTCTTAATTCTTTCTCATTATGGGATTAAAAAAAAAACTTAGAATGAGTGAATAAAATCAAGTTATAAATTCAAACATAGCTTTAATGATTAATGTAATCCTGTACCCCAAATAGTTGGTATCCTGTTAGAGAGCAGCAGAGTAGTGCTCATTAAATTCATAAATGAGTGTTCGCTTACAAGCTTGGATTTTGGAGCCATACAGCTCTTGCTGCTAAGTAGCTATATGATCTCAGCCTCTATAAATCTCAGTTTTCACATCTGTAAAACAGATTTTGTCTAACTCACAGAGTTGCTGTGAAGATTAAATGTGTGCTGATGTGGGTCAAGTCCTCACCACAAAGACACACAGGAATTTGCCAATAATTGGTAGCAATCTTTGTTACTTGTAAAATGAGTGAGTGAAATTACAAAAATACTGAAATTGTGAATAGTGCTTTAATCTACTTGTCTCTATTCTGTAAACTGGCCAGAAACAGGGAATGAAAGAGAGCAAAGTGCATTTGCCTGGATAATCAGCTAATGCTAATGAAGAATTGACAATTCTTATTATTTCTCACTTGACTTACCTTTTTTTATCCTCATTTCTGTGACCTTAACTCTTCAGCTCAAAACATAATGGAAATATTTCATTTTTATTCACCAAATTATATCCCTATTTAAAAAATAACTGGGGGTGCCTAGGTGGCTCAGTCAGTTAAGCATCCAACTTCAACTCAGGTCATGATCTCACATTTCATGAGTTTGAGCCCCACATCAAACTTGGACTGTAACTAGAAAGCCAGCATCTAAAGCATGGAAACAATGGAAAAAGTAGAAAGGATACATTGTGCCCAAGGAAAATAAAGGTAGCCGGAAAGCCCAAAGGCAGTGTGTACAAATCAAAGGGCAGACAGTTCACATGTAGGAACTGGTAAATTACTATATTTCCAACTACTGGAATTAGTGCTTTTTCTCCATAATACCAATACTTTATTTTATATATCAGTTAAAAATGCTAAGAGAACCAAAGGTTTAAAAAAAATTCCCTCAGCTTATTCTATCATTCCATCACTGATTTGAGTAATATGGATGAATGAGTGCTGTATGCCAATAAGACTAGACCCTAGGGGCGCCTGGGTGGCGCAGTCGGTTAAGTGTCCGACTTCAGCCAGGTCACGATCTCGCGGTCCGTGAGTTCGAGCCCCGCGTCGGGCTCTGGGCTGATGGCTCAGAGCCTGGAGCTTGTTTCTGACTCTGTGTCTCCCTCTCTCTCTGCCCCTCCCCCGTTCATGCTCTGTCTCTCTCTGTCCCAAAAATAAATAAACATTGAAAAAAAAATTTTAAAAAAGACTAGACCCTAAAGATATAGAATACATTGGGTTTCCTGCTCACAAATGCTTGCCTATTAGAACAGTTGGCCACTGTGGTGTAGGGTAGCAAGAGAAGCCCACAGAACAAAGCACAAGTAATTTTTTAAATGTTCACAGAATGCCATAAATATATTTTTTCACATTTATTTGATATGCTTAGGTCATACGCCATTGAATGATCTTACTGGTCCAAGCACTCCTACATGAATGGCTAAAGTGACCGTACAACTTTTGCAACATCGCAGATTTTTTTTTTCTTGGTAGAATTAAAAAAACAGAACAACTGACTGGCAATCTCTATTATCCTCATTATTTAGCCATTTAAAGGTCTGTTGTTGCTTATTTCAGTACAGTCTTTGAGAATTACCTCTACCGTTAAGATGATTTTTCTAATAGTTTGTTATGCAAGAGCCAAAGGACCAAGATTACATTCTCTTATGGACAATTTAGATCAGAAAGGAACTGAAGAACACCTCTAATGCCACAGTACATGGACTTGTTGCAATTTGTTTCCTTGTTATCAAGCATTCTGCTATGACAGAGATATGTGTATCTGCAAAATTTGTGCAATAACGCATTTTAGATAGTGAGAAATACCAAACCCACAAGACAATCTTTTAGAGAGAAAAATTACATTTTATAGTTTATTATTTTTGAGGCTTTCAAAAATGTCATAAAGTCAGAAGTAAAAATAAATGTTCTGTACATTTCTTCTAAATCACCATTAACTCCGAATATAGTAGATGTGCCTAGCTCTTCTTTGAAAGAGATGCATTACAGTTTCCTTTAATAAATCTTAGTGCACTGCAACTAGATTTAACTAGATGGAGTTATTCTGTCAAACCTTAATAAATGGGATTATAACCGAAAATCTATGCATTTTCTAATTTATGACCTCATGCTTAGTATTTAAAAGAAAGGAAGGAGATTGGGCTGGAATTTTACAAGAAGCTAACACTTCAGTAATGTCATAACTAAAGTGAGATTTCCCTTGTTTAGAGGTTATTGGGCTAGAGACAAAGAAAATGAGAAGCAGCTGTGAAAAGCTTAGCTTGGGTTTATGACAAATGGAGGTGTGTTCACTATTTAAAATAAGCTCTTTCCCCCTCTTCCTGCTAGTGACTTTGTCAAAAGAGATGTATTAATTGAAAGCCAGCAAGATGTTCTTTCAGAGGATTTGGGGAAGCCTTTGTTGCACAGCAATTAATCATTATGGAAAGCAACTGAAAGTGCTTCTTTCACATGTGACTCCACTTGTATGAATTTGGGGAGAAAAAGTAACTATATGTAGGGTGTGTGTGTGTGTGTGTGTGTGTGTGTGTGTGTGTGTGTGTGTGTGCAAGCTGGTTTCTCACCTCCTCTCTAAGTCACATGGAAGAATTAAAAGCATAACTACAGCTGCCTGGTTTGGACACTAAATAGCTTCCGAAGGAACTAGTCAAGGCCTTTTGACTGAAGTCCATATTGTCCATTTGGATATGATCATTATACCACATGTCAAAATAAAGCAAACTTCCTCTACCAAAAATACAAGAAATCACCAAGAAGATGTAGCTGAGTTTAAAATAATCACCTTTGAAGTGAGATGGTTAGAAAAGATACTTTTAAAAATAGCAAACTGGCAATTCAGCCTGGACTAGCACGACAAAGTCATGCTAAAGAGGTATTAGTGTCTCAGGGAAGGTAGAGATGGAATAGGATTCTATTCTTACCCGTTATTCATTTTTTAAACATAAAGTTCTGAAAGATGCAAATGCTATATTATCACCACTATCTGTGTGAGCAATCATTCCCTGCCAATGAATTAGGCCCAGATGATAATGATATACTTTATGAAAAAATTGGATTCTCCCTCATAAAAAAAGAAGATTTAGATTCTTGTTGAAATATCTTAAAAGGAAGTTAATAACTGTTTTAGCTATTGTATTTAACATCACTTTTCTGTACAGCCATTCACAGTGATTTTTTTTCTTATTTTAAAGGAACAATGTGTCTTTGTTCAAAGTGTATAGCCCTTCTAGCTTCAAATAAGCCCCCTAAAGCCGTGTTCCTCAGAAGGTATAACAGGTGGCCTGGTCATAATTAGTCACTGCTATCCACACTGAAAAGTTGAGTAAATGGGCCTCTTCTAGCTATTTCTCAATAGCATTACCTTGTAGTTTATGCAGAAAAACAGTGGAAAGATTAATTGAGAATGAATAAAAAGTTTATTCTATGAAATAATGGCAATTTACATATCAGAACACCTTAAGCTCATGTTTAATACACATGTGAATATACACACATAGAAACACACACAGAAAACATGTAGGATTCTAGTTCCTTAGACTCTTTGATAACATAGGCTGTGTTTTAATTCGGAGTCTCTTGCATCTACTAGGTATCTTCTATGTGCTTAATAATATTATGGAGTATGTATACTAAACATCTGACCCCTAGCAAATGGTGAAAACCTTTGGTTAGATATGGCCAAATGAGTGATTTTCTTCCAGACTACTCTAGGATGTTGCTTTTTGATTCTGATCATTATATTTTGGATGTTTTCCATTTTTCCCATGGAAATCTACAATTATCAGATTATCTATTGTCATCTACTGGTAATACCATAAACAACAAAATCCTCATGAACTGATTTCTAAACACCTTTAGCCTTTGTTCAATAGAGTTTTTGAACTGTCAAGTGAACATAACTGAGGAAGGATCTCCCTGTTGAGTTCTGTGGTCCACAGTTTTCTCTCTCTTTGCTTTCTTTACTCGTGGTTTCTTCCTTTATTAGTAATAGAGGGTTTTGTCTTATTTGTTTTGTTTCTGAAAGGACTTTTAAGTTGGAGTTTAAGCTAAAAATTACTCCTAGAATTGGGCAGAAACAGTCATTAAAAAACTTCTTGAGTAGTAATGTTAAGTCTATTTCTTGGATGGCATTATTAAAAAGCAAACAAAAAAACCAGATTCCATGAAAATTCCAATGTCATGTTTCACAGATATATAAAAAACAGTTATAAAATTTCTATGGAACAAAATGACCCTGAGTGGCTAAAGCACTTCTGAAAAAGAACAAAGCTGGAGGCATTACACTTCCTGATTTCTTCATATATGCTATAATACAAAGCTATAGTAATAAAAAATAATGTGGTAATGGCATACAAATAAACACATAGACCAAAGGAATAGAATTGAGAGCCCAGAAATAAATTCTTGCATATACAGTCAATTAGTATTTTACAGGGAAGTCAAGAATACTCAATGGGGAAAGCACAGTTTCTTCAATAAATGGCATTGAGGAAACTGGAAAATCTAACGCAGAAGAATGACACTGGATCTCTATCTTATATCACTGCAAAAATTATTGACTTGAAATGTATTAAAGCCTTAAATGTAAGACCTAAACTGTAAACGTCCTAGAAGAAAATATCAGGAAAGGTCCTTGACATTGGTCTTGGCAATGATTTTTTTTAATCTGACACCAAAAGCAAAGGTAACAAAGGCAAAAATAAATAAGACTACACCAAACTAAAAAGCTTCTGCACAGCAAAGAAACAATCAACAAAATGACAAGGCAAACTGTGGAATGGGAGAAAATATTTCCAAAAAATATAACTTATAAGGTGTTAATATCCAAAATCTATAAAGAAGTCATACAACTCAATAACAGAAAAACAACTCAATTAAAAATGGACAGAAGAATTGAGCAGATATTTTTTGAAGAATCCATACAAATGGCCAAAAGATACATGTAAAATTGCTTAACATCACTAATAACTAGGAAAAATGCAAATCAAAACCATAGTGAAATACCACTTCACACCTGTTAGAATGACTGTCATCAAAAAAAAAAAAAAAAAGAGAGAGATATCAAGTGTTGGTGAAAGTATTGAGAAAAGGGAATCCTCAGACACTATTAGTGGGAATGTAAATAGGGACAGCCACTATGGAAAATAGTATAGTTTCCTCAAAAAAAAATTAAAAATAGAACTATCATATGGTTCAGCAATCTGACTTTTGGATATACATCCAAAGGAAACGAAATAAATATTTTGAAAAGATATCTGCAAACCCATGTTCATTGCAGTATTATTCACAACAGTCAAGATAGGAAACAACCCAAGTGTCTGTCAATGGATGAGTGAATAAAGAAGATGTGGCACGTATATACATAGAATGTATATATGTGTGTGTGTGTGTGTGTGTGTGTGTGTGTGTGTGTGTGTGTGTATAATGGAATATATTCAGCCATGAATAAGAAGGAAATCCCGCCATTTGAGACAACATGGATGAACCATGAAGGCATTATGCTAAGTGAAATGAATCAGATGTAAAAAGTCAAATATTGATCTCACTTATATGTAAAATCTAGAAAAGCCAGATTCATAGCAATAGAGACCATAGTAGTGGTTACCAAAGGCTGGAGCATAGTGAAGGAGAATGGGGAGACAGTGGTCAAAAGGTACAGACTTCCATTTCTAAGATGGATAAGCTCTGGGGATGTAATGTACAGCATGGTGAATATAGTTAATAATATTGTATTATATACCTGAAAGTTGCTGAGAGAGAAGATATTGTTTTCACCACCAAAAAAAAAAAAAAAAAAGAAATAGTAATTATGTGATGTTATGGTGGTAATCATTTTTTAATAAATGCATACATCAAATAAAAATATTGTACAGCTTAAACTTCTACAATGTTATGTCAATTATATCTCAGTAAAGTTGGGGGAGAAACTAAGTCAACTGATTCATAAAGAAGCCCTGTTTTCTTTGCTAATTGCCTGATACCAATAATCTAACTACTACTAAAATATTTCTCTTTCCAGTGGTTCAACACTGGAGCCTCAACCACATAATAAGCTGCAAATAATGATGTTAGGATTCTCTAAGGAGACATTGTGCCCCTCCCCTGCCCCCATTTTTAAAAAGCTGTAAAAATTAAAATCTACCTCTGACAACTATCCAACTGTCCAAATACTCACTTTGAGAATTTAAGAAGAAAAAAGATTAAGTACATTCCCTCCTTCAAAAAGTTTTTGCAGGGCGCCTGGGTGGCTCAGTTGGTTGGGCATCCGACTTCAGCTCAGGTCATGATCTCACGGTTTGTGAGTTCGAGCCCCATGTTGGGCTCTGTGCTGACAGCTCAGAGCCTGGAGCCTGCTTCGGATTCTGTGTCTCCTTCTGTCTCTCTGCCCCTCCCCCACTTGTGCTCCGTCTCTCAAAAATAAATAAATGTAAAAAAAATTTTTTTTCTTAAAGTCTTTGCGTTTACATGATAGTGCAACTCTAACTTAACTATATCAGGCCCTGAGGCCTGAAATAGTTATTTCCTCAAAGAAACAAACACAGAACTGCACCAATTTGCTACAGGGACACTGAACATTTACAAATTTTACCTACCAGTTCTTTTCTTCTCACTTCAGGTCTTCTTGTCATGCTCCTCTGAGATTTAATCACATACACAACAAAAACTTGATGTTTGTCTCCTACCCCCTTGGAGCTATAATTTTAGTTTCTTTGTTATCTGCAGCATTTATCTTTTCTAGCCCATCAAATTTAGCCAAAATAATTTATTTCCCTCTTTAGGAAGTTACACTTTTCCTTTGTAATCATGTACCGGTGCAAAGCAGTGGAAAGTTTGCATTATTCTACCATGTCCCTGCAACAGATTTTATTTCCTTTTCTCTCAGGCCATGAATTTCTTATGGAATCATATTTGCCCTCCATGTATATGTTATTGGTGATGACTGGATTGCATTAGGGGACCTGTTTACAAAACATTTTCCTCAAATGTGAGATCTCTGTGCTTCCTGGTAGTCTTCTGAAACCTAGGGTTGCAAAATTTAAGTACGATGAAATGTCTTTCCATGGGGTTAACAATCATAGCCATGACTTATTAGGTGCCCTACATATGTCATACTCTTTACACAAACTAACTCTATTCATGACCACAATCCTACACGAGTACTCTTACTTGAATTTTACAGGAAGGAAGTCAGAAGATCAGAAAAATTAATGATTTGCTCAAGGTATCATCTAGTAAAATCCTGGTCTGTTTTTTTTTTAATGTTTATGTATTTATTTTGAGAGAGAAAGAGAGAGAGAGAACATATGCAAGTAGGGGAGGGGCAGAGAGAGAAGGAGAGAGAGAGAATCCTAAGCAGACTCCATGCTCAGCACAAAGCCTGATGTGGGGGCTCTATCTCACAACTGCAAGATCATGACATGAGCTGATATCAAGAATCCAATGCTTAGCTGACTGAGCCACCCAGGCGCCCCAAATCCTGGTCTGCTTTACTATAAAGCAGAGTTCACTGCCACATCCCCCTGTCTAGTTATCAGCAAATATTCCCTCGTCATTTCTCCCTACTCTCTAATATCAGTCCTATCCATCAACTCTGAAACCACAATGAAATCTGCATTCTAGGATGGTGGTTTCAAACTTGAGTAGATTACAATTAAAGTGCAGATTAAAAGTGCAGATTCTGAGGCCTTCTCTTCCAGAAACTCTACGTGTTTTATAGTGGGACTCATACCTGTGTATTTTAACAAGTGCATCATGTGCTTACCATACAGACGGTCTGCAAATCATACTTTGAGAAACACAGACTTCATTTCTATTTATATCCCACTGGATCACACCTAAGCTTGCCTCATGTTAAAATGCTCCCCTTTTTCTATTAAGTCATAGAGTTTTGGATTTTGTTTAATTTTGGTTTTTGTCTGATGGATGACATATATTGCTTATTGAAACTTTAATGACATATCACAATGTGGATCAAAATTAGGGTATTTACCCTAATATTTATATAATTCCATTATATAGATCTAGAGTACTCCATATCTTTTTCTTGCCACTAATTCTTTTATTCCATTTTTCCACCTCTCTTGTCAATGCCTTTGTCGCTTCAATATTTGGATTTACTCATGCAGAGGACCCACAATTGCTGTCATTCAGGTAGTAGGGCAAACAATGACCTTGATTACCTACCCTTGAACTACACTAGACTCTGTGAGAAGTTGCAAGAATGGAAGACCTAATAGATTCCCACCCAGAAATACCAATTCAATCTGATGCAAGTAATTTAAAGAAATCCCACATATGTTTATGTTACATGAATAAAATTATCTATCTATATAGTAGCTACAGATGTATGCAGACTTGCAATTAAAAACCATTTGCAAAAACATGAACAATATTTCTATTTAGTCTTTTACTTTTGCACTGATTCTTATTTATATGTAACCTAATAATCATTTTGGGACTCTCTTTTCCTTACAAAAATTAAGTAAGTTTGGATTGAACAGTCAATACGTGGCCTGTTAAGTTCAGAACTTCCTTCTATGGTTTCTGCAAATTCTTAACCTTATTTCCTTGGGTTCTATCTCAGAAACGTAGCTCGGTCCTATCCTTTATCCCTTTTGTGGTCCTATCCACAAAAAAACTGATCACATGATTTTAAGAGTGTAAATTTCCTGAGGATTAAAGGCATTATGGGAGGCATTTAGACCATGTACCACCCAACTTTCTGCCATACTAGTGGCTCCTGGCTCCTTCTGTCTTTTCCTGCCAGGTTATATTCCAAAGACTATACATATGCCCCTCCACTTCATCCTCCTCATTGCCTGCAAATGCCTGGGAAGTATAATATTATTTATTCTCAAGGAGCTATTCATTATCAAAGCAAGCCCAAACTCCCTGAAATTCTATGAATAAAATTTTTCCATCTTGGTTACATCAGTAAAGCCATCAGCTGTACCCAATAAATGGAAGGACACTAAAAAAACCACCTAGTTTTGAGTATAAAGTCAGAAATTATTATTTAATAAACATTGTTTATACACCCACAATTGAAATGAAAACAAGAAGCAATAGCAGCTACATAATCAATTATGGTTTGTGCTCCCTTGACCAATCTAATTCTATAGTAATATATGCATGTGTGGCCTCTCAGAACCTAAAATTGATGACATGTTTGTGCTCTAAAATTATGCAATTACTCTAAGGAGAGCCCCTTCATGCACTCATAGCAGATTTACATTTGATTTATGTACTTGCTTTATATATTCATTTTTATTATGTATACAGAAAAGCTATCCAAAAAAAAAAAAACAAAAAAAACAGAGGTGGTGAAGGAGGTTGCTTAGAGGTGAGTCTACTTTCAAAAACAGTTGAAACTGGGAGTCTGACAGCAAGGTAGGCTAAAACAGAAAGTCTGAAACCAAAGAAAGCACTGGCCATTAAGTGCCAGCAAGCCCCCACACCTCCTTGTGTTGCACTATACTACAGCCCCAGAGCCTAACTTGGTTTTTGCTGGCTGATAGGGGCTCCATAAAAGGAAGAAGTAATTCAATGAGATAAGCATATCAGTTGATCTTATAATGTTAACTCTGAACCCATGAAATGCCAAGTTTATTTCAGTAGTTTCCTTTTAAGAAAGCAATTTAATGTATATTTCAACAAGATAAAGCAGTATTTATACTCAGGTAAGCCCTCAACTATTTGGAAAACAGTTACCTGCATTAGCTCCACCCTTAAAAATTCTGAGCAGACAGTGGTGGTAATATGTACATATAACAGGAATAGACATAGTTCAAGGACTATCATTGATGAATCAACTAACACATATAAATAGAAAATGGTGATCATATCCCCATTGTTGTGATCCCCTCGTTATTATTATTTATTTGAATGTGTTTTTTTTTCCTCACAGGAAACCAAGACATATCAAAAAAAATGTTCATCTTATAAAAGAACCCCTTCTCTCTATCAGCTCTTGGTTTTCAAGGTCAATCTTTCCTTTCCTATATTTTTGAATGAACCCAGGGGATGTTGATATACGATGGCAGTTGCCTGACCAATTAGGAAACCACTCATATAAAGGCATGTGTATATTTTTCTGACATGCTGACAAGCAGTGGCTGTATCATTGACCTGTGGATTGGCACATGCCAGTAAGAGAGGGTCTGCTGGAGCAACCAACGTGACAGGAACTTGAGGCAGGCTAGTCTGAGAAGGCTCCAGGAGGGAAAGAAAGTTAACATGGATGAGAGAAGAGACAATTTCAGTCAATTGGGTGTGGTGGGTGCAAAATGAGATAGAGATCAAAGGGAGAGCATTAACTGGTAGCAGAAGCAAAAGTTTACCAGGAAGAGAGAGTACATAAGATGGGAATTATGAAATAAGTCTAGAGGCCTGTCATCTAGAGTTATAATTTAAATTCAAATTACAACTGTTACCCATTATAAACAAAAGGTAATAATTGAATGAAGTCTCATATTAAAGAGACTCTTTCAAACATTTAAATGATACAGGACTTTCCTCTGCAGTGTTTTGATAAGTGGTTACTCAGACTTCTTTAACATGTCTTAGGGTAATGAATTTCCTTCCTTGCTAAGAAGGACGTTCTTATGTTAGAAATCTCTTATTATAATATTTTCTCTTTGGGTAATATCCACTCCCATTGATTGTAGTGACATGTAGAACCACACAGAAGAACAACCAATGTCCCACCTGTTGGCCATGGAGTATTTAAAAGAAAAAAAGTCTAATGAGCCCTTGCTGGAGGACATTAAATATTTTTACCCTTTCATCATCCTAGCTGTGCTAAAATTTAAAAGTATTTAAAGAACATTTCACTTCTTATTTTCCTCACTTAACATTTAGCCCTCAATCCAGTAATAGGTGATTACTGATCATTTTTGACACAAATATAATATCTTCATGCCTACCTGTGGAACTGTACTTACAAAGGACATTAAAATATGCTATTCTTGAAGTGCCTGGGTGGCTTAGTCTGCTTAGCTGTCCAACTCTTGATTTCGGCTCAGGTCATGATCTCATGGTTCATGAGATGGAGCCAGCCCCTCATTGGGCTCTGTGCTGACAGCATGGAGCCTGCTTGGGATTCTCTCTCTGTCTCTCTCTCTCTCTCTCTCTCTCTCTCTCTCTGACTCCCTCTCTGTCCCTCCTCTCCTCACACACACACTTCTATAAACAAACAAACAAACAAACAAACAAATGCTAATTCCTAAACCAACGAACAAGAGTAAATCCTTACCACTGTCCATTTTTTATATTTATCACCCTTTACCTTGAAGCGGTGTCCTTTACTGACTTCTCCTAATTCTCTTCTACCTGTCTAGCCATTTTATGCTGTTATGATGCCTTTTCTTTTCTTTTTCTTCTACCATACCGTAAACTACTTATATTTCTCAGGCTTCTATGTTTCAGTCTCCCTCTTTTCACTCTTACCTCGTCCTTGGCAATCTCATCTGTCGTCACAATTTTAATTACTATTCTCAAGCTTTAAAGCCACCACTCTTTATTCCTTACATAGATCACTTTCCTAACCTCTATAAATCTGCCTATTGTATATCTCCACCTAGATGTTCCAACGCTATTCCAAATAAACAGCTTCAAAATGGATCTTTTACTCTCTCCCCACACCTGGTTCTCATCTAGTACTGAGAGTCATCATAGGTGATGCCACCAGCCACACAGACCAGAAATCTGGGAGTCACCTTTCATCTTCGCTTCCCACTCCTCTCCCTCTGGGTGTGTCAATCATAAGTCTAGTTGATTCTTTTTGCCCCAATGAACTTGAATCCGTGATTTTCTTTGATTCACACCCCCACAACCTAGTTCAGAACATCTTTATCTCTTGTCTAAACTCTTAGCTGATCTCCTTATTCTAAGTTTTAATCTTTCCAAGTAATTTTTCCATATTGCCTCATGAATGATTGTGCTAAAAGGCAACTTAGGTCATGTCGTTCCAACTACTTAAAGCTCTTCACCTCTTTTAATCACCTGTAAAATAAAGCCCAAACACTTAGCATGGATGAAAGACCTCTCCCTATCTGGCCCGTGCCTATGTTTACTTTCTTCTCTCCTGTCAATCTTCCCCATACTCTGTAGGTCTCAGCAGTGCTTATTGTTCCATCTGCTTAAAAGGCGCTCCCGTCACTCATGCGCTCTGTCTTCTTCCTCCCTGGTAAACAACTGACCACTTGCAATCCTTTCAAATTCTTGCCAAATAATTTCCCTGACCGACCCACCCTCTTTTGTATTAATTCTTTTCTCCTGTATACTTATATTATGCCCTTAGCCACATCATATTATAATGTATGTCTTCAACTATGTATCTATCCTATGGGACTCTGAGCTCCTTGAAAAAAAAAAAAAAGATTGCTTCTTTTCAATGCTCTATTTCTGTCTCCCTCCCTCTTGTGCATAGTAATTCATAAGCACATAGTAGTTCAATAAATATTTATTAAACAAGCAAATGTGGTTACTAAAATCCAGAAATTATCATAAAACTTGGCAGTCTAGTAAGGAGAACATATAAATAAACCATTCAAATATAACACATTCTGCATATCCTATATGGGTATCACAGTAACACAGGCTTACAGACTATCCTGCCCCACCTAATTGTGGGTCTCAATGCACAGCACCTCTAGGCTTGACATATTCATCTATCCATGAATGAAAGCTATTAGAATCTGGGGGAAATACTGATAACTCCATCTTCCCCTTCGTGATATAGAGAAACAAAGGGGGAAAAAAGAAAGTGAAAAGGAAATAGGAGGGGTGCCTGGGTGGCTCAGTTGGTTAAGCATTCAACGTTGGCTCAGGTCCTGATTTCATGGTTGGTGAGTTTGAGCCCTGCATCAGGCTTTGTGCTAACAGCTCAGAGCCTGGAGCCTTCTTCAGATTCTATGTCTTCTTCTCTCTTTGCTTCTCCCAGCCTCGCACTCTGTCTCTCTCTCAAAAAATAAATAAATAAACATTAAAAAAAATTAAAAAGAAGGAAACAGGAGAAGGTGAGTATAAAGGGCAAAGAGGTAAGGATGGGGGAGGAATAGGTAATTGTTGAAGTAATGGAGAACCTAGCACATATATGCACTAAATAAATATTTCTGAATAAATGAATGAATAAATGAGTGGTGGTGGAGAGGATAGAAATAGAGGAGTAAAAGGCAAGGTCTAAACCTCAAACTCCAGGCTACAGACCATGATGGGAATGACCCATTTTTAAGGAGTGTAAGAAAACCTCCAGAGGAAGTGACAATAAATATCTGGTTGTTGATTGATTCCACCATCAATTCATAATCACCACCTAAACTAAGCCCACATCTTGCCCAGAAGTCTAAGCTCCACTTGCTATTTCACCCTCTGACATCCACAGTGACATTTTCTTTTCTTTTTTTTTTTTAATGTTTATCTATTTTTGAAAGAGAGAGAGAGAGACAGAGACAGAGACAGAGACAGAACATGAACAGGGGAGAGGCAGAGAGAGAGGGAGACAGAGAATCCGAAGCAGACTCTAGGCTCCGAGCTGTCAGCACAGAGCCCGATGCTAGGCTAGAACTCATGAACTGGGAGATCATGAACTGAGCTGAAGTTGAATGCTCAACCAACTGAGCCACCCAGGTGCCCCAACAGTGACATTGCAAACCTTCTCTACCCTCCTCAAACCCCTGGTCTCCCTGCCTCCACCCTCAAGGCAAAAAGATGACCTTACCTCTGCTTCACAGAGAAAACATAGGCCTGTAGATGGGCATCCTCTCATCTTCCAAATGTTAAATAGGCACACCCATCTAGGACTGTATCCATTTTATTCTCTCATTACTCTGGAAGGATTGTTTCTTTTGTCTCTTCTGTCATCTTGTGTGGGAACCCATTTCACTTGTTCCAGATCTCTTTTGTGTATTTAACCTCTTCCTCATAATTAAATCACCCAGATTTGGTTGAGTCCTTAAACCTTTCCTCAACCACACATTTCCCTCCAACTCTGAAGCTTCTTTTGTCCTTTGCTCCTGTCTTTCCAAGTCAAGCTTCTTTAAAACTGCTGCTGTTGTAATTAACATTTCTATCCCCATTTCCTCATTTTGGCTCCTCCATCCACTAGAGTATGAGTTCATGACCTCATCACTGCACCAAAATAGCACTTGCTAAGGTCATTAATGAACTTTCCATCCACAAACTTAAGGGATATTTCTAGCCCCCATCTCAACGGACTTCACATTGGCACTGTTGACTTTTCCCTCCTTTTTAAATACTCTTGCTGTTTAGTTTCCAAGACACCAAATCCCCATGATTTTCTCCTATCATTCTGATTGTTCTTTCTCCATGTCCTTTACAAATTCATTCTTTGCCATCTGGCTATTAAATCTAAGAAATTACCTTTTTTTTTAGAGAGAGAGAGGGCACAAGTGAGCAAGGGGCAGAGAGAGAGAAGCAGGGGCCACCCGAAGTGGGGCTCGTGTTTTACCCAAAGTGGGGATAGAGTTCACTGGATGTGGGACTCGAACTCACAAACCGTGAGATCACGACCTGAGCCAAAGTCAGATGCTTAACCACTGAGCCGCCTAGGCACCCAAATGTAAGAAATTCCTTAAGTGTGGCATGAAGCCCTATTTTCTTTTCACACCATGATCTTTTCTCAGATAATCACACCTGTAAGTACTTGTGAACTGGATAAACAAATGTGATGTCCGTAGCATGGAACATTATTCAGGCATAAAAACAAATGAAGTACTGATACTTGCTATGATATGGATAAAACTTGAAGATATTATGCTAAGTGAAAGAAGCCAGATGCAAAGACCACATTCCTGTGAGACGTCCAGAACAGGGAAATCCATTGGAGTAGATTCATGGTTGCTTAGGGCTTGGGATTGAGGAAAGGCTGCTGTGACAGTTAAAGCATGCAAATTTTCCTTTTGGAAATATGAAAATGTTTTAAAATAGACTGTGGTGGTGGCTGCACATATTTGTAATACATTCAAAATCATGGGATTATTTGCACACTTCAAATGGGTGAATTATACAGTATATTAACTCTTTCAATAAATCTATTTTTTTAAGGTAATAACAATGGGGCACTTTGCTGGCTCAGTGGGAAGAGGATGTGACTCTTGATCTCAGGATTGTGAGTTCAAGCCCCACATTGGGTGTAGAGATTACTTAAAAATAAAATTAAAAAAAAAAAGTTAACGGCAAACCAACTATATGGAAATGATCCAAACTTTTATGTCTAACTTAGACCTCTTCTCTGAACTCCAGGCTCATATAGCCAATCTCCATATATATTCCTCAAATGCATCTCCAGATCAGCATATGAAACAAGAGATCCCGGCCTCCTTCCCAAATCTTATCTACTTCCAGTATCTCTATCTCAGTAAAAGGTGCCACCTTCTTTCAACCTGTTATATGAGCCTCAAGCCTATCAGGGATCTCTAAAACCTCCCTTCTGCCATTTCTTCCCAAACCCAGTTAACACTCATAAGTACTCCTTTTCCTCCATCTCAGCTGCCACCACTCAGGTGCAAGGTCCCATTACGTTGAAAGTGGATGTCTTCAGGGCTTTCTAACTATTTGTCCATCCCTACATGCCCTCTGCTCCTCACTTCAATTCATTCTCTAATTCTATTCAGAGCTGTTGCAGCAAAATATAAACATCCCTTTTCTCTCTGCCCTGTCCCAGTTTACAAACCTTCAAAGGACTTAAAGACCAAAATCCTCAAACTGGCCTGCAAGGACCTGCCAAGACAGGCCGTTGCCTGACCGTCATCTCACACCATGCTTTTAACTTGCCATGCCCCAGTCACACTGGCTTCCATTCAGTTCCCTGAATACTCATATTTCTCCTTTGCCTGTGCTGTTCTCATTGTCTGAATGATTCTCCCCAACTCCCCCATGAAACCTTAAGTAAAATATATTTAGCTTGCTAATGAGTGGTGAAATTGTATCCACTTTGGCCAGGGGCATGGGGGAAGAGGATGAGACAAGCTGCTAAGCTCCACTTCAAGGTGGATGCGGGATAGGAATAAATCACTTCACCGCGATTCCAATACATCCAACAACTCCAGTAAGAATATGAATAAAACCACTTCTCATCTAGCCCTTTAGGAGATTTATAGTGTAGACCTGCACATCTCTTAAGCCTTCTAATTACCTCATGTTATTGTACAATATACCATAAGCGAGGTATTTCAAGTAGTTTGACCATGCAAGATTCTGTTTACCTCCCCATGATCAGAGGTCATTTCCAAGAATGTTCTCCAAACACCATTTCCCTTGTGTTTTGCCTTCTATTTTCATTCCTACAGCAGTGAGTAATTAGGGATGACATGTTTGTGAATTCTCTGGGTTTATGAAAATGTTAAGCAATAGAGTTTACACATGTACAATGAAGATGTGACTGATTGTCATCAATTCTGAAAAATCTGATGAACCATTTCAGGAAGTAAGAGCACTTTGATGGGAAAAATGGGCAGGAAAATTACATTTGCTTACTCTGTATAAAGTCAGTGCATTATTTGGATTCATGAATACATTAATGCCAGAGGTCATGCTGGGGAGGTGGAATTATAACACTGTTTCATAGCATTTACCATGTCTTTTGTGATTTTGCTAAATGAGAAATTCTTTTTTATTGGTTATGCCTCACAGTGGTACTGTAAGATGAGTCAATCTTCTAATCTTGACAGTATATTTGAATCCACTGACAAACAGCAAGGTGAAATAAACTGCTAGCATTACTAGCAGGTGAGTGTGAGAGCTAGTATAAACGCTTTTGTGTCTGGGTTACCAGACAGCTTTTATTTTCACATGGGTTTTGCATGTCACAAGAGGGCTACTGTGTGAAGATCTGCAAAGTCAAAGACAATCCTGAGTCCTGCATTAGGAAAGAGCCATGTACTGCAAAGCACTTATCACTGATCACCTCATCTTATATTCAAAATTCTGCAAATTAAGGCAAATATGGCTTTAAGTTTTACCAATGAGGAAAATGCGACCCAGAGAAATAAAATGATGCCCAGCTGAAGAAGCTAGGGCTGGAATCTTACTATACAGTTTTACAGGACTACCATTTTATATGTATTCTGTGCACTAAAGATTGTGTGTTTCTCAAGACATAACATTGACTCCACAGCATAACTTTCAAAGTGACAGAATGGTTCTTTTTTGTATTATGCATGTTGAAAAATGAATTAAACCAGGATTCCTGGTCCTGATAAGAAAAAGAGAGCTTTTTCTCGTGGGGGCATTGTATCAATTTTTCAGAATACATAACTGTGGAATGGAAACAAAAGAAAACCAAATGATTTACAAAGCATATCAATTTTTCTAACACGGAATTGTATAATGGAAACAAAAGAAAACAAAAATTATTTACAAAGTTTTTAAATATAGTACGCCAAAGAAAAGAATTAAGTATCTGATTTTTATATTCCATTATCTCTAAATACATATTCAGTGAGCTAGCTTAATGTGATTTGGATTTTTAAATACAGTCGAACATATAAAAGATGGGAAAAAGGAAATGAATCAGTTTAAAACTGTAAAAACATATGTTCTCAAGCATAGGATCCATGGGCTCAATAAAAACGTTTACTGAAAGAAAAGAAACTTTGGAAAGGATCACATACCCTAGAGCAGAGGATGTTTTCCAGAAAAGCAAAATAAATGTTTTAACAAATATTTGGCAAAACAACAGCATACTTGTCTTAAATACTCCAAATGTTTGCATTTTAAAATTCAGGAAAGAATTCTATATCCAGTGGGAAATACATCCAATCAGTTCCAAAACATTAAAGTTATTTTTCTTCTTTCACTCTCAATTACAAATGGTTGTGCATATGATTACGTATTTGCTGAGACAAAACTGTTGTTTTCTGTTTAACTGTTTAATGTAACAGAGGATTCAGGGCTGATTGAAGATTTCTATCCATCAGAACTGTTCTCAAAGCTTCCGACTCCATTAAAATGAAAATTGACATTAAAATGTATAGTTCTTGACACTGAAAATGTTTTACAGTTATCACCCATCCAAATAGATGCCAAGCAGAATTGTTTAAAGCTGCAAAGTTACTTCTCAGGGAAAGCAGAGTGACAGCTGATATAAATAGCTCCATTATTTACATATCTTGCCTACACTGCTCTAGAAATGAACAAGTAAGAATTCCATGTTGTTTTGTTTGCTTTTTTCCCTCTCCATTAGAGGCTTTTCACCTGCCATATTTAGGCCTTTCAGCTGAAACATAAATTCACATCCCAGATCAATTAGTAGGTAAATCTTCAACAATGTAATTGAAACTACAATTCAGACTTTTGATCAAGACCAATGTTAGTAGGTCAATAATAGCAACACAGACTCCCATGGTGGTTCCTGAGATAGAGTTTTAAAGAAGAGAGGAAAACTAAATCTAAATAAATAAAAGTAGTACTTAGGAGGACAGAGGCAGAAAAGAGATAACAGGATAGGTAGGAGCAGATAAAGAAAAGTTTACTGGAATGAAAAGGAGAGAGAGATAAAACTTAATGGAGTAGAATCATGAAGAGTGCAATATACCAACTGAAAAAAAAAAAACCACTAGAATATATTATTGTTTTTCTCATTATACAAAAAAAGAAAATCATTTCCTTGACCAAATTTCCTTCCATCAGCAGTTTTAATGTATGAATTATACACGATGGTGATGCCTATAAGAATAACACACACAAAAGAATAAGGCATGTGCAAGGGAAAATTCCATAAAGGAATTTGCTTACCTGTTATCATTGTGGATGTCAGAAACTTGACTAAAAATATTGCCTTGGCCAACAAGTTCAATCTCCCTCCTTGATAAAAGCTGAACAAAAAGTTTTTAACCAGGGCTGTCAAAAAACCCACAAGGATAGAAAGGTGTATAAAGCTTATAGTTATCTCTAACATTGTCTTATGGCCTAAGTTCCCTTAAGCATAGAAAATGATGTTTTCCTTACACTTCTTTTTCTATTTGCTACCATACCTTGATGGCAAATGTTCAAAGTGTGGTTTATTTCCAATTGTGTGGTTCTACCTGCCTATGTCTATCTGGGAAAGTTCTCTTTTCCTGCCCTGCTGCCTCCCTTGCCTTTGAAAGGAAGAATACTGCAGGGCAGGGTAACTGTAATCAGAAGATCGAGCACTGTATTCAAACACCCTTCATCTTACATGCAATAGAAACTCCAGAGGTACAAGAGACATAAAGAGAATTCTAAGTAATGGTTCCCAAGGCCCTACTCCCTTAAATTAAAATGCAGTCGTGCCCCAAATCTGAGTGTTTCTGAGTATTCTGACTAGCCACTTCAAGAATAACATTTCACTCTGATTTGAGCTATTTTCTATATATATCAAAGGGACAAGAGAAGTACAGTTTCCAAATTGAAAATCCTCTCACCCTATTCCTACAAGAGCTCTGCTGGCTGAGCAGAAAGGACTTGTCTGTTGACACAGTAAACCCCTTCCCATCTACTCCACTTTGCTAGTCTTTCTGATGACATTGAAGCAAATGCACAACCCAGGGAAACTCCATCCTCCTTGGCCAGACTTAATTCCTTAGGCTGACTCCTTTAAACAAATGGAGCTCATGGTCAGGGCTACTTAAGACTTAACAGATTATCTGGAACTTGTCAGACCCAGCTTGCTGACTTGCTGGCTGTAGATTTCTTGCTCACATATGATTACTTCCTGCATCAAAATTTTCACTATAGTCTCTTTCCCATTCTGAACAAAGGTCACACCAACAGCTCTGGTAAAAAATCCTGACCCTACTTACTAGTGAATCAATGTCAGGTGCATCCAAACACTGAACCAAGTATACAGATCATAAATCTTCATCTTTCACGTTACTATCTCCTTCATGAAGCATTCCATGATTTTTACATTGAGTTGTTCCTTCTACTAACTTCTGCACCTAAAAGAACCCGTAAGTCAATGACAAATAGCAAGTACTCAAATAGCTGTTTCTAAAGTATGCGTCCAGCATGTTTCTTGTACCTTGAAATACCACAGTAATGATCTGTAAATGATGTTTAACTTCACTCATTGTAAAATAAGTAAAAATTAAAAAAAAATGGCATTGTTGGCGTATAAAACCAGTAAAAAGTTATAATTAATTGATAATAAAATTATAGGTTAAAATTTAAGATGCCAAAACTAGTGAACAAACGTACATTCTCATGGCCCTCATTAGCCAATAATAGGGAATCTATTCAAAAGGCACAGGCCTCCTTTCCTTCAGTGCCTGTTTGTCCTAATTAAACTAAAGTCCTGCTAACTCATTTGGTCTTGTCCCCTCATATAGTATGGGTTACTACCTTCAAAAGTTACCAAAACAAAGTAGAGAATCCAACTTTATTGTCCTTTAAGAAAGTAGGGATATATTAAATATACCATCCTCCCTCTCTCTGCCCTTCCCCAACTCACACATGCATTCTCTTTCAAATATATATATGCCATCCCCCCCCACCAAAGACCATTAAAAATAGAACTCTTTATACATGTCAAATCATTATTCCTAATTCTCTAGGACTTTCTTAAACATTTTTTTAAACTTTAATCAATACATAGTTGCACATGGTTACAACATACAAAGATCTAGGAACCTAACTTAATAACACACAAAGGAGATGACACCCTGTTATTCAAAGGTACTCTGTTGTCTAATTCGCTGAGTCTTCTGGGCAGTTAATACCCTTTTAATCTGAGCAAGCAAAGAAAGCCAAAGAACCTTGTTTAACTAGGAGTACAGAAACCATCAAAATTGGGCAAAAATGGACTAAGAGTAGCTAAAAATATGACAGCAAGGGAATTAATAGAATAAAGTAGAGTAGATATAAAAGTATTTGCACTGATTGTCTAAACTTCATCATTGGCAAATTTGGAAACAGCCATCAAGAAAAGGAAGCATTTGGGTGCCTAGCTGGCTCAGTAGGTAGAGTATGCAACACTTGATCTCAGGGTTTTGAGTTCAAGCCCCACACTGGACATGAAACCTACTTAGAAAGAAAAAAAGAAAATAAAAGAGAAGAGGAGAGGAGAGGAAAGAGGAGAGAAGAAGAGAAGGAAGCATCTGAAGAGAAGACAAGACAAGACAAGAGAAGAGAAGAAAAGGAAAGATAAGAAAAAAGGAGTATCTGCTAAAGAGTCTATACATCCAACAAAGATGAGGAGATTCCAACTAACAAACCTTTGCCTTTATCTTTGCTCAGAAACTTCTTGCCTACCTCTAAAGCTGGGTTTCCTTAGCTAGGAGAGAAACGGAGGGAGAAATGGTGTTAGCAATCTCTACATGGATGAGATATGGAGAATAGGGGGGTGCACCTGGCCTTCATTAAATTGGAGCTCCATGGGAGGGCAGAGTAGAGCAAATATTTGAAGAGATAATGGTTGAGAAAAATCCAGAACTGACTAAACATTCCAAGACATAGATTCAATAAACCAAATGAACTCTCAGCAGAACATTTTTTAAAATATTATATCCCAGTATGACTACATATAACAAAGAAACAAAATCTTAAAGTCAACTCAAGAGAAAAGAGAAATTACTTTCATAGGAAGGAGTATGAAACTGACATCTGATTTCTCAGTAACAACAACACAATTTAGAATTATATTTTCAAGATGCTGATAGGTAATAACACACCATTTAGAAGTTTATACACAGCAAAACTACCTTTCAAAAAGGAATGAAATTATACCTTTTCAGTTAAAGAAATGACAACTTACAATTAAGATACTTCCACTAAACTTTTTAAAAATATGTTTCAGGAAAAAGATAAATAAAATAAAAATATGTTTCAGGATAGTAGTGTGCACAGCAGTCCTGCAGATCTGTCTCTTGCTTCAACAGTGTTTAGACAGAACAGACCCAAGGATGCCTGCCCCTTCCACCAACTTCTGATCACGGTCCAACCTTTTTTCCAGTTGTGACCCTCTGCTTCTGGGACCAGCCAACACCCTATTTTAAGCTTAGCTCCTTATTACCGATCACTCGTGAGCTCCTAGATTCATCAGAATTATTCCACCGATGTGGAGGCCATGATCAACTGCCTGGTCAACATGTATCTGCAAGCCTCCTGCACTTACTCCTCTCTGGGCTTCTACTTTGACCCAAACCATATGGCTCTGGAGGGCATGGGCCATTTCTTCCACGAGCTGGCTGAAGAGAAGTGGGAGGGCACTTAGTCTCTTGAAGATGCCCAACCCAGTGGGGGGGGGGGGGGGGCGTCCTCCTCAGTGCAGAACCCATCCCAAACTGAGTGGGGTAAAACCCTGGATGCCATGAGAACTGCCCTGGTTCTAGAGAAGAGCCTGAACCCAGTCCTTTTGGATCTGCATGCACCTGGGTTCTGCCCATGCAAGCCCCCATCTGTGTGACTTCCTGGAGAGCCATTTCCTGATAAGGAGGTAAAAGTCACCCAGAGGATGGTGACCATCTAACTAACTGCAGGCTGGCTGGCCCTCCAGGCTGGGCTGGGGGAGTATTTCCTCCAAAAGCTCCCCCTCAAGCACAATTAGGAGCTTCTGAAGCCTCCTGGCCTTGGAGGGACCCCTCTAGCATCCCTCTCGTGCCAAGGCTTGTGCCTGAGCCTCTCCCTGCAGCCACTAGACAGCTTTTTAACTACCCTGGAGCCCTCTCTCAAGCCATGAACCAAATGGAAACAATAACGCTTTTTGCAGCATAAAAGGAAATGTTTCAGGATAAAGAATATGATTGCAGAAGGAATAAGTAAAATGTGAAAAAGACAAATAAACAAAGAAAATGTGGGGGTCTCCTGATAGGATGGGGGGCCATTAAATGTGGGGCAACCTGGGTAGAGACCAATAGTGCCAGGGCTGAAAGAATTCACCTGATACAGAAAAAGGGATATAGAAGTTTACTGAATACACCACAAGGGAGCTGTGGGCAGAACAGCAAAGCAGAGACTGCCACAAGGTGGGGGTGAGGGGTAACAGTTATAGCATGGAGTGAAGGAATATGGAAACTATGGAATTTTCCAGTTTTTGGTAACTGTGCCAGGTTGTAAGTAGCACATTAGTTAGTTAAAGCCTATGGCTATTTCAAAGCGGATTGCTTAATGAGCCTATTTGCATTCAGCTTGGTGGTAGCTGTGGGCTCTTTTACCTTGATCGTTTCCATTGCTCAAGCCTATTGCCTAAAAGCGGCCTCTACAGAAAATGGTAAACATATTGAAATATGAATAAACATTGACTATATGAAATAGCAGTTGATGTTAGAACATTTAGAAAGTCTTTTAAACTTTGTTGTATTTAATATGCATGTTAAAACTTTTAGGATAACAGAGTGTTCAGTTTTCAAACCAGTAAGAAGGGAAAACAGAACAAAAGCAAAATAAAATTTAATCCAAGAAAAGGCAAGAAGAAAGAGAAACAAACATGGAAAATCTAGAATAAATAAAAGGAGACAGCAATGAGTCAAAACAGATCAAATATAGTAAATGTATATATATATATACATATATATACATATATATATAAATATATATAAATATATATATATATTTTATATGCACCAAACAACATGGCTTCAAATTACATAAAATAAAAAAAAGGGGGAGAAGGGAATTGAACCTTAAGGAGAAACTGACAAATTTATTATCAGAATAGGAGATTTTAATATGTCCTTCTCAGTAATTGATACTAATTCCTTTAAATGACTGCTTCATTTCTTTTTTTAAAGAATATTTATGTATTTATTTGGAGTGGGGGTAGGGGCAGAGAGAGAAGGAGAGAGAGAATCCCAAGCAGGCTCTACACTGCCTTCACAGAGCCCAACACGGGGCTCGAACCCTCGAACCATGAGATCATGACCTGAGCTGAAATCAAGAGTCATGCACTTAACCAACTGAGCCACTCAGGCACCCCAACTGCTTCATTTCTATATTTTGAAACTTAAACACATACTTGTATGTAATTTATGGCTTTCTAGTTAAAAATTAGTTAAGTTTCTCACTTAATAACTTAGAATAAAAGGGATAGAATTAACCCACCCCCAAATAAGAATACAATAATAAATTTAAGAACCTGAATTAAATTACAAAACAATTTAGGGCACCTGGGTGGCTCAGTCGGTTAAGTGTCTGACTTCGTCTATGATCTCACGGTTTGGGAGTTTGAGCCCAGCATTGGGCTTTGTGCTGACAGCTCAGAGCCTGGTGCCTGCTTTGAATTCTGTGTCTCCCTCTCTCTCTGCCCCTCCCCTTCTCTCTCTCTCTCTCTCTCTGTTAAAAATAAATATACATTAAATTAAAAAACAATTAAATAAAGAATCAATAAAGCTTAAGTTTCTCCTTTGAAATGACAAAGATAATTTAAAATTATAACTGGTAAGAATGGGAAAGGAAAAAGTTAAACAACTAAACAACATCAAGAGTAAAAAGAGGGACATAACTACTTTCTAGTTATGTAGGAATGATTTTAAAACTTTAGAGAATATGGTGGATACCTCTAAACATCAGTTTGAATGATTTTATAAGCAAGTTCTATGAAATATTCAAGAAATAGATAAATCCAATCTTAAGCAACCTTTTCCAGAGAATAGAAAAAGTGAAGTGTCTCTTGCATGAGTTAGGGTAATAACAGAATATTCCTAATAACAATATATCAGAGACTCAATGTTAATTCAACTGTGTAAAGAAGACAGGAGTTTATTTTTTTATTATACAACAATCCACAGTTAGTGTTCTAGACAGAGGGTGATTGTCATTCTGGAGCCAGGTTTCTTCAATATTGTTTTGAGGTTTCTCATTTTCTCGTTGTTGTTTGTTTGTCTGCCTGACTGAAGCTGCAATGAGGGCATACCCCCACATTCTGGTTCATAGGGATGATGTGGAGGATGGATGCTTCCGTAGTTTAAAGCTCTGATTTGAAACGTTGTGTATCACTTTTGCTCACATTCCATTGGAATAAACTTAATAAGCAGTAAACACCCAGCTGCAAGGGAGTCTGAGGAAACAATTACTTCTCTACCTAAGTGTGTTGAGACAGGTTTCAACTCACTTTTGTTAAAAGTATGCAAGTAGAGGACGAATGACCACCTATTAGGCATGTTGTCAGAGGAATTACTACATCAAAACAACAGTTTCTCATGTTCTAATCTAAGAGTCTTTCATACTCTAGGATTGTGTGAATCTATATGTTGCTCAAAAAGCAAAGAGAAAGAACAACAGAACAAGAAAATGAGGGCACAATTAAAAAGCTGAAGGTACCAAAACAAGCCATTTACTCCCAATGAGCCTGTGCTTGGAGCTAAAAATTATGTCATGTCAGCTGCAAGATTATAGTTCAGGAACTAGTGATTCAATTTCCTGTTGCTTTAAATTCATGAAATAGGGCAAATTTACCAATCAAGGGCCATTTCTTATATTTTATATATAACTACCATCATGATATCCCTTAACTGATTCATTGGATAGTAAAGGAATGCAAATTGTATGTAGCACCTACTATACTAGATGTTTGTAGATAGTATTTCATTTATTCTTTCTGTAACCTCCTTTCCATAGATGAAAATTATAATTAAAAAGGTTAAACCAAACGCGTGAGGCCACATATGTTCCTGGGTTTCCATCTACTTGATTTGCACAAGGATTTCTTTTCAGTTAGCCCTACCAACCCAGTTATTTGGGGGTTTGGAATCACTCTACCACCTTGGAGCACAATAGTAGCAAGTCATTCCAGATATAGTTTCATATTTTTAAAACAAATAAATATAACTGTATGGACAAACTAATATATCTATTGTATTTGGGGGAAATGTATAAAAATTATTCATTATAAAATATTTTGACTTATTAATGGAAAGGGTCCAAAATAGTGTGCAACAGTATAAACCACTAAAAGTTGTGCATCTTTTAAAAAGGCATCAATCAGAATATCGAAACTTTTTACCTCTTGAAGTGGGGAAGTTAATATTTCTAGTTTAGTGTTCCCTGAATAAAATATATTGACTTAATTCCCTCATTTTTAATTAAATTTTAGCTTGCTATTAAGTTCATTACTGACAAAATGGGTATAATTTATTGTTTTATAGGGAAGAATAAAATATGCAAGTTTGTCTTCAGTGACAATATATTCTATTTAATATTTGGGTATTATCTCATTTTTCAGTAATAATTTCTTGTAGACATTGAGCCTAATTCACCAAGAAACTCAGCTATGGGGGGAAGAACATCATATTGTCTTTCTCTAAGGCCTTCTTAGTTTGTATGGTGAATATATTATCCTATTTTTTAGCCATTTCATGACAGTTTCCAGGAAAATTTCAGCTTATTCTAAAAATAAAGAGTATTTAATGAGGATCACCAGGACATTTTAAAAAAATGGTCTAAAAGTGGTTTCTTGTTGTCTCCTGGAAGTCCCTTTTCTTGGCTTACATATTTCTCTTTGCCTTTGACCCTCGCTCTGTCTTGAATGTAATTTATTTCTTACAGTGTTCTTAAAAGATTGTTTCTTTTAAAGTTTATTTTCTTTTTTCCTAAACTATCTGAATTTGCTCATCTGTGGGGCACTTTAATTTATAATTATGCAGAAACAAGGTGCCTTGTTCATTTATTAGTTTGACATTATGCAAATCTTCTTAATAAGACTTGAAAAACATCCCAGTTTTTATACATACAATTTTTTAAAGTCATAATACTTTACAAAAAATTTAGCATTTATTTATTTTTGAGAGAGAGAAAGAGAGAGACAGAGCGCAAGTGGGGGAGAGGCAGAGAGAGAGGGAGACACAGAATCTGAAGCAGGCTCCAGGCTCCAGCTGTCTGCACAGAGCCCAATGGGGGCTCGAACCCAGAAACCACAAGATCATGACCTGAGCTGAAGTCAGATGTTTCACCAACTGAGCTACCCAGGCACCCCTTAAGTCATAGTACTTTAAACTAGAACCTACTGAGCTAAGATACCTACCACCACTTCCTAATTCTGGCAGACAGACTCTGGTCTGCTACGGTATTTATGAGATGTTAAGAATGAAAGGGTGGAACAGAGGGGTAGGTTCCAGATTTCAGTATCATGACAACTTTTGAAGTAGGATAAACTACTTTACAGACAAACTAGAGACACCCTTACAACAACCACCACAACAGAAAATCCAAGTGCTGCCTCTTAAAAGGCATATCTTCATAAGAGGCATATTATACCATGGAATAATAATTGAAACACACTTTGCCTTGTAAATATGAAAACAAAGTCTATGGGTTGATTTTGTACATTATCATCCTACATGCAAACAAAATGGTAATGTATTAATCATAGCATAGTCAGTGAAATCAACATTTTCCACACACGGTAGCAATGATCTTTTTAAAATGCCAGTTGTATATTCAAACCCTCCAGTGCCTATCCATTTCAGCAAAATAAAATCCAAAACCCTTGCTAGGGCCTTCAGTGATTGCTCCCTGAGGATCCCTCTGATGTCTACTTTGGTGTCACCACTATTTCATCTCCAGCCACATAGGTCTCGCTGTTTCTCAAACACACTGGGTACTCTTCTGTCTCAAAGCCATTGTAGAACTGTTACCTCTACCTTGCATATTTATGTGGATATTTACATGGCTTCATCTAATGTTTGTTTCTGGTCCTTGCTCAAATGCTACCTCCCCCACTGGATCACATCTTCTGACATAGAATACAGCAAGTTTTGGGGTGGTGTTTTTTCGAGGGGTGGGGGAGGTGTGGTCTGCTTTCCTCTACTGGAGTGTAAACTTGATAAGAATGGGGGCTTTGTTTGGTTCAAATATGTGTTCCCAGCACCTAAAAGAGTATCTGGAACAAAACAGGCTTTCAATAAATATTATTCTTGAATGAAGAAACGCAAAAATTAGTGTAGTACAGTACTTGACTCACATTAGGTACTCAGCCAATATTTTTGACTCTCAGCTTAATCAAACCAAGGTTGCTGATGTGATAACCATAGAAATTAGCAGTTCCAAGCAGAAATGAGTACCATAGACCAGTCCCACACTGTGGTCCCCTCACTTTAACCTGCATGCATTTGTAAAGACATTAGGACAATAAACAGGAGACAGACTAGGGTAAACACAAAAACGTAATGGGGAAGTGCTAGAGAATATGCATGTCATGTATGAATTAAACAGTAAAACGTTGGATATGTGCTGCTTGAAGCTTGCTAAGTTTTTAAAACTGCATGCGTTACTCCATCCCCACACCCCTGCCCAGACCAAAATACTTATTCTCCCCGTTTCAGTATGTCCAATCCAACCCAACAAATTTTCCCTCATTTATAATTTAAAACCTTATCTCCTACAGATAATCAAGTTCAGATAATCCTATCACAGTTGAGTAACTATCTCTTCCCCAGAGTTCTCTTCACCCTCTTGTTGGTGACCCCCTTTTTCACAATGCTCATTTGTGGGAGAGAAGTAATGGGATGTTGGTGGAAGACGAATGGTTCAGGCCACTCCTTATTTCGCTATGCAGCCGCTCCAAAGCTGCAGCAGTCTTCCAAAGCTGAGGAACTCAAGCTCTGTTCTCCCAGAAAAAGCTGACCCTGGCTCTTCTGTGTGGGCATGAGAGGGTCTAAGGTGCCCGGCTAAGCCCTCCTTGAAGCCTGCTGTTTGTCATCTTATAGAGATTGACTTCTTCCACCTACCCTATTCCCAAACCGAGAGCAATGGTTCACTTCATAACCTCTGGAGGGGATTGCCATTCAGAAAACTCAAGAAAAGGACTAGGTACCATTGCTGGAATTGGCTAGAAGTGAGGGGGAATGGGAAAAGAAAAAAGAAAAACAAAGAACAGTAGGAGTGTGACTTTGAATTTAGTGGCCAGAGAATATAGTTTGCCTTGTTCTCAGCTATGAGCAACCTCCATCCAATATTTCCAGCTTAGCCTTGGAGATGGGTCCACATCATATATCATATCACCAAGTATATATGTATTAGTTCTAGAGAAATCCCATCTTCTTCAGAATATTCTCAGCAAATTCTGTCATATAAATCAATTAAGGGACTCTATTTATTTAGTGCCTACTATGTATCAAGCAGTGTATAAAGCTTAACAAGTATTATCTCACTTAAACCTTAAGACAGTCTCCTCAGACAGATATTTTATCCCCAGTTTACACAAGAAACAGGCTCAGAGAGGCTTTGTAGCTTATTCAAGTTCATGTAGGCAGTAGGTGTTTGACACAGTTTGCATATTCTCTTTCTTTCTCTTTATTCCCCACCTCCTTATTCTTGCTCTTCCCAATATATCCCCCAAATTTCTGTTGTATCATACTGTGCTCTAATGTGCATACAACATTTTATTGTAGTGTCACTTATATCGTATCAACATGAAGTCATAACCAACTGAGATAGGACCTATACATTGACCAATATAAGTCTTTAAGTCAAGGGCATAGACGAGAGGCCAGACGTCAGAATTTGGTCTGAAAACCTGTTCTGTTTTGACAACACAGTGCTTTGTTTTGAATTTGATGTTTTTAGGCAGGTGGTACACTTGTCAGTTTGAAGTGACTCCCTTTTGATTCACACCCCTGTTCTCCGCATACACTCTTCCCCACAATTTTTGATGCATTTGAGTTTAGACACCCTGATTAAGGCCAATCATAAGCCCATGGAAACCAGTAATTCTTTAGATTGTCTGATTTAAAATCATTCACAATTCCTACTAGGAAAATGAACTTTCATGGGGAAGAGAATGAAAAAAAAAGAAAAACATATAGAAACTGTTCAAATGGAGGCTTGGGTGGGAATAATTTATCGAATTTATTTTATTTTTATGTATTCTTATTTATTTTTAAAGTTTATTTATTTATTTATTTTGAAAGAGAGAGAGAGGCAGAGACAGAGTATGCAAGCAGGGGAGGGGCAGAGAGAGAGAGAGTGAGAGAAAATCCCAAGCAAGCCCTGAGCTGTCAGCACAGAGCCAGACATAGAGCTTGAACTCACAAACCATGAGATTGTGACCTGAGCTGAAGTCAAGAGCCAGCTGCTTAACCCCCTGAGCCACCCAGGGACCCCTTGGGCAGGAAGAATTTAAATGTAAAGGCAAAATAACTTCTTAAACAGGAAAAACTGAGTAAAAGTGAACACTACACAAGCTGTCAAAGGTAAGATCTGACTCCAGGTCACAAATGTCGAAGGACAGTAGCACAACTAAAATAAAACTATTAATTTAACACAACTTTTGTCTAGTGTAAGATGTGCACTCTCCTAAGATCTCTATCTCTCCATGAGAGCTCAGATTCTTGTGCAAGGATAATTCACACCATCAGGCAAATTCAACAAAATGGAAGAAACACCTTCTGAGTAGAAGTGGAACGCAGCAACGCTGCCTACCAGTGATGTAATGGTTAAATCTCTGACCCCTAGACTGAGACAACTTTCCAGTAGTTGACTGTGTCTCAACATGCAGTAGGTAAACTATCTGCAGTAGGATCATTTGTGAAAATGTAGACTCCTCTTGCCCCTCCCACTGCCGCTGACTTCTCAATTGGAGTCTCAAAGTGAGATCTTGGAATCTGTTTATTCACAAACAGCATCATACACTTCTATGATCATTCAAACTTGGGAAGCACTGCCTTAGACTTAAGCCATAGGTCCTCCTGCTTCACCTTATTTGATCTTGACCCCTGTCTTTGCTGGAACTTTGGGTCTTACCAGAATGCCAGATATGCATGTCTTCTGGCTAGCTCCATTCCATTGCTGCCCGATCTCTAGCATAACAAGGTGACTATACTTTATAATTGCTTCTGTTCTCCATTCTCTGGCCTGGTATTGAAATAACTAACTGCCCTGTTATGTTGTCACGAGCAATGCCTTAGAGTCTAGAATCTACAAAGTAGGGTGCTTTAAATAGCTAGCTGTTCCTTATAAAATGATGGAAGAAAACAATTTCCAAAGTAAACAAAGGGAAATCATTTGACAGATAAAATAGGTTAGGCACAAACACTCAATAAATAGTTTGCTTACCTCGGGGAAAACAAAATAACAACAACAACTTCTCTGGATTTTGTTCCTGCCAACCTTTAAATCTTTATAAGAAGTAATTTATTTTGTAGTTCACTCCATTGTATACTTGCAATCAACTAGCAAACTATTGCATTATGTTTGCCCAGCTTTCCTATCAAGACCACAGAATAAATGAGCTGTTGGATTACCATGTATATATCCTTTTTAAATAGATTGAAAATATATGTAAATAATTGTGTCTCCCGAGTTTAGGCAGCATGCAAAGATGTTTAAGGATGATCACAATAATGCAAAATTCATGACAATTCATTTGCTGTAATAGCAACTCTTAGTCACAATGAAGAATTGAGGACACATATGGGAAACATTTTTAGTAGGATGGCAACCTATGTGTACAAAATTTTACCAGCAACAAAGTTCTCTGTTAACTTCAGTAGCATTGCCTCCTTCTAGGCAGCCAGTTGTAATGCAGGCCTCTCCAGAGATCTGAAATATACTGAGTTTGCTATACATGGCATTCTGCAGAAGTCTCAGAATTGGGGAGGATCCCCACTGGCAGTGGAAAAGTTGTTTCCTTTCCCAGTGTCACATCCCATTAGAACACACACCATTCCACATCAGTTGAACAAATGCTGATTCTGCACACAAGTAATAGTGGTAAAGGACAACAGTAAGTAGAGAAGCAAGATCTCTAATTTAAAGAATAGCATTCCAACTTTTTAGAGAGTAACTTGGAAAGAACCATCAAAATTTTAGATACACATATAGCTTGGCTGTTAAAAATGTATTTGCATTAACAGACAACAAATTAAAGATGCATACACAAAGCCATCCCTTGCAGCACCGTTTGCACTTAAAATCCTTAAAATGTGCTAAACTTCAGGGGTGCCTGGTTGGCTCAGCTGATTAAGGGTCGGACTCTTGATATTGGCTCGGGTCTCAGGTCGTGATCTCACAACTGTGAGATGGAGCCTCACCTCGAGTCCCATGTTGGGCTGCATGCTCAACATGGAGACTGTTTGGGATTATCTCTCTTCCTTGCTCTGTTCTCCTCCCCCACATGCAAGCATGTGCATGGCACACACAGGCTCGCTCTCTCTCTCTCTCTCTCAAAATAAATATTTTAAAATAAATGAATAAATAAATAAATGAAAATGTGTTAAACTTCCATCTGTACAGACTAAACCATGGTACATATTCTACTGTGTAATCATTAAAAAAAATAAAGCAGCATTATATGTATTAACTGTAATGTTACCCATGATATATTGTCAAATGAATAAGTCATAGAGCATGATTACATTGTATTTACACTTGTGTACAAAAGAATTTTATACATTTGTATATAATTCTTATGTATGTATTGAAAATATATGCAAAATTCTGTGAACCATGAATATCTTTGGAGCTTGTAAAGGAAGACTCTGAAAGACTCGAGCACTTTCATCGACCACTTTATACCTTCTGTACTATTGTAATGTTTTTATTTTTTTACTATTAGCCATATTGATTTGAAATACAATTAATTAAAGACAAAAATCTTTCATAACACAGCAGGAAGAATAGTATACAAATCCTCACACATTGTTGGAGAAAGCGTTCACTGGTAACATTTCCAGGGAGGAATTTTTGGCAGTATATTTCAAATTAAAATGCACATGTTCTTTGATCCAGCAATTCCTTCTCTAGAACTCTATCTGGCAGTTATGCTGACACAGGCACATGACAGTCATCGCAATGATTATATGTAAGAGCAAACAATATCTACCCAATTGTACATAAATAAATGAAATGTGATGTAGTTGTTAAAAGGAGCAAGAGAGGGACTCTTGGGTGGCTCAGTCAGTTAAGCGTCTGACTTTGGCTCAGGTCATGATCTCCCAGTTTGTGTGTTCAAGACCCACGTGGGGCTCTGTGCTGACAGCTCAGAGCCTGGAGACTGCTTCAGATTTGTGTCTCCCTCTCTCTCTCTGCCCCTCCCCTGCTCATGTTCTGTATGTATCTCTCTCAAAAATAAACATTAAATTTTTTTTTAAAGAGCAAGAGACTTCATCTGTGTATTATAATAACATAATCACCAAGATACCAAAAGCAAGATAAATAAAATATTACCATTTATGTTAACATAAAAGGTTACAAATGCCTATAGACTTCTAAATGTATAGAATACCTTTGAAAAGATGTATTAAAAAAAACTAGTAATTTGTTTCCTCTCAAAAGATGATCTTTGGAGAGGTGTGAAGGAGACTTAATTTTATTATATATCCTTTGTGCCTTCTAAATTGTGTGCCGTGTGTTTGTATTGTTTATTCAAAACACTAATTTAAAATAATGTTAAAGTTTGATAAGAAACTTTAAATAGCAGCCATAGAATTCAATTCATTCAGAGAACCAGATAACTTTTATTCACTCATTCAACAAACATTTATTGAGACCTTATTATGTGCCAAGTATAGTTCTAGGTCCTTAGCATATATCAGGTAATAAAGCGGACAAATTCTCTGCCCTTTATGAAGCTTATGTTTGGTTGGGGGGAAGAAGCAGTTACAGGGCAGAGACTAATGATAGCAGTAAAATATAATAAAGAGTATATAGTATGGTAAAAGGTGATACCTACTTGAAAAAGGAGTTGGGGTACAGGAAATGCAGGGTAGGAGATGAGGACTAGGTTGCAATATTAACTAGGGTGGAAGGGAAGGCCTCAGCGAGAAGGTGAGATTGGAGCAAAGATTTGACCTTCAGAAGGTATCTACTGGGTGGGCATCTGGGAAAAGAGCATTTCAGGCAAAAAGGACAGCTAGAGTAAAGACCTTGAAGTAGAAAGATACCTGATAAGGTCAAGAAGCAAGAAGGCCATGGGGTTGGTGTGGAATAATTGTAGAAGAGAGGGTAGGAGATGAGATCAGAGAAATAACCAAGACCAGATCCCCTGGGCTGGGACTTTGTGTGCCCTCCTGTGGACACCGCGTTTTACCCTAGGTGAAGCAGAACCACTACAGAGTTTGAGCAGAGGAGTGATGTGGTTCGTTTTACTTATCCAAGGGCATTCCAACCGATGCACTGAGTATATATTGTAGGAGAACAAACTGAGGATCACTGGGGGGAGGTGGGTGGAGAGGTGGGCTAAATGGGTGATGGGCATTGGTTGTGATGAGCACTGGGTGTCATATGTAAGTGATGAATCACTAAATTCTACTCCTGAAACCAACTACACTATATGTTAATTAACTTGAATTTAAACAAAACTTTGGAAAGAAAAAATATAGATTGTACAAAGAATGGAAACAGAGAGATCTTGAAGGAGGCTAGCACAGAACCCGGATGAAAAATGGTGATGTGCCCTGTCATGGCAATGGTGATGCTGAGAAGTGACCGGATCTGAGTAAAACCCCCTGGGATTTCCTTGGCGTGAGGTGGAGAGAGAGGAGCCAAGGGGGGTTCAAAGTTCATCCAATCCTTCAGCATAAACCCTGGACACTCTACCTGCTATCTTTACGCAACTTCTACAAAATGAGTGCAAGGTGGAAAAGAATAACAAAGAATGCTAGTCGACAAAAGGCTTCCATTGTGAAGAAGATTGCCTCCAGCTATTTGTCCTAAGACAGGTGATTGCTGTTGCTTTTATTTTATTTTATTTTCTGCACAAATTGTTTATTCCAATGAGGCCAGTTATAGTTGAGAGTTTTCATTAATGTCTGTTCCTTTGGCATATCTTCTTATTTACCTTACACAATAAAAGGGCATAAAGTTGTATATAATTTTCCACAACAGATATTTTGTTTCTTGAGTGAGAAAAATTTTATCTAAACGGTCTTGTGAGATGCCTCTGCTGTTAAGCAGAAACATCTCTTCTTTTATGTTGTTTTCTTATTGACTAAGCAGCTTTTGCTTGCTCTTTGGCCATTTACAACCCCAATACTCCTTACTAATGACTAACCAAAGAACATTCCTCCCACCAAGACAAAAAGTTAAAGAAAAGCTACTAACAGTATTTTTAGTACCTTGACTTTGGTAATGGTTTCAGTATCCCACTTGTGTCCAGACAACTCAACTTGTGTACTTTGAATGTGTGCAGTTTTCTGTATACTAATTATACCCTAATTAAGCTGTTTTAAAAAAAGAAGAAGAAGAAGAAAAAGAAAAGCTATCTTTAATAAAAAGATAGCTTCCAGAACTGGTGGTCCAGAATCTGAGAAGTGCTGTGTATGTATATTTTTGCAAGATTCCCCACTCTTACGGGATAAATGCACAAAAGCACACTGTTCATCTTACTTGCCATTCTTCTCTGTCAGGCCCAGGCTTGTTTGGCCAATTTTCTCAAGTACAAAAGGTCACCATGTGACCATATTTCAAAGCTTTCCCTTTGGTGACTGCATGAAATATACTGGGTACCTTTAATCCCTGGGGAATGAAGCCTTTGGCATTTCATGCTATGAAAATTAGATTTCATGAGGAAGTCACACCAGCAAGCTCCATGGAACAATGATAATATATGAAAAGTGAAGTGAAAAGATATGGCATATAGGAGAAAGTGCAATAGTTCTTTAGTTAAAAAAATATATAAATAATTTTAATAATGTACTCTTCATCTTTGTAATCCAGAACTATCCAAGATACTAATTCGTTAAGGGAAGTGTCTTCCTTGTAAACATGCTGCACCCAAATATGCCCATCTCTGCATCTGTATTACTTTATGTCAAAGCAATGAGAATTCTCTAATACTCTACCAATATCAAGTTATCATCAAACCAAACCTTGTTATTGACACCTTCTAACATGAGAGGTAACATTTGTGTAAGGCAAAAGATATATGTATAAAAAGAAGTAAATAAAAAAACCAGAAATAGTCACTAGCTTTATCTTATTTATTTATAGCACAAGCATACATGTGAATGGGGGGAGGGGCAGAGGGAGACAGACTATTAAGCAGACTCTATGCCCTGCATGGAGCCTGACACAAGGCAAAAAATCACTAGTCTTAGAAAGTATTCTTGCAGTGAAAAATTTGTAATACAGTTATCCTTTGTAATTGCAAGATAAACAGATTTTTAGTAATAGAAGGTTGAAAATGTGGTCCTATTCTCAATGAAATTGAACAATATAAAATTTTATTCGGCAAATATGTATGAAGGGTACATTTCTTTCCAGCTGCTCTTTCTAACTGTGAGGGTGTAGCAGTGAACAAAACAGACAAAAACTAGTGGCTCTTTGGACTGGGCATTCCCAGTACAGAGGTTTATAATCCCCAAAAGTGGTTTCTGATTTCAAATTGTAATCAGTTCTATTCTCTATGAGTAGTTTGGAATGAAATGATTTTGTAATTTTATGTTTTTAATAATGACGAGTAAGAGATATCAGATACAAGCTTCCCAGAGCTATCAAAAGGCCAGAAAGTAATCAGACTTTCACTCAGCAAAAGAGATAATAAAAAGAAATCTGCAATGAATGCACATTACTTTTCAGTCTATATAGTCCAGAAATGTTCATTTTCTGGCTGTGTAAAACTAAGCAAGTTTCGTAACCTCTCTGTGCCTCAGATTCCTCCTATGTAAAATGAGGATAAAATTACACCTACTTCCTAGAGATTTTAAGAGCACTTATTAAGTTAATAAAGTCTCACTGACACTGGCATGATTCCAAGGTTTGAGACCACCGCTTAAGTCTCAAACCTTAAGCTCTCAAACCTTAAGTTCTCAAAATGCAAAATTAGACTTTGTAAAGCATGTTAACCCCATATGATGTAGTAACTGATACTCAATTAGACTTCCTACAGTAAGCAACTATAAAACTTGAAGAAATATACAAAATAACTGTTTTCAGGAAACAAACAACAGACAATATAAGTCTATAATTCCAGAAAGAAGAAAATCCATAGTTGTCTCCATATTCTGCCTGGGAACAATTTCCCAACCAACCACAGAGAGCAGCAGATTCAGTAGGAACAGTCTCCTTGTCTGCTAATATTTGAAGAACTGACATGAAAGGTGAGTCTTAGTGGTCATTGGTAGCCAATAAAACTAAGATACCGGAGGGATGGCTTTAGGAGACAGAGTTCAGCTCAAAAAACTGAAACAATATCTGGCTTTAAATTTCACCATCCAAAGATAGGAGAAGCTGAGTTAGGGGCACCTGGGTGCTCAGCCAGTTAAGCCTTTGACTCTTGATTTCAGCTCAGGTCATGATCTCACGGTTCATGAGATTGAGCCCCGCATCTTGGCCCACTTGGGATTGTCTCTTACCTCTCTCTCTCTCACCCCTGCCTCTGCTCACGTGCTCGCTCTCTCTCAAAATAAATAAATAAACCTTTTTTTTTTAAAAAAAGGAATTCTGGCTGCTTCACAAGGCACTGAGCTCCCTGTCACTGGAAATAATTAAACAAAGGTTAGTAATCAGTTGCTATAGGATGGTGTGGTGAGGATTGTAACATCAAGGGAGTAAGTGAACAGAATGAGTGGCTCTGAACTAAGACTTACCATGACAGGTCTCTAAGGGATGCACATTTAGGTCATAAAAGACTTTGTCACTGTGGATACCTATCTATTCTTTTTCTACATTCCCTGACACTAACTCATGGTACTAACAAATCTGCTTAAAAATAGTCTGACTGTGAATTTACATAAGTTACTCCTCATCCTGTCCTCCTGTGTCTCCTAGAGAAATACGAGTACATTTGAGAAGAGGTGTAAAATTAGCCTTTGCAGAAAATGTCCATTCATGACGGACTAATTGGTACTGAATTAGATCTCTCATGGTAAGCAACTATAAAACTGGACAAAATATATGCAGTCACTGTTTCAGAGAGCAAACAACAGACGTTACAAGACTGAAATCCCAGAAAGAAGTGAAACTCACAAGGCAACTCCACTATTGCCCCCCACTTTCTGCCTGGAGACAATTTCCTGTCACAGCAACAAAGAGCTGGAGTCCTAGCAGAGCATGAGCTGAGGAGGCAGAGAATAGAATTTAAAGTCAGTGAAATGACTAAGATCTGCAGGAATTAGACATGGGGACTGTGTAAAAGGAGCCATGAAGTCCATGTTGAAGCAATGGGTCTTCCGTCAGTCCATGGCTGGAAGCTGGGCTGTCTGTGTAGGGTGAGGCCACACAGGGCAGAGGAGATATTGGTTGTTTTGTGTTTTAGAGTAGAAGAGACTTACAAGATGTGAAGCCATGCTACAGAAATCGCCGCTCCATTGAACAACCGGAGTTTGGTCTCAGCAGTATGGACAGAGTTTGTTAACAGACACTACACGGATGGAACATCAGAAACACCACACCTTAGAAGTAAGGATCATGCCCTCATAAGACCTACTCTAGATATGCCTGTGAAAGTCTAAAGCCAAGTTCCAACGAGATCTGCAGAAGAGACAGATGTTGGAAGTTGAGTCCTTCTAAGTCAAAGGAGATAACTTAAGCTGTCCCCAAATATGCAATAGCAAAGCACAAGACAGAGTCTAGACCAATTCAAAGTGTTCAGCAAATGAACTGGCTTCTAAAATAAAGGTCAATAGGAGCACCTGGGTGGCTCAGTCGGTTTGGTGTCTGACTCTTGATTTGGGCTCAGGTCATGACCCCAGGGTTGTGTGATTGAGCCTGGAGTTGGGCTCTACACTGAATGTAAAGCCTGCTTAAGATTCTCTCTCTCCCACTCGTGTGTGCTCTCTCTCTAAAACAAAGAAAGTGTACATTAAAAAAAAGAAAGAAAGAAAGCATGTACGCCATGATAAAGTATGAAAACTGGGCCTGGGATTTCAATTAACTGACCTTTTTTTCTTTCTTAACAAATGTAGCCTAGACTATATACTTTTTAAAATTTATTGAAGATATTTCTTCATTAGCCTCCAGTGTAAACTCTAGAATGCATTCATTTTAAGGCTTTGGGGAGACCACTTGAGCTTATCAGGAGAAGAAAATGTTCAAATGAAAGGAAAATCCCACCATAAAAGTAAGATAAAGTGAGTATATATATGTTGAAGATGAGAATGATAACTAGTAAAATCTCCTACCCAAAATTCACAATATGAAAATAGTAAAATATTGACACTTTTGACAAAAAATTATACAACCAAAAACGTATTCTAAGGAACTGACAGGAGATGTGCAAAAATATTTAGATCCACAGAGTATTACTCACAATTACAGCATTATTTTTAGCTGGGAAAACATAGGTAAAAACCAAGGGATTGAGTAACAAATTGGAGTATATGTATATGATGCAATGCTATATGGTACTTTTTTTTTTTAGAATGCATTTATTTATTTTGATTTTTACTTATTTATAACTAAATAATGATCCCACAATCCTGGGACCATGACCTGAGCCAAAATCAAGAGTCAGATGCTCAACTGACTGAGCCATGTAGGGCACCCCAAAGGATGCTTTTTAATGGTGCTTTTTTGGTGACAGAAACTATTCATCACATGGGTTTTTATATTTTCTTAAAGGCATTTTTTCCACATCTTAACATCTCTGAAATTGAAATGTATGTTATAATCAATGGCATCTTACAACAAAAATTGATAGCCTTTTTTCTTCCTTAGTCATATGTAAAATAATGGTGTAACAGAATAAATGATATCTCAGATTAAATGAAATATAGTGGTGCTAAGTTTTTAAGGCTTGTCTCTAAATTATTCCGTATAATCAATTATGAAATTGAGAGAGGCAGTATCATATTAGAAATAAGAGTCTAATCCATGGAACAGATTTCCTGGGTTCAGATCCCACCTCTGTCGTTATTAGGTATGTAATCTTATGAAAGTTTTTTAACCGAATGTGCCTCAGTTTTTTCCAAGCAAATGGAGATTATAATTATATTCATGTGATAGGGATGCCCTAAGGACTGAAAGTTGTTAGAATAGCTTTTGGTACATAGGACACAGTCCATAAATGAGCTATTATTACAAATAAAACATTATATATATATATATATATATACACACACACACACACACACACACACACACACACGGGGAAATCTCTAAGGGAAGAAATTAGCTATGATTATCTTGGGATGGTATGATTACTGGTAATTTTTATTTGCATTTTAGGGTTTTCCAAATTGTCTGCAATAAGTATTAATTAGAATGTGTATAAAATGAGAAAACAATATTATTATAAACTAAGACCTGCTGTATCAAAGAATCTTTGAATGATATTGAAAATGCATGTGTTATAGTGGTTATATGGAAAAAGTATATAATGACTTGAATTTTGTACAAGTTACACAGGCACTGAAACAAATTAGAAGGAAATATCTCTGAACAGAATGATTTAGATACAACTTTGAAAAATGCTTCTCTGTATATTTCTTTTAGGAGCTTTCTACAATAAACATATATTGTTTTCTAGTTTAAAGGTATGGATACTATTTTTTAAATTAACTCTGGAACACTTTCGAGATGGTAAGTAGAGGATTTAAGTCAACCTTGGCAAGAGCCACATAGCCTTTTGACCAACCCAGTAAAAATTGTCTCAGACTCTAAATGAATGGCTCAGTGGACTGAATCTATCTACTAGCATCTAACCCCTTCCAAACTAATTCATCCCCAGATGATCTCTGACAAATTGTGTTTTTCCTGAGCCATAATTCATTCAAATCAAAGAGCTTCCATGGCAATTGAAATGCCTAGATACATTTCTCTTTATTATTGTTTGTCCTTGATTCTCACTAGTCTTGAACAGGATAATACTTTTTAAAAATTCAATGAACAAGAATAAATTCATCAGGTTTGTGATAGTGTCAAAATATCTGAGCTTCTCTGCTCTGTTTTAAATTTTTTTTTCAACGTTTATTTATTTTTGGGACAGAGAGAGACAGAGCATGAACGGGGGAGGGGCAAAGAGAGAGGGAGACACAGAATCAGAAACAGGCTCCAGGCTCTGAGCCATCAGCCCAGAGCCCGACGCGGGGCTCGAACTCACGGACCGTGAGATCGTGACCTGGCTGAAGTCGGACGCTTAACTGACTGCGCCACCCAGGAGCCCCTCTGCTCTGTTTTAATAGGGCAACATTTATCTGGGGCTTCAACCCAAAATGTCCTGTATTCGAATCTTGGTTCAACCACTGATTAAACGTAAGTTCTTTAAAAAGCCACTAACCTCTTCAAGACTCCGAGGTTTCATTCTTTGTTTTTATCTGTAAGATATACATAATAAAATGTACCTCACAAGAGGTTGGGAGAATTAAACTAGAGAGTATGCAAAGTGTCTAGATTGCAGCCTAGCAAATGTTGTGTGGGAATAAACAACTCAGACACATTTTAAAAACTCCTTGAATTGCGGAGCCTGGAGCCTGTTTCCGATTCTGTGTCTCCCTCTCTCTCTGCCCCTCCCCCGTTCATGCTCTGTCTCTCTCTGTCCCAAAAATAAATAAACGTTGAAAAAAAAAATTTTAAAAACTCCTTGAATTAAAATTCCCAGAACTGGGCCAGCCATTTGGTTCTGTCCCAGCATTCAGCTTTCTGTTTTAGCAGGCTTCTTAGGTCTTACACTGTAGTCTGACATATGGACTACTTAACCAAATATCATCTCTAAACATACAATGTGGAGCAAAATAAGGGAAAAGAAGAAAGAGGGATTTAGAAAGCAATTTATTTTTATTTTATTTTTATTTTTTGAGTGAAAGAGAGTGAGAGATTCCCAAGCTAGCTCCACTCCCAGCACGGAACCCAATGAGGGGCTTGATCTCATGACTGTGAGATCATGACCTGAGCCAAAATCGAGTCAGACACTTAACATACTGAACCACCCAGACACCCCTGGAAAGCAGTTTTTATCAAGAATAGGAATGTTCAGTTTGTGTGGATGAAGAAAGAGATTTGCTTAAAATTAATTATTAAAAAGGCTAATATATTCTATAATACTAAAATTTTTTATGTATACTTTCTATGTGCTGGACAGTGTGCTCAGCACTTTATAGTAAGAAGCTTATGGCATTTTTTTTTTATTTTTTTTCAACGTTTTTTTTTTTATTTATTTTTGGGACAGAGAGAGACAGAGCATGAACGGGGGAGAGGCAGAGAGAGAGGGAGACACAGAATCGGAAACAGGCTCCAGGCTCTGAGCCGTCAGCCCAGAGCCTGACGCGGGGCTCGAACTCACAGACCGCGAGATCGTGACCTGGCTGAAGTTGGACGCTTAACCGACTGCGCCACCCAGGCGCCCCGCTTATGGCATTTTTAAGACAACACTGTAAAGTGGTTGTGATCCCCTTTTTACAAAAGGAGGTGAGTCCACTCATTCAAGTATCCAAGTTCATACAGGCAGTAGAGCACATGACTGAATATTCTAGCCCTGAGAGAGCCTGTAGAAAGTCGTGCTCAGATTTTAGATAAATGATATTTCATAAGCCCTCATAGGCTTGGACTAGAAGATATGCATGGATGGTCACAGTTTGGTCTGAACCAGGAGAGCAGTGGCCCTCACAAGGGACCCTGTGGCCCAGGAGGACAGACATTGAATCATTCACCAGAAATGTTTCACTGCAAAGAATATGCCTTTTACTTTTATTTAAATTTATAGTGAAAATGGAAGTGATTTTGAAAATTTGCTCTATCACAGAAATGTATGCTGGAGGGGCTGAGTAGAGGTGATGATCTCATCCTGACCTGTAGCTAAAGATCTAGATAAGAAAAACAAAACCACTATTATCCTATGACAAGGAACAACTCTCAAAATTGACTTTTTTATCAGATAGTGTTTTAAAAGTGAATATCTCAGCCCATGATTGCAGAGAATAAATAAGTGATCTCAGTACACATAATATGATGAAAATGTTGAACATTAAATGAAGAGATTTATTTTAGAAATACAGTCACTTTTGTCAGTTACATGAAATTAGAAACTATAGCATTGGAGTTAAAATAATCTGTAGTATCTTTGGTTGTCTTTCTTCCCTATAAAAACTCATTGCCAAATTCACTGATAGTTAGAGAACAATGCCTGGCACATAGTAGACGATGAAAAAGTATTTGTTGGATAAATCAATAAATGATCACCTAGGGCAATAAGAGAGTACCATCAAAGTCTTTTTAATCTGCCAAATAACACACACAAGAAGATAACACTTATCAAAATTTCCACCAAGAGGCAATGAAAGCATTGCACCCTGCTGCTTTTTTGGCAGAATATTTCAGAGTATGTCTCCCCAGTGCAGCAAAGCTTGAAAAGCAATGATAAAAATTGTTGCCGTTAGTAGGTTTATGTTCGTGTGAAACTGGGTTCTCAAAACTGCCAGGACTCTGAACCTATCAGATGGGATTGCTTTTATCAATTCAGCACCATTTTCTGAAATTGTTTGACTTAATGCAATAGCACCTTTTTGGCAAGTTACTTGAAATATCCTTTTTATATGAAAACAAGCATGGCTAAAATAGGGAGTGAGGTACTTTTGATTTCTTTTTTAAAATGAAACATAGTCTTTCAAAGAACTTTTAGACTTTCACCTTCACATCTGAGAAGGGCACAATGCTACGGATTCTCCTAGGTTACACATTCGCCCCTCTCCTCCCTCATTAGAGACACCTAAATGGGAATGCTTGAGAATCCCTGCAATTAGTGGTGAAAGAATCACTGTTGTTGTCTCTCTGTCTCTCTCTCTCTCAGGCTGTCTGTCTCCCTCACACACACACACACACACACACACACACACACACACACACACACCTGCACACATACACACTCATTTTCCAGATGCTCCCCCAGGTAGAGGCGCCCACATTACCTGGCTCACCACTACCCCTCTTCTGCAGCTCCCTGAATCAGCAGTTGCTGATTCCATACCAACTCTGGGTGGCATTTTTTTGCACAAGTTTCAAGTGAAAAAGAAAAATATGTGTTGCAATGTCTTTCCTTTCAGAATAAAAACAGTTTTATTTTGTCTGACAGGAAAAGAAGAGAGGATCTGTGTATTCATTTAAAAAAATTTTTTTTAATGTTTATTTATTTTTGAGACAGAGAGAGACAGAGCATGAACAGGGGAGGGTCAGAGAGAGAGGGAGACACAGAATCCGAAGCAGGCTCCAGGCTCTGAGCACAGGCTCTGAGCCTCAGCACAGAGCCCGATGCGGGGCTCAAACCCACAGACCGTGAGATCATGACCTGAGCCGAAGTCGGACGCTCAACCGACTGAGCCACCCAGGCGCCCCTGTATTCGTTTTTTAAAGATTTTGTTTTATTTATTTATTTTTTAAATGTTTATGTATTTATTTTGAGAGGGACAGTGAGTAAGTGTGAGCAGGTAAGGTGCAGAGGGAAAGAGAGAGGGAGAATCCCAAGCAGTCTCCACACTCAGTGCAGACCCTGACTTGCAGCTCGATCCCAGGACCCTGAGACCGTGACCTGAGCCAAAATCAAGTCAGATGCCCGACACACTGAGCCCCCCAGGCACCCCAGGAACTGTGCATTTTTAAATTTAAGAGCAGAATTCATACATAGAAGAAAGTTTTTGCGGAAAAGATAGCTAGTATCAAAGTACAAGTGTGTAAGCATATCTGAGAAAGCAATTTGGCTAATGATTTTTTTCAAAGATTTTATTTTTAAATAATCTCTAAACCCAAAGTGGGGCTCAAACTCACAACCCTGAGTTCAAAACCACACACTGTACTGATTGAGCCAGCTAGACAGTCCTCTGAGAAAGCAATTTGGAAGCAGCTTTGTGATCTCTGACCTTAAAATCATAGGGCCAACTGAATCACAGACTGAGGCTCTTTATGGGAGACTCCCTTCCCCCACAGTATATTGGCTTTAGCCCTTAAATCCCTTCTCTCTCCTCTCTTATTTGTCCCCTGGCCCGCCATTCCCATGGCTCCACCTGCCCTCACAACTGTGGCTGTTCAGATTTTACCATTAGTTCAAAGATAATAACTGAAATAGTGGCAAATGTGCATAGTAAAATGAAAGTTCTGGAGACCACCACAGGATAGACAGAAAAACCCTCTTTAAAAAAAAGGATAAAAATAGTATTTGTAGAGATAGGAAAAAAAAACAAAAAACAAAAACCAACACCAAGATTAAGTGATGCTATGGAAACCCAGAGCCAAGAGATGTTTGAGAGAGTGGGAATAGCTCACAATGGGAAACATTTCCAGGAAGCCAACTAAGAAAAATGTATTGAGTTTAGCTTTAGGGAGATTATTGGTGGCTTTGATCACATGGTAGGTTTGACTGAGGAGTAAAGGGAGGTGAGAAGTGGACATAGCACTTAACTCACTGCATTTCAATTATCTATTGACATGTGTCACCTTTAAGAGACTGTAAGCCTTCTAGGGCATTGTCTTTGTCTTATGTCTGTCTCCCTCAAGGTCTGCACATATTCCTTTAGAGCAGAAATAGAGTGATTGAGCAGTAAATATAAAGATCTGGGAAATGAAAAAGGAATTTGAATTAATATCCCTATTATTACTGAAAATGTCATTAAGAATGAATTGGTATTTTGTGTTCATATAAAAATCAACATCATTGGAAAACTGATGATTACCACTCTCTGATGGGAAACCAGCTCAATTAATGACCACCCTTTGCCGAATGAGAAGGCCATTATTGAAATTTCACATACATTATTCTACTATAGCATGGATATAAAAGTCTTCTGCTTTGCTGATAATCGCGCTATTACATTAGCACTCTCTGGATAAATGTGCTATTCATTTTATTACATAAAACAAATATTGAACTGTGTCATATTGACTACACTGTGTGCGCTTATAAAAGCCACAGGGACAAGGTTTGCCATACAGATTTTTGTGTAGCTGAAGAGTTGCCATTCTTGGTTGGTCAAGCACATAATATTTTAATGCTCCAAATATGACAGACTTCAGAATACTCAAGTTAGAATGAATAAAAACATTCTTCTTTTTCCAAAGACGTTTCCTGCATCTGATCTAAGTTACCATCCCAGAGAAAAATAAACTCATAAAAAGATAAAAAGAATTACAACATACTTTGCTCAGCCAACCAAATGAAAAATTTCAATCCCCAGTGAAAATATGAATTAATGATAATAAGAGACCTACAGAACTCCCATGATTTGGTAGGTCAAAACCGATTCACTGCTTTCCCTCAACTTATATTTTAAAAATGCAGAATAGGCAAAAGACAAAAATGTTCTGGGGTGCCTGCATGGCTCAGTTGGCTAAGCATCTGACTTCGGCTCAGGTCATGATCTTGCAATTCGTGAGTTCGAGCCCCACGTCAGGCTCTATGCTGACAGCTCAGAGCCTGGAGCCTGCTTCAGATTCTGTGTCTCCCTCTCTCTCTGCCTCTCCTCTGCTTGCTCTCTGTCTCTATGTCTCTCTGTCTCTCTCTCGAAAATAAACATTAAAAAAATTTTTTTAATATTCTGATCTTATCCTTTAATTACTAGAATTTGTAATCTGTGGGGAACATGTGTAATCAAGGCAATAAATCATTCTGATGTCCAGAAATGCAGACTCAATAATGACAATTAAAATTTGAAAATCATTTGTAAATAGTGACTTCTCTAAGTTTGTTGATGTTAATTGCAATCACCTGGTTTTGAGAGTAGGTGAATGGAGGAGATGCTGATAGATACAGGACTTCGCTTTGTTTGATTTTTAATTTTTTATTTTACTTGACAGTAGCAAAAGACTATTACTGTTCTGTCTCATCTGGTGCATATTATGGTGATGGAGATACCAATAAAGTTAGGAGGGGCTATAAAAGCAGACAGATGTGTACAAATCTTGGCTCCTCCTTTTAGAAACTTTGATCTTGGAGGAGTCAAGATGACAGAACAGCATGGAAGTTTTTTGTGTGTCTTGTGTCCATGAAATACCGCCTAAACACTAAACCATCCTGCACACCTAGAAAAACTTATCTAAGGATTAACACAATAATCTGCACAACCTGAACCACAGAATTCAGCAGGTACGCGGCATAGAGAGGTGAACTTGGAGAGTGAGAAGCTGCAGCAGGCAGGGAGGTGATTTTGCAGGCAGAGAGAGGACAGAGACGGGTGGGGGTGGGGGGGATAATATGAGAAAAGCACCCACCCCAAAAGCAGCTGGAGAGAAAGTGGAATATTGGAAAAAGCCGCAGGGACTAAACTAAAAAGGGAGAAAGGGGAAAGGAGAGGGTTGAAATTCCATTAAGACTGTAAACAAGGGGAGTGCAAAGTCTGCAACTCTGCAGCTCGATACCTGGAGGTGCTCTGATGGGAAGGGCGAATCCCCAGGAGCAGAGTGGGGTCCAGGAGGTTCTTGGGCCACACGGGGAAAAGCGGTTCCACTGCTGGAAGGACATTTGGTAGCGACTGTTGAGACCCCGTGGTCCCAGCAGATCCCAGAAAATGGCCACATGCGCTGGTGCTGGAACAAGGTCGTTAAGGGTGAAGCCTGGTGCCAGATGTGTGTTGTGATTTTCCATAATCCCTGAAACACTGCTGCTACACTATCTCTCGAACTTTTTCTGGAGCTGGCTGGAACCTGGCCACAGTCACAGGGTACCGGCAGCAGCAGGGTCCAGCAGGCATTCCTGGGTGCAGCCGGCATTTGGCCATAGCTCCATGAGACCCTCCCACAGAGGGGCTGAACGGGTCAAAGCCGCAGTCCTTCAGAAGTAAGGGGCCGGGGAAAACAGCTGCATCTGAGACAAAACTCGGGGGAGAGGTACTGCCTGGGGCTTGGGCACGGACAGTGAAGAAGTGGGGAGTGGACAAAAGCTAAAGACAGAGGACAGGTGAGCAATTGCTGATCCAAGAGAACAGTTCCCATACTAGAGGCTGCGTACCTGGGTGACGCCATTTTTTCCCACTTCCGCGCATGCGCATACACACCAATGAGAGCTACAACAATCCACCCCAGTAGGCTAGCAGCGCCATCTAGTGGAGAACAGAGACATTACACTGAGCCCCACCCAACTGGGCCAACCTGGCTCTTCAAGAATACAAGTCTCACCGCCTGCTTAGTTTATGGACTATAAAGTGCTTCCTACTCAGACTTCTAGGCAAAAACGAAGTAATTTCAGTCCTATTTCAATCTGTTAGCAGGTCCATCTATTCAATTTTCTTTCTTTTTTTTTCTCCTTTACACAATTCTGTTTCTTGAATACAGAAAGAGAAAAAAATTCATTTTTATTTTCAATTTTTATTAAAAATATTTTTCTTTAATTTTCTCTACTATATTCTTTACTTTTGTGTAAATTTTTTCTAAATCTATTTTACTCCCATCATCTCATTTTAGTCTACTTCAGTGTATTCATTTTTTTTAAATTTTTTTTTAACGTTTATTTATTTTTGAGACAGAGAGAGACAGAGCATGAACGGGGGAGGGTCAGAGAGAGGGAGACACAGAATCTGAAACAGGCTCCAGGCTCTGAGCTGTCAGCACAGAGCCCGACGCGGGGCTCGAACTCACGGACCGTGAGATCATGACCTGAGCCGAAGTCGGCCGCTTAACCGACTGACTGAGCCACCCAGGCGCCCCTGTATTCATTTTTTCAAATTCTCAAACGATTTTCTTTTTTTTCTCCCCCCTTTTTCCTGTAATCTGTCAAACCACTTTCAACACCCAGGCCAAAACACACCTATGATCTACCATCATTTATTTGATTTGTGTGTGTATTTAATTTTTTAATTTTAATATTTTTTAATTTTTTATTTTAGTTTTTCTGCCTCATTAATTCCCATTCTCCCTTCAAAATGACAAAACAAAGAAATTCACCCCAAAAGAAAGAACATGAAAACACGACAGCCAGGGATTTAACCAACACAGATACAGGCAAGATGTCTGAACCAGAATTTAGAATCACAATAATAAGACTACTAGCTAGAATCAAAAATAGATTAGAATCCCTTTCTGCAGAGATAAAAGAAGCAAAAAATAGAATGAAATTAAAAATGCTATAACTGAGCTGCAATTACAGATGGATCCCGTGGCGGCAAGAATGGATGAGGCAGAACAGAGAATTAGCGATATAGAGGACAAACTTATAGAGAATAACAAAGCAGAAAAAAAAAACAGGGAGATTAAGGCAAAAGAGCACGATTTAAGAATTAGAGAAATCAGTGACTCATTAAAAAGGAACAACATCAGAATCATAGGGGTCCCAGAAGAGGAAGAGAAAGAAATAGGGGTAGAAGGCTTATGTGAGCAAATCATAGAAGAAAACTTTCCTAACCTGGGGAAAGACACAGACATCAAAAGCCAGGAAGCACAGAGGACCCCCATTAGAGTCAACAAAAGCCAACCATCAACAAGGCATATCATAGTCAAATTCACAAAATACTCAGGCAAGGAGAGAATCATGAAAGCAGCAAGGGAAAAAAAGACCCTAACCTACAAGGGAAGAGAGATCAGGTTTGCAGCAGACGTATCCACAGAAACTTGGCAGGCCAGAAGGGAGTGGCAGGATATACTCAATGTGCTGAATGAGAAAAATATGCAGCCAAGAATTCTTTATCCAGCAAGGCTGTCATTCAAGAGGAGATACAAAGTTTCCCAGACAAACAAAAACTAAAGGAGTTTGTGACCACTAAACCAGCCCTGCAAGAAATTTTAAGGGGGACTCTCGGAGGGGAGAAAACATGAGAAAATATATATGTAAATAAAAAATACCAAAAGCAACAAAAGATTAGAAAGGACCAGAGAACACCACCAGAAACTCCAACTCTACAAGCATCATAATGGCAATAAATTCATATCTTTCGGTACTCACTCTAAACGTCAATGGACTCAGGGCTCCAATCAAAAGACATAGGGTAACAGAATGGATAAGAAAACAAGACCCATCTATATGCTGTTTACAGGAGACCCACTTTAGACTTAAAGACACCTACAGATTGAAAATAAGGGGATGGAGAGCCATCTATCATGCTAATGGTCAACAAAAGAAAGCCAGAGTAGCCATATTTATATCAGACAATCTACACTTTAAATAAAGACTGTAATAAGAGATGAAGAAGGGCATTATATCATAATCAAGGGGGTCTATCCACCAAGAAGACCCACTAATTGTAAACATTTATGCACCAAATATGAAAGCACACATATATATCAATTAATCACAAACATAAAGAAACTCATTGATAGTAATACCATAATAGTAGGAGACTTCAACACCCATTCACAACAATGGACAGATCATCTAATCAAAAAATCAACAAGGAAACAATGGCTTTCAATGACACATCGGACCAGATGGACTTAACAGATACATTCAGAACATTTCATCCTAAAGCAGCAGAATATACATTCTTCTCCAGTGCACATGGAACGTTCTCCAGAATAGACTATATACTGGGACGCAAATCAGCCCTAAGTAAATACAAAAAGATCGAGATCATACCATGCATATTTTCAGACGACAATGCTATGAAACTTGAAATCAGTCACAAGAAAAAAAATTGGAAAGGTAACAAATACTTGGAGACTGAAGAACATCCTACTGAAGAATAAATGGGCTAACCAAGAAGTTAAGGAAGAAATTTAAAAGTATATGGAGGTCAATGAAAATGATAGCACCACAATCCAAAACCCCTGGGACACAGCAAAGGCGGTCATAAGAGGAAAGTATATAGCAATTCAGGCCTTCCCAAAGAAGGAAGAAAGATCTCAGATACACAACCTAAACTTATGCCTTAAGGAGCTGGAAAAAGAACAATCAGTAAAACCCAAAACCAACAGAAGGCAGGAAATAATAGAGATTAGAACAGAAATTAATGCTATTGAAACCAAAAAAAAACAAAAAAACAAAACAAACAAAAGAACCACAGTAGAACGGATCAGTGAAACCAGAAGTTGGTTCTTTGAAAGAGTTAACAAAATTGATAAACCACTAGCCAGTTTGATCAAAAAGAAAAAGGAAAGGATCCCAAAATAAAATCAAGAATGAAAGAGGAGAGGGGCGCCTGGGTGGCGCAGTCGGTTGGGCATCCGACTTCAGCCAGGTCATTATCTCGCGGTCCGTGAGTTCGAGCCCCGCGTCAGGCTCTGGGCTGATGGCTCAGAGCCTGGAGCCTGTTTCCGATTCTGTGTCTCCCTCTCTCTCTGCCCCTCTCTCGTTCATGCTCTGTCTCTCTCTGTCCCCAAAAAAATAAAATAAACGTTGAAAAAAAATTAAAAAAAAAGAATGAAAGAGGAGAGATCACAACCAACATAGCAGAAATAAAAACAATAATAAGAGAATATTATGAGCAATTATATGCCACTAAAATGGGAAATCTGGAAGAAATGGACAAATTCCTAGAAATATACACACTACCAAAACTGTAACAGGAAGAAATAGAAAATTAAAACCAACCTATAACCAGTAAAGACATCGAATTAATCATCAAAAATCTCCCAAAAGCAAGAGTTCAGGGCCAGATGGCTTTCCAGGGGAATTCTACCAAACATTTAAGGAAGAGTTAACACCTATTCCCTTGAAGCTATTCCAAAACATAGAAATGGAAAGAAAACTTCCAAACTTTTTCTATGAAGCCGGCATTACCTTGATTCCAAAGCCAGACAGAGACCCCGCTAAAAAGAAGAACTATAGACCAATTTCCCTGATGAGCATGGATGCAAAAATCCTCAACAAGATAATAGCCAATGAGATCCAACAATACATTAAACAAATTATTCACCATGATCAAGTGGGATATATACCTGGGATGCAGGGCTGGTTCAATATCCACAAAACAATTAACGTGATTCATCACATCAATAAAAGAAAGGACAAGAACCATATGATCCTCTCAATAGATGCAGAGAAAGCATTTGACAAAATACAGCATCCTTTCTTGATGAAAACCCTCAAGAAAGTAGGGATAGAAGGAGCATACGTCAAGATCATAAAAGCCATACATGAATGACCCAATGCTAATATCATCTTCAATGGGGAAAAACTTCCAAACTTTTTCCAAACAATGGGGAAAACTGAGAGCTTTCCCCCTAAGGTCAGGAACAAGACAGAGATGTCCACTCTCACCACTGTTCTTCAACATAGTATTGGAAGTCTTAGCCTCTGCAATCAGACAACACAAAGAAAGAAAATGCATCCAAATCGTCCAGGAGGAGGTCAAACTTTCACTCTTCGCAGATCACATGATACTCTATATGGAAAACCCAAAAGATTCCACCAAAAACTGCTAGAATTGATTCATGAATTCAGCAAAGTCGCAGGATATAAAATCAATGCACAGAAATTGGTTGTGTTCCTATACACTAACAATGAAGTGACAGAAAGAGAAATCAAGGAATAGATCCCATTTCCAGTTGCACCAAAAACCATAAAATACCTAGGAATAAATCTAACCAAAGAGGTGAAAAATCTATACACTGAAAACTATAGAAAGCTTATGAAAGCAATTAAAGAAGACACCAAAAAACGGAAAAAGATTCTGTGCTCCTGGATAGGAAGAACAAATGTTGTTAAAATGTCGATACTACCCAAAGCAATCTACATATTCAATGCAATCCCTATCAAAATAACACCAGCATTCTTCACAGAGCTAATATTCTAAAATTATTATTTTAGAATAAACAGTTCTAAAATTTGTATGGAACAAGAAGAGACCCTGAATATCCAAAGCAATCTTGAAAAAGAAACCAAAGCATGAGGCTTCACAATCCCAGACGTCAAGCTATACTACAAAGCTATAATCATCAAGACAGTATGGTAGTAGCACAAAAACAGACACTCAGATCAATGGAACAGAATAGAGAAACCAGAAATGGACCCACAAATGTATGGCCAACTAATCTGTGACAAAGCAGGAAAGTATATCCAATGGAATAAAGACAGTCTCTTCAGCAAATGGGGCTGGGAAAACTTGACAGCACATGTAAAAAAATGAACCTGGACCACTTTCTTATACCATACACAAAAATAAACTCAAAATGGATGAAAGACCTAAATGTAAGACAGGAAGCCATCAAAATACTCTAGGAGAAAGGAGACAAAAACCTCTTTGAGCTTGGCTGCAGCAACTTCTTACTCAACACATCTCCAGAGGCAAGGGAAACAAAAGCAGAAATGAACTACTGAGACCTCATCAAAATAAAAAGCTTCTGCACACTGAAGGAAACAATCAGCAAAACTAAAAGGCAACCAATGGAATGGGAGAAGATATTTGCAAACAACATATCAGATACAGGGTTAGTATCCAAAATCTATAAGGAACTTATCAAACTCAACTCCCAAAAAAACAAATAATCCAGTGAAGAAATGGGCAAAAGACATGAATAGACACTTCTCCAAAGAAGACATCCAGATGGCCCACCAACACATGAAAAAATGCTCAACATCACTCATTATCAGGGAAATACATATCAAAACCACAATGAGATACCACCTTACACCTGTCAGAATGGCTCACATTAACAACTCAGGCAACAACAGATATTGGCGAGGATACGGAGAAAGAGGATCTCTTTTGCATTGTTGGTGGCAATGCAAGCTGGTGCAGCCACTCTGGAAAACAGTATGGAGGTTCCTCCAAAAACTAAAAATAGAACTATGCTACAACCCAGCAATTGCACTATTAGGCATTTATCCAAGGGATACAGGTGTGCTGTTTGGAAGAGACACATGCAGCCCCATGTTTATAGCAGCACTATCAACAATAACCAAAGTATGGAAACAGCCAAATGTCCATCGATGGATGAATGGATAAAGAAGAGGTGGTATATATATATATATATATATATATATATATATATATATATACACACACACACACACACAATGGAGTATTACTCGGCAATCAAAAAGAATGAAATCTTGCTGTTTGCAACTAGGTGGATGGAACTGGAGGGTATCATGATAAGTATAATTAGTCAGTCAGAGAAAGACAAAAATCATATGACTTCACTCATATGAAGACTTTAAGAGACAGAACAGATGAGCATAAGGGAAGGGAAACCAAAATAATATAAAAACAGGGAGGAGGACAAAACAGAAGAGACTTTTAAATATGGAGAGCAGGGGCACCTAAGTGGCTCAGTCAGTTAAGCGGCCGACTTCGGCTCAGGTCATGATCTCGTGGTCCGTGAGTTCAAGCCCCACGTTGGGCTCTGTGCTGACAGCTCAGAGCCTGGAGCCTGTTTCAAATTCTGTGTCTCCCTCTCTCTGACCCTCCCCCATTCATGCTCTGTCTCTCTCTGTCTCAAAAATAAATAAACGTTAAAAAATTTTTTTTTAAATCAATAAATAAATAAATAAATAAATAAATAAATATTGAGAGCAAACAGAGGGTTACTGGTGGGATTTTGGGAGGGGGGATGAGCTAAATGGGTAAGGGGCACTAAGTAATCTACTCTTGAAATCATTTTTCCACTATATACTAATTTGTACATAAATTAAAAAATCAATCAATCAATCAATCAATCAATAAAATAAAGACATTGGGACAATGAGTAAATGTGAAAAAAAAAGAAACTGTGATCTTGAGAAAATTACTCAATTACTCCAAACCTCAATTTTCTCATCTATAAGAAAAAGATGTGCAGATAATTATACACCCCATAGAATAGCATGAGGACACCTGAATATATATAATATATATGAATATAGAATCATTTTTCTCTGTACTGAAATATAGCTCTAGACCATATTAACTGGAGAGCTGTGGTATGAGAAAAGATGGAGAGTATTCTCTAATGAGGCATAGTTCCAGTCTCACTGGAAGATGTGCCTTGTTCTAGGAGAGAACATGGAATGAGGTTTCCTTTTGTGTCCCACAAACTTGCATTTACTGGACACTAATGACCCTAGATATTTCTCAGTCTGGAGAGTAGAAAAGAATCCTAGAATGGGAATCCAAAGGTCTGAGCATGGATCTGTTTTCCTTCTTACAGAGCATTGGTGCTTACCTAACTGACATTGATTTCAACTTTAAATTTCCAGAAATCTCAACTCTCTCATTTTAAATTCAATTCTAATTTTGAATTACTTAAATTTAAAACTATAATAATTCTTACCACATAAAAAAGGAAATTAGATGAGCTAATACTATCTAATTCATGCTGCTCAATAAGGTAATCAAGAAACATTTGTAGAGATGGGAGTTAGTGTAAAATAGATATTTGGCTCCTATCTACTGATAAGAGTACATGAAAAAAATCCTTAAAATTTAATTCTTAGGTATCACTTGATCAGTGATGTTCCATGTGAAATTATCCCCTTTTATCTCCTAGACTCAGAAAGCCCTTGGTGTTAATGTAAAGGCAGAACATTTCCCATATAGAACAAGAAAGACACTGATTCCTTTTCTATGATCAGAGTGCTAGATGTGTGAAATGAAGAGTGAAAAGGAAAACCAACCGCATCTTTGTGGCATTGGGTGCTAACCTTCTCCTAGGTTCAAGGTTAATTTATGATGTGAAATCCAAACACTCAGGTAGTTGATCTTTGGGCTATGACAGGTGTCAGAGCAGTTCCCATGAAAATGGGCATGAGTAATGAGAAACACAGTAATGAATCAAAAAGAACCACCAAAACTAATACTGACAGATGTTTTAGGGGAAAAAGGGGCAACTTGTTTCTGCTTAGCAAGGTAAGTATGACTTTAACTAAAACATGCCCAAATACATACAAACATCTGAAAAAACACAAATATTTTTCACTCTGTTTTTCATAGAGCCTAGAAATTATATAAGCCTTAGCTAAATTGTAAACTAAATCTGCCCAAACAATTAAAGGGTCCTGATCCCTCCCCTTCATTGGGAGTCAGGCAAAGAATCTGCATCAGTATCCTCCTGGTTCCCTTATTCGAAAATAAAGAAAAGCAACCAAAATGCCTCAGAAGGAATAGACTTTCTAATGTGCCAAAAACTAGGAAATATAATGGGCTGGAATTTGCTTTGAGAAGTCAGGCTGTCTATATTTGCACCATAGTTTTTCAGGTAACATTAAATACACTACTATTTCAAGCAGGAAGTAAAGGGGGTAGAGATGGGGGTGCCATATGGAACTAAACGTGTCACAACAGAGTGAATTCAAGGGAGCTGAATTCAAGGGAGCTGTTTAGTTTACTATTATATACAAACTAACAGAAAACAATTTTCCACTTCTCAATAAGGAACCTGAGTGGCATCGGAATTTCTTCTGTTATTCTGTAGGTAAAGTGGGGTGTCCCTGAATGGGTTTTTCCTCCAGCCCCTGTCAGCCGTTTTCTGGGTATTGTGTTCAGTTTGCTTTTACAGATGCCTGAAAGTGCATCATGGTTGTGTGTCTCATTACATCCCGTCCCATGACCCTGAGGGATTGATCTCAGCTAAGTAAGAGGGATCCCCCTATAAAGATTTCAACAGGAATTTTCAGTTTTGCTGAAAGTAATGCTAGTGGGGTATGGGGAGTTAAACATGACAAAGTGTTTTATAGTCACATAACAGCCATTGAAAGTGCCCTAAAAATTTTGGCAGTCTTAGATTTTAGTTTTCATCAGAAGTAGTTTTTTTTTCTGCTTGAAGGAACTATCCCCTCAACAAAACGTATTTAGACTTATAAGGGGCACTTGGACTTAGATGGCGCACTTGGGTGGCTCAGTCAGTTAAGCATGGGACTCTTTATTTCTGCTCAGGTCATGATCTCATGGTTCCTGGGTTGGAATCCCAAGGTGAGCTCTATGCTGACAGTACAGAGACTGCTTGGGATTCTCTCTCCCTCTCTCTCTGCCTTTCCCTTGCTCTGTCTCAAAATAAATAAATGAACTTAAAAAAAGACTTATCTGTAGGAAAGATACTTGTAAAGTAATTTAGTAAATGATTACTCTGTGAACACTGATGAGTAGTAGTTGGTATGCTTATAAATTACAGAAATACTTACAATAACCAAGTAATTATATGTAACTGAATATGGAAGTATTGAGGACAATTCTAAGACTGGCTGATAGTTTTTGAATAGATAAAAATTACTATATTTCAAATAGCTAAAACTATCCAACAAAATTATCTAAAAGCTCTTGGAGTTTTGTGAATGAATGTACCCATCAGTATAGAAATGCTGGGGGAAGGGAGAGACGTATCTCTTTTTAGAATAACAAATTCTGAAAAAGCTGGGCCATGAAGTCCATGCTTCCACTAGTATGAGAAAACATCTTTGGTTAACAATCTTTTCATAGTTCAAAAGGGAACATTTGTTTTAAAATTGTCTTTCATATTCACGGTTATGGTTCCTAGAATCATAATAATAATCTCTAAGTCTATGAGCTATGTTGTGAATATAATATCTAAGCCAACCTCACTGTTAACCATGGGACATCTATATGGTAACTGAGACTCAGAGAGGTTCAATAACATGGCCCAGGTCTCCTGATGTCAAACACAGTTCTTTATTGGCTTCAAGTTGTCCTAGTCATCCTAGTGATCCATGAAAAACACAAAAACAAAAACAAAAATAAAAAAGACAAAACAAAGTGAGACTGAAGGAAAGAAGTATTTCTGAGAAGCCATGTTAAACTAAATGGATTTATTCTTCTGAATAATTTGAGAAGTGGAACAGTGCTATAATATAAAAATACAAAAGAGAGGGATAAAAATAGTCCGTGGCAGAAAAAGGCCTTTAAAGGAGACCTCCTGCAAAGAAACTGAGAAACTGTTTTAGACCAGAGGCAGAGGAATGCCTTAAGAAAGGAAAAGAAAATGTGAGGAAAATGTAATTCTCTCTGCCAGAATGAACCTACTTTGAATGAAATCACATTGGTTTCACTGAAATTATGTCGTTTCAGTGAATTTCATGGCATTACTTGTAGCTATATTAACTTCCTCAGTAGACAAAAAAATATTGAAAGTAAACATAAAGAGGTAATCTGTGCTTATTAAGGTTACTTTAAAACTCAAAGATAGTAACTAAAAATTAGCGAACTCAGAAAGCCTCTGTGATCACTAGAATTAAATGTTTAGGATAACCAGGTGAAAGGAATTTAGAGGGGAAAGCAGAGGTAGTTCAGAATCTCAACTCCAGCAACATTCTGTCAGATACACACAAGGAATGGCTTCATTTTCCCAACATTTACCCTCAACACAGTCCTACCCTGACCCCTAACTCCACTCACACAGGTTCACTTCTGACAATTTCATTGCTGCCTGATTCTCTACCTGCCACCAGTGTATACAGTATGTGTAGCAGGAATTAGCTGGAGAGGAAAGATATCCTTACTTTATGTGCCACGGTTGACCAAGAGATGATATCACAGTAGTAATACATGAAGTGATTCTGTAGAGTAGATTGAAGCACTACCCCCAAGTAACTATATGACTTGACAAATTACCCACCCAGTCCATGAGAATTGTCAGTCTCTGTCAAAATTGAACGGTGAACTTATCTAAGAGTCTATCTCACATGCCAATTTAATGACCTCTCAATCTTTAGAAGTCTCAAACCTTAGAAGTTATATAACTATTCCCATGATCCAAAAGTGCTTGGACTTTTTTCCTGAAATAACCATCAGAAATAATTTTCAAGACACGCACAAAAATCACTTTCCTTACTTTACAGTTGCATTTTTTTTAATTAAAAACTTACTACCCTTCTTGATCACTAGCTTCATTCATCCTACCCTGAGTTACTCGTTGCTTCTGAAATTATGAATGGAAATTTGTTGCCAATGAGTTTATGAAAGGTATTTTGCAAGCTATGTGAAACTCCAAAATAACAGTTCCAAAAATATATTTTAATTATGACTACACTATTGTAATGCTATATGGCCTATAAATAAACAACTTTGGAAAACATGAACTCAGTTCATGTTCATTTGGAACTCAGTTCATTCATTTGGAATGTTAATGTAAGTAATAATCATTAAAGATGAAGTCACATGACATCTCATGAATAATTTGCTTTACACACTACAAAATAGTAAAATTAAGTCCTGTAGCTGCCCTTTTACAGGTGACTCTCTGCCAATGTCTTCTAAGACATCAATGAGCTGCATTTACTGTTGGTGGGAATGCAAACTGGTGCAGCTGTTCTGGAAAACAGTGTGGAGGTTCCTCAAAAAAATAAAAAAATAGAACTACCTTATGACCCAGCAATAGCACTACTAGGAATTTATCCAAAGGATACAGAAGTGCTGATTCATAGGAGCACATGTACTCCAATGTTTATAGCAGCACTTTCAACAATAGCCAAAGTAAAGAATGAGCCTAAATGTCCATCAGCTGACGAATGGATATAGAAGATGTGGCTTATATACACAATGGAATACTACTTGGCAATGAAAAAGACTGAAATCATGCCGTTTGCAGCAACGTGGATGGAACTGGAAGGTATTATGCTGAGTGAAATAAGTCAGTTAGAGAAAGATACCATATATTTTCACTCATATGTAGATCTTGAGAAATTTAACAGAAGACCATGGGGGAAGGGAAGGGGAAAAAAATAGTTACAGAGAGGGAAGGAGGCAAACCACAAGAGACTCTTAAATACAGAGAAAAAACTGAGGGTGAATGGGTGGTAGGAGAGAGGGGAAAATGGGTGATAGGCATTGAGGAGGGCACTTGTTGGGATGAGCACTGGGTGTTATATGTAAGCGATGAACCACAGGGATCTACCCCAAAAACCAAGAGCACACTTTACACGCTGTATGTTAGCCAATTTGACAATAAATTATATTTTTTTTAAAAATGAGCTTCATTTAGACTAGAAGGCAAGATGAAATAGCTATTCTTAAAACGTGTTTTACAAAATGCTCATCCTTGTGATGCTTTAACTATTATGATATCATACAAAATTTGGAAACACTGCGTATTATTTTCTCCTGGAGAAGTATAATGCATATAGGCATTTAAAAATGCTCTGAGAAGCAATGCAATAAAGAAAAATTACCTTTGTTTTACCAATATTTTCCACTTTTATTTGGTAATGGATTCCTTAATTCAAGTAATACTAATTAACTTCTCACAGAGCTAGTATTTTTTGTATAATACACTTTGGGAAACACTGAACCAAAATATCTAATAAAAAAATATATAGGAAAAAGAGGGAGGAAAAGTGACTTTGCAGTGGGGGAACCTAGCAAACACTACCTGGACAGATGATTGAGGTTAACATCAGCAGTAATAAATCAGTTTGACAGCATGTGCCCACGTATGATGTAATGAGAAGGGCACTTCACCTCTGTGGCATTGTTCCCCAAAATTCACAACCACAGTCTATTTATCGGAAAATCAGACCAACCCAAATTGAGGGACATTCTACAAAATACTTGACAAGCACTCCTCAAAATTGTCAAAGTCATTGGAAACAAGGAAAGGCTGGAAAGCTGTCATACCCCAGAGGAGACAGAACAACTAAGTATAAAGTGCTATCCCAGATGACATCCTGGGACAGAAAAGAGACATTAGTGAAAAAAACTAACGATATTAAGAGAACACCTGGCATTTAGTTAATAGTAATGCACCGTTGGTTTCTTAGTTTCTACAAGTGGTTATGTAAAAAGTTAAAATAGGAAAAACTGGATGAACAGTACATGGAAAACTACTTCTCTTCAATTTTCCTGTAAACCTAAAACTATTCCAAAATAAAATGTTTATTTAAAGATAGTAATAATTGAGTCTACAGTTCCTGAGTATGTAAATTAAATCGTATAGGAAAAGTAAGATAAGAGCATGAGCCCAGATCCAGACCGCCCAACTTTGAATCCCGGATCTGCCACCTGCTAACTCCATGGCCTTTTGCAATGTCTAAATTTACTCATCTTTAAAGAAGAAAGAATAACATACCTGACTCATAAGGTTACTGAGGGATAAAAATCATTAGACATGCAAAGTGTTTAAAACAGTGTTTGTCCTGAGGGTTGATGGGGGGTGGGAGGGAGGGGAGGGTGGGTGATGGGTATTGAGGAGGGCACCTTTTGGGATGAGCACTGGGTGTTGTATGAAAACCAATTTGACAATAAATTTCATATATTAAAAAAAAATAAATTAAATAAATAAATAAAAATAAAACAGTGTTTGTCAGCTATTCAGCACTCAATTAACTACAACTGTTATGGTTATTACTTATTAACGTGAGCTGTAAAACCTTAAGAGCTCTAGCTGACAATGAATGAAATATAAATAAATGATGATATATCGACAAAACAAGCCAATTAATAGAAGTCCTACTCCATTTATAATAATAATTGAGTATATCAGATGTAAGAAGTAAAACTTGTGCTTTTCATTGATCAGACTTTATTAAAGGTATTATACTTGTTTCTGGGTCAAAGAGAATCAGGATGCCATATAAAAACTGTGTCATGTAAAAAGGCCATTGGGAAACCTGGCACTGTTTAACCTGGAAATTAGGAAACTCAAGGAGAAAAGAATACCTGCTTTCAAAATGTGAGACATTTTCACATTAAAATAATTCAATATTTATTTAATAACTTCAAGGCCAAACTCGGAAGGAACTTAAATTTGAGCATAATTTGTTCACATAAGACAACTCCTAATACTTCATAAGGAGCTGAAATATCATCCATGCCACAAGTAAAGAACATAAAAAATATTAACAGAACTGCCTCTTCAAGAATCTTATACTCTGTTATAATATATCCCCATTTCTAATGTGTCTATAATATACATCTTTACATTTGTTTATTTATGCTACTCATGAATGCATTAATGTACGTGATGTCTTGAAGGCAGCAAGTGCATAAACTGTTAAAGTGGTGACTCTTTAAAAATTAAGTTTCTTAAATTCTACCATTATTTAAAACAGAGCAATAAATAAGTTACATGTTTTAAAACCTTAAGGTATATTTAAAAACTAGGGTAAGATGATATGAGGAAAAGAAATGTGAAAATGCTTCCATAATTCTCCTCCTACATTATAACCTTATAAGATATTTTTTTTCTTGACATTACACCCAGCATGCTGCCTTACTCAATTAGATGTTAAATAAATATGTTCCATGAAGATTTGAGAGATTAGACACCATCTGCAGCACATGAATGAAAGTATCTTAAATACTCCTCTAGAAATGAGAATATATCATATAATGATAAGATACAGGAAAGAGTAACCTAGATTTCATCTGTATGTATTATGCTTAATTAAACCAGGAGGTGTTCTTGAACATTATCATCCTGCTCCTGTAACAGTTGGCTCATTTTGATAGTAGGGCCCCATTTACCTCATTTAGTTCAGCATTTCTTTCTCCCTCAAACCAGAATCCTGGACATGAATTTAAGTTCTTCGTTAGTGGTATTCACCTTTTAGTTTCAAAAGTTAAACTGCCAACCTTCTGTGAAAGCAGAGTTTATAGCCATGAGGATCTTTATACTGCGCAAAGAGAATGATGTAAGAATTTTAACTTGTTGAGTGATAAGGTAGCAATTAAAATAATAAACCACTCATAGAGAACAGCAGAAAGCCAATGTAGTTCTCATGCCAAAATGTTATAGCTGGAGTAAGGAAGAAAGAAGAGAGGAAGCAAGGAAAGAATGAAAGGAGGGAGGAAGGAGGGAGGAAGGAAGGAAGAAAAGGAGGAAGGGAGGAAAGAAAGAACGAGCTAAATTACCCCAAAAAACTGAAGAGAGATAATGGCTCCCTTTTTTCTCATTGAGATAACCAAGTTTTCCTAGATCTTCCTCTGAAATGTCTGAAATTTACTCATTTACCCAAGCAAGGCATTAAAACTCAAATAAAATTTAGAGGTGAAACTAAGGAGATAGAAGAAATTAGAATTTTACAAAAAATGCCGACTCTCAGAGAAAGAAATGAAAGTTACCTTGAAGAACACTTAGAAAATGGATGAAGTGAGAGAGAGGCCACCTAGGTAAGAGAGGGCACAAAAGGCCTACCATAAGAAAATCAAAGGGGCAGAAACAATGTCCAGAAGTGAACAGTAATCCTGACCAAAATGACAAAATGTCTCATCACATCCTCCCCATCTCCGTGCCACCCCAACCTACCCCTATATTCACTGGAGATCCACTCAAAGGTTTCCAAACTCTCCCAGCTCCAACCTTTATGCAGAGAATGCCCTTCACTCCTTGGCCTTCATTGCAACTACCTCTGCTCCAGTGTTCCTCCTCCCTTACAGCCCTTTCAAGTAGGGACTGAATCTTATACCCAACTCCACAGAATCTGAAGGTGGGGCCAACATCCTCCTCAAACCCTACTGCTGCTTCAAGGCCCCTTGTCCTTCATTATCTTTCTTTCTTCATTCTTTTAGTACTTTTAAGATCTGCCTCCATTGTTCTACCCTCTACCACTTTTCCTTGCCATTATCTATTGACTCCAGGTCACTCCTGCATATGTTTTTAAGACTTTGAAGTCCTTCTTTCTGTTGTCCCAGATGCCCAAAATATTTGAGCATATAACCTGTCAAATGACTCGGCTTCAATGACACCAAATGAGCGACCCGCCCCCTCAAGACCACATCAAGCTTACTACTAAAACCTGGAACCTGAGATAAAACACTTAAGTAGCCATTCTTCTGTGGTCACAACACCCTATCCTTCCTCTCATTCAACTTTTGCCTCAGTTCTTTAATATTATCAGAATATCATTTTATCCTATAGTCCCTGGTACTTTTCTCTCTTCTGTCCTCACTCTTATCTGCTCTGCACTAAATTCCATAACTCACGTTACTCTCCTAGTCCTGGTTACACAGGTGGTCAGTGTGTAAAACTTTACTAAGCTGTATTTCTATGGTATGTTCACCTTTCTGTTTGTGTATACTTCAGTAGAGCTTACTTTCAAATCCATTGTCTGTAGTTTTTTTTTTTTTTTTTTTTTTTTTTTTAATTTTTTTTTTCAACGTTTATTTATTTTTGGGACAGAGAGACAGCATGAACGGGGGAGGGGCAGAGAGAGAGGGAGACACAGAATCGGAAACAGGCTCCAGGCTCTGAGCCATCAGCCCAGAGCCCGACGCGGGGCTCGAACTCACGGACCGCGAGATCGTGACCTGGCTGAAGTCGGACGCTTAACCGACTGCGCCACCCAGGCGCCCCTCATTGTCTGTAGTTTTAACTACTTTCTTGCCAAATGCCCTATGTCCCTTGTTCTTCTGTGGTGGATGAGTGAGAATGGAAGAAGCAGAGGAATTAATTAGTGATATAGAAGATAAAATTATGGAAAATAATGAAGCTGAAAATAAGAGGGAAACACAGGTAATGGATCAGGAAGGTAGACTGAGGGAACTCAGCAACTTGTTAAAACATAAGATTCGCTTCAAAGGAGTCCCAGATAGAGAAAAAGGAGCAGAAGATTTATGTGAGCAAATTGTATCTGAAAACTTCCCTAATCTGGGGAAGGACATAGACATCAAAATCCAAGAAGCACAGAGAGTTCCCATTGAATTCAACAAAAGCCAACCATTACAAAGGCATAGCATAGTCATATTTACAAAATATACAGACAAGGAAAGAATCCTGAAAACAGCAAGGAAAAAAAAATCCTTAACATACAAGGGAAGACAGTACAGGTTTACAGCAGATCTTTCCACAGAAATTTGGCAGGCCAGAAGGGAATGGTGGATATTTTCAATGTACTGAATGGGGGAAATGTGCAACAAAGAATAATTTATCCAGCAAGTCTGTTGTTCAGAATAGAAAGAGCAATAAATAGTTACGCAGACAAACAAAAACAAAAGGAGTCTGTGACCACTAAAGCAGCCCTGCGAGAAATATTAAGGCAGACTCTTTGAGTTGGGGTGAGGAGGAGACAAAAAGCAGCAAAAACTAGAAAGGAACAGAGAACATCACCAAAAACACCAATTTTACGGGTAGCACAATGACACTAACCTCATATCTTTCAATAATCACCCTGAATATAAATGGACTAAATGCTCCAAACAAAGATATAGGGGATTGGAATGCATTAAAAAACAAGATCCATCTACATGCTGCCTACAAGAGACTCATTTTAGACCTAAAGACACCTGTGGATTGAAAGTGAGGGGATGGACTGAATAGCCAAAGCAATCTTGAAAAAGAAAACCAAAGCAAGAGGTATCACAATCCCGGACTTCAAACTATACTACAAATCTGTAATCATCAAGACAGTATGGTACTAGCACAAAAACAGACACTCAGATCAATGGAATAGAATAGAGAACCCAGAAATGGACCCACAAACGTATGGCCAACTAATCTTTGGCAAAGCAAGAAAGAATATCCAATGGAATAAAGACAGTCTCTTCAGCAACTGGTGCTGGGAAAACTGGACAGCGACATGCAGAAGAATGAACCTGTGGCACAAAAACAGACACATAGACCAATGGAATAGAATAGAAACCCCAGAACTAGACCCACAAACATATGGCCAACTAATCTTTGACAAAGCAGGAAAGAACATCCAATGGAAAAAAGTCTCTTTAACAAATGGTGCTGGGAGAACTGGACAGCAACATGCAGAAGGTTGAAACTAGACCACTTCCTCACACCATTCACAAAAATAAACTCAAAATGGATAAAGGACCTGAATGTGAGACAGGAAACCTAGAGGAGAAAGCAGGAAAAGACCTCTCTGACCTCAGCCGTAGCAATCTCTTACTCGACACATCCCCAAAGGCAAGGGAATTAAAAGCAATAATGAATCACTGGGACCTTATGAAGATAAAAAGCTTCTGCACAGCAAAGGAAACAACCAACAAAACTAAAAGGCAACCAACGGAATGGGAAAAGATATTTGCAAATGACATATCAGACAAAGGGCTAGTATCCAAAATCTATAAAGAGTTCACCAAACTCCACACCCGAAAAACAAATAACCCAGTGAAGAAATGGGCAGAAAACATGAATAGACACTTCTCTAAAGAAGACATCCAGATGGCCAACAGGCACATGAAAAGATGCTCAACATCAGTCCTTATCAGGGAAATACAAATCAAAACCACACTCAGATATCACCTCACGCCAGTCAGAGTGGCCAAAATGAACAAATCAGGAGACTATAGATGCTGGAGAGGATGTGGAGAAATGGGAACCCTCTTGCACTGTTGGTGGGAATGCAAATTGGTGCAGCCGCTCTGGAAAGCAGTGTGGAGGTTCCTCAGAAAATTAAAAATAGATCTACCCTATGACCCAGCAATAGCACTGCTAGGAATTTACCCAAGGGATACAGGAGTACTGATGCATAGGGGCATTTGTACCCCAATGTTTATAGCAGCACTCTCAACAATAGCCAAACTATGGAAAGAGCCTAAATGTCCATCAACTGATGAATGGATAAAGAAATTGTGGTTTATATACACAATGGAGTACTACAGGGCAATGAGAAAGAACGAAATCTGGCCCTTTGTAGCAACGTGGATGGAACTGGAGAGTGTGATGCTAAGTGAAAGAAGCCCTACAGAGAAAGACAGATACCATATGTTTTCACTCTTATGTGGATCCTGAGAAACTTAACAGAAACCCAGGGGGGAGGGGAAGGAAAAAAAAAAAGAGGTTAGAGTGGGAGAGAGCCAAAACATAAGAGACTCTTAAAAACTGAGAACAAACTGAGGGTTGACGGGGGGTGGGAGGGAGGGGAGGGTGGGTGATGGGTATTGAGGAGGGCACCTTTTGGGATGAGCACTGGGTGTTGTATGGAAACCAATTTGACAATAAATTTCATATATTGAAAAAAAAACGAAAAGAATGAACCTGGACCACTTTCTTACACCATACACAAAAATATACTCAAAATGGATGAAGGACCTCAATGTAAGACAGGAAGCCAACAAAATCCTTGAGGAGAAAGCAGGCAAAAACCTCTTTGATCTTGGCCACAGCAACTTCTTTCTCAACACGTCTTCAGAGGCAAGGGAAACAAAAGCAAAAATGAACTACTGAGACCTCATCAAAATAAAAAGCTTCTGCACAGTGAAGGAAACAACAAAACTAAAAGGCAACTGACAGAATGGGAGAAGATATTTGCAAATGACCTACCAGATAAAGGGTTAGTATCCAAAATCTATAAAGAACTTATCAAACTCAACAAATAATCCAGTGAAGAAATGGGCAAAAGACCTGAACAGACGCTTCTCCAAAGAAGACATCCAGATGGCCAATGGACACATGAAAAAATGATCAACATCACTCACCCTCAGGGAAATACAAAGCAGAACCACAATGAGATACCACCTTACACCTGTCAGAATGGCTCACATTAACAACTCAGGCAACAACAGATGTTGGCAAGGATGTGGACAAAGAGGATCTCTTTTGCACTGCTGGTGGGAATGCAAGCTGGTGCAGCCACTCTGGAAAACAATATGGAGGTTCTTCAAAAAATTAAAAATAGAACTACCCTAGGACCCAGCAATTGCACTACTAGGTATTTATCCAAGGGATACATGCTTGCTGTTTTGAAGGGGCACATGCACCCCCATGTTTATAGCAGCACTATCAACAATAGCCAAAGTATGAAAAGAGCCAAATGTCCATCGATGGATTAATGGATAAAGAAGAGATGGTATATTTGTATATAATGTAGTATTACTCATCAATCAAAAAGAATGAAATATTGCCATTTGCACCTATGTGAATGGAACTGGAGGGTATTATGCTAAGTGAAATTAGTTAGTCAGAGAAAGACAAATATCATATGAATTCACTCATATGAGGACTTTAAGAGACAGAACATATGAACATAAGGGAAAGGATACAAAAATAATATAAAAACAGGGAGGGGAACAAAACATAAGAGACTCTTAAATATGGGGAACAAACAGAGGGTTACTGGAGGGGTAATGGGAGGTGGAGGGGCTAAATGGGTAGGGGGCATTAGGGATCTACTCCTGAAATCATTGTTGTACTATATGCTAACTAATTTGGATGTAAATTTAAAAAAATAAAATAAAATAATGTACAGAATATGTATACATGAATCAAAACAGATATAAATAAGTGTTTGACTTAATAAAAATTGTGTGACAAGCAAAAAAAAAAAAGTGAGGGTATGGAGAGCTATCTACTATGCTGATGGATGCCAAAAGACAGCCAGAGTAATCATATTTATGTCAGACAAACTAGATTTTAGAACAAAGACTGTAACAAGAGAATTATGTCATATTTAAGGGATCTACCCATCAAGAAGAGCTAACAATTATAAATGTTTATGCCCCCAACTGGAGGACACCCAAATATATAACTCAATTAATAACAAACATAAAGAAATGCATTGACATTGATACCCAATTGATACCCAATTGTTACCATTGGGTAACACTCCACTTACAACAGTGGACAGATCATGTAAGCAGAAATTCAACAAGAAAACAATGGCTCTGAATGACACACTGGACCAGATGCACCTAAAAGATATATTCAGAACATTTCACCTGAAAGCAGCAGAATACACATTCTTTTTGAGTGCACAGGTAATATTCTCCAGAATGTATCACATACTGGGTCACAAATCAACCCTCAACAAGTACAAAACGACTGAGAACATACCATGCGTATTTTCAGACCACAAAACTATGAAACTTGAAGTCAATACAAGAAAAAAATTTGGAAAGACCACAAATACTTAGAGGTTAAAGAACATCCTACTAAAGAATGAATGAGTTAACCAGGAAATTAAGAGGAAATTAAAAAGTACATGTAAGCCGATGAAAATGAAAACATAACAGTCCAAAACCTTTGGAGTGCAACAAAGCCAGTCCTAAAAGGGAAGTATATGTTAATACAGGCCTACCTCAAGAAGCAACAAAGGTCTCAAATACACAACCTAATCTTACACCTAAAGGAGCTAGAAAATGAAAAACAAATAAAGCCTAAAGCCAGCAGAAGGGAAATAATAAAGACTGTAGCAGAAATAAACAAAACAGAAACAAACAAACAAACAAAAACAACAAAGTAGAACAGATAAATGAAACCAGGTACTGGTTCCTTGAAAGAATTAATAAAATAAGCCCCTAGCCAGACTTATCAAAAAGAAAAGAGAAAGGACCCTAATAAATAAATCCACAAATGAGGGGGTGCCTGGCTGGCTCAGTCAGTTAAGCATCCGACTTTGGCTCAGATCATGATCTCACAATTCATGGATTAGAGCCCCACATTGGGCTCTGCACTGGCAGCTCAGAGACTAGAGTCTGCTTCAGATTCTATGTCTCCCTCTCTCTGCCCCTCCCCTGCTCTCTCTCTCTCTCTCTCTCTCTCTCTCTCTCTCTCTCCAAAACTAAATACTAAACATTTTTTTAAAATTTTACAAAAAATAAGTCCACGAATGAAAGGGGAAAGATCACAACCAACACCAGAGAAATGCAATCATAAGTGTATATTATGAAAAACCATATGCCAACAGACTGGGCAATCTGGAAGAAATGGTTAAATTCCTAGAAACATACAGACTACCAACACTAAAACAGGAAGAAATAAAAAATTTGAACAGAAATTTTCTGTTTGAAAATTTGAACAGAATCAGCAAAGAAATTGAAACAGGAATCAAAAGTCTCCCAACAAACAAAAGTCCAGAGCCAGATGGCTTCCCAGGGGAATTCTACCAGATATTTAAAGAAGAGTTAATACCTATTCTTCTCAAACTCTTTCAAAAAATAAAAATGGGGGCGCCTGGGTGGCGCAGTCGGTTAAGCGTCCGACTTCAGCCAGGTCACGATCTCGCTGTGAGTTCGAGCCCCGCGTCAGGCTCTGGGCTGATGGCTCAGAGCCTGGAGCCTGTTTCCGATTCTGTGTCTCCCTCTCTCTCTGCCCCTCCCCCGTTCATGATCTGTCTCTCTCTGTCCCAAAAATAAATAAACGTTGAGAAAAAAATTTAAAAAAAAATTAAAAAAAAATAAAATAAAAATGGAAGAAAATCTTCCAATTAATTTTACCAGACCAACATTACCTTGATTCCAAGACCAGACAAAGGCCCCACTAAAAAGAAGAATTACAGACCAATATCCCTGATGAACATGGATGCAAAAATTCTTAACAAGATATTAGCAAATCGAATTCAACAGTATACTAAAAGAATTATTCACCATAATCAAGTGGGATTTATTCCTTGGATGCAGGGTCAGTTCAATATGTTCAACTCAATCAATGTGATACACTACATAAATAAACGAAAGGATATGAACCATATGATTCTCTCAAAAGATGCAGAGGAAACATTTGACAAAATATGGCATCCATTCTTGATTAAAAACCCTCAACAAAATAAGTGTAGATGGAACATACCTCAACATCATAAAGGCCATATATAAAAGATCCACATCTCATATCATCCTCAATGGGGAAAATCTAAGAGCTTTCCCCCTATGGTCAAGAATGTGACAGGGATGTCCACTCTCACCATAATTATTTAACAAAGTACTGTAAGTCTTAGCTTCAGCAATCATACAACAAAAAGAAATAAAAGGCATCCAAATCAGCAAGGAAGAAGTCAAACTTTCACTCTTCACAGACAGCCTGATGTATTATATGCACCTGTTGCATTTATATACACCAATAATAAAGCAGCAGAAAAAGAAATAGAGAATCAATCCCATTTGCAATTGCACCAATAACAATTAGGTACCTAGGAATAAACCTAATCAAAGAGGTAAAAGATTGGTACTCTAAAAACTATAGAACATTTATGAAAAAATTGAAGACACAAAGAAATGGAAAAACATTCCATGCTTATGGATTGGAGGAAGAGTCATTGTCAAAATGTCTATACTACCCAAAGCAATCTACACATTAACGCAATCCCTTTCAAAATATGACCTGGGGCATCTGGGTGGCTCAGTCTGTTAAGGGTCTGACTTCGGCTCAGGTCATGACCTCACTGTTCGTGAGTTTGAGCCCCACGTCGGGCTCTGTGCTGACAGCTCAGAGCCTGGAACCTCCTTCAGATTCTATGTCTCCCTCTCTTTCTGTCCCTCCCCCACTTGTGCTCTGTCTCTCTCTGTCTTTCAAAAATAAATAAATGTAAAAACAAAAATGCCACCAGCATTTTTCACAGAGCTGGAACAAACAATCCTAAAATTTGTATGGAACCACAAAAGACCTCAAATAGCCAAAGCAATCCTGGAAAAGAAAAGCAAAGCTGGTAGCATTGCAATTCCAGATTTCAAGCTGTATTATAAAGCTGTACTCATTAAGACAGCATGGTACTGGCACAAAAACAGACACATAGATCAATGGAACAGAATAGAAAACACAAAAATGGACCCACAACTATATGGCCAACTAATCTTCAACAAAGTAGGAACAAATATCCAATGGAAAAAAAAGACAGTCTCTTTAATAAATGGCATTGGGAAAACTGGACAACAACATGCAAGAGAATAAATCCTAGAGGAGATCATAGACAGCAACCTCTTTGACCTCGGCCACATCCACTTCTTACTAGACCTCTCACCAGAGGCAAGGGAAACCAAAGTAAATATGAACTGTTGGGAGTTCATCAAGATAAAAAGCTTCTGCTTGGTGAAAGAAACAATCAACAAAACTAAAAGGCAGTCTATGGAATGGAAGAAAATATTTGTAAATGATATATCTGATAAAGGGTTAGTATACAAAATTTATATAGAATTTATCAAATTTAACACTCGAAAAATAAATAATTCAGTTAAAAAATGGGCAGAAAACATGAATAGACATTTTCCAGGGAAGACATCCAGATTGCTAACAGACACATGAAAAAATGCCCAACCTTACCCATTGTCAGGGAAATACAAATCAAAACCACAATGAGATACCACCTAACACCTGTCAGAATGGCTGAAATTAACAGCACGAGGTTGTGGAAAAGGGAAAACTTAGGCATTGTTGGTGAGAATGTGAATTGGTACAGCCACTATGGAAATAAATATGGAGCTCCCTCAAAAGATTAAAAATAGAAATACCATATGGTTGAGTATTACTCGGCAATAAAAAAGAATGAAATATTGCCATTTACAACTATGTGGATGGAACTAGAGGGTATTATGCTAAGCGAAATTAGTCAGAGAAAGACAAATATCATATGACTTCACTCATGAGGACTTTAAGATACAAAACAGATTAACATAAGTGAGGGAAACAAAAATAATATAAAAACAGGGAGGGGGACAAAACATAAGAGACTCTTAAATATGGAGAACAAACAGGCAGTTGCTGGAAGGACTGTGGGAGGGGGGATGGGCTAAATGGGTAAGGGACATTAACGAATCTATTCCTGAAATCATTATTGCACTACATGCTCACTAACTTGGATGTAATTAAAAAGTAAATAAAACACACACACACACACACACACACACACACAAGAAATACCATATGGTCCTATAACTCCACTACTAGTATTTATCCAAAGAAAATGAAAACACTAATTCAAAGAGATATATGCTGCGTTTATTGCGGCATTATTTACAATAGCCAAGATACGGAAATTGTGATATATGATACTATATGTATAAATATATATATAATTGTAGTATATGATTCTGTATATATGAAACTGTGATAATATGATATATATGTGATATATAATATATAATAAAATATTCATAAAATATAATGGAATATTATTCATAAAAAATAATGACATCTTGCCATTTGAGACAACATGGATGAACCTCAAGGGCATTATGCTAAATGAAATAAGTCAGACAGAGATAGTCAAATACCATTTGATATCTCTTATATGTATAATCAAAAAGAAAAAAATATATATATATATTTATAACCAAGCTCATAAATACAGAGAATAGATTGGTAGTTGTCAGATGTGAGAAGTGAAGGAGAGGAGAAATGGATGAATTGCTTTTATTTATTTATATTTTTAGTTTAAATAAATTGAACTTTAAAAAAATAAAGAAATAAAAAATATCCACAGATGCTGTTGGGCCCTTCTGCTGTACCACTCACTGGACCAGAAGTTCTAGGCCTTTCTTCAAAAAAGTGTTTTTATTTTCACTTGCTACTAAGGTATAGGGACTTCATGAATTGATACAAGTACTAAAATTTCATATTGATAAATTAAAATAAATGCATTACTAAAGTTTGCAGAGAACTCTAATTCAATATTCTATTCAAGCTGAACTGCCACACCAAGCCTGTTCATGAACACCCACTCAAAAATAGTAGGAAGTTTCACCATTACATGTTCTTGGTTATTAACCCATCATCAGAGCATTTTCATACGGTCATGATATTTAGTTAGTGCAATTCTCACTTTTCTTTCTTTTTTTTTTTTTGTAAATAACAAACATTTATTGGTGGTGTCACTTATACTAGAAAAAGTTCCTACACCGGATGCTCATGACCCAATTTTTAAATAGAACATTTCCAAGGGAACATATGCCCTAACCCAGCTTTTTTACCCACTTTTTAAGATAGCCAGTTCTTCTTTCCCTCCACCGCAAGACATGTGAGCAACTGTTAATGAAAAGCAGTAAACAAGGAGAAGCGGCAAGATGGCGGCTTAGGAGGACGCTGGGCTCACCGCGCGTCCTGCTGATCACTTAGATTCCACCTACACCTGCCTAAATAACCCAGAAAACCACCAAGAGGATTAGCAGAACGGAGTCGCCGGAGCCAAGCGCAGACGAGAGGCCCACGGAAGAGGGTAGGAAGGGCGGCGAGGCGGTGCGCGCTCCACGGACTGGCGGGAGGGAGCCGGGGCGGAGGGGCGGCTCGCCGGCCAAGCAGAGCCCCCGAGTCTGGCTGGCAAAAGCGGAGGGGCCTGACGGACTGTGTTCCCACAACAAGCGCGACTTAGCGTCTGGGAGGTCATAAGTTAACAGCTCTGCTCGGAAAGCGGGAAGGCTGGAGGACAAAGGGAGGGAGAGCTGCTGAGCCCCCTGACCACAGAGCTCAGTTTGGTGAGGAACAAAGGCGCTCGCCAGCGCCATCTCTCCCGCCCATCCCCCAGCCAAAATCCCAAAGAGAACCAGTTCCTGCCAGGGAACTTGCTCGCTCCGCGCAAACACCCAACTCTGTGCTTCTGCGGAGCCAAACCTCCGGCAGCGGATCTGACTCCCTCCCGCTGCCACAGGGCCCCTCCTGAAGAGGATCACCTAAGGAGAAGCGATCTAAGCCTGCCCCTCCTGCCCCCGTGCACCTTGCCTACCCACCCCAGCTAATACGCCAGATCCCCAGCATCACAAGCCTGGCAGTGTGCAAGTAGCCCAGACGGGCCACACCACCCCACAGTGAATCCCGCCCCTAGGAGAGGGGAAGAGAAGGCACACACCAGTCTGACTGTGGCCCCAGTGGTGGGCTGGGGGCAGACATCAGGTCTGACTGCGGCCCCGCCCACCAATTCCACTTATACACCACAACACAGGGGAAGTGCCCTGCAGGTCCTCACCACGCCAGGGACTATCCAAAATGACCAAGAGGAAGAATTCCCCTCAGAAGAATCTCCAGGAAATAACAACAGCTAATGAACTGATCAAAAAGGATTTAAATAATATAACAGAAAGTGAATTTAGAATAATAGTCATAAAATTAATCGCTGGGCTTGAAAACAGTATACAGGACAGCAGAGAATCTCTTGCTACAGAGATCAAGGGACTAAGGAACAGTCACGAGGAGCTGAAAAACGCTTTAAACGAAATGCATAACAAAATGGAAACCACCACAGCTCGGCTTGAAGAGGCAGAGGAGAGAATAGGTGAACTAGAAGATAAAGTTATGGAAAAAGAGGAAGCTGAGAAAAAGAGAGATAAAAAAATCCAGGAGTATGAGGGGAAAATTAGAGAACTAAGTGATACACTAAAAAGAAATAATATACGCATAATTGGTATCCCAGAGGAGGAAGAGAGAGGGAAAGGTGCTGAAGGGGTACTTGAAGAAATAATAGCTGAGAACTTCCCTGAACTGGGGAAGGAAAAAGGCATTGAAATCCAAGAGGCACAGAGAACTCCCTTCAGACGTAACTTGAATCAATCTTCTGCACGACATATCATAGTGAAACTGGCAAAATACAAGGATAAAGAGAAAATTCTGAAAGCAGCAAGGGGTAAACGTGCCCTCACATATAAAGGGAGACCTATAAGACTCGTGACTGATCTCTCTTTTGAAACTTGGCAGGCCAGAAAGAATTGGCACGAGATTTTCAGGGTGCTAGACAGAAAAAATATGCAGCCGAGAATCCTTTATCCAGCAAGTCTGTCATTTAGAATAGAAGGAGAGATAAAGGTCTTCCCAAACAAACAAAAACTGAAGGAATTTGTCACCACTAAACCAGCCCTACAAGAGATCCTAAGGGGGACCCTGTGAGACAAAGTCCCAGAGACATCACTACAAGCATAAAACATACAGACATCACAATGACTCTAAACCCATATCTTTCTATAATAACACTGAATGTAAATGGATTAAATGCACCAACCAAAAGACATAGGGTATCAGAATGGATAAAAAAACAAGACCCATCTATTTGCTGTCTACAAGAGACTCATTTTAGACCTGAGGACACCTTTAGATTGAGAGTGAGGGGATGGAGAACTATTTATCATGCCACTGGAAGCCAAAAGAAAGCTGGAGTAGCCATACTTATATCAGACAAACTAGACTTTAAATTAAAGGCTGTAACAAGAGATGAAGAAGGACATTATATAATAGTTACAGGGTCTATCCATCAGGAAGAGCTAACAATTATAAATGTCTATGCGCCGAATACCGGAGCCCCCAAATATATAAAACAATTACTCATAAACATAAGCAACCTTATTGATAAGAATGTGGTAATTGCAGGGGACTTTAACACCCCACTTACAGAAATGGACAGATCATCTAGACACACGGTCAATAAAGAAACAAGGGCCCTGAATGAGACATTGAACCGGATGGACTTGACAGATATATTTAGAACTCTGCATCCCAAAGCAACAGAATATACTTTCTTCTCGAGTGCACATGGAACATTCTCCAAGATAGATCATATACTGGGTCACAAAACAGCCCTTCATAAGTTTACAAGAATTGAAATTATACCATGCATACTTTCAGACCACAATGCTATGAAGCTTGAAATCAACCACAGAAAAAAGTCTGGAAAACCTCCAAAGGCATGGAGGTTAAAGAACACCCTACTAACGAATGAGTGGGTCAACCAGGCAATTAGAGAAGAAATTAAAAAATACATGGAAACAAACGAAAATGAAAATACAACAATCCAAACGCTTTGGGACGCAGCGAAGGCAGTCCTGAGAGGAAAATACATTGCAATCCAGGCCTATCTCAAGAAACAAGAAAAAATCCCAAATACAAAATCTAACAGCACACCTAAAGGAACTAGAAGCAGAACAGCAAAGGCAGCCTAAACCCAGCAGAAGAAGAGAAATCATAAAGATCAGAGCAGAAATAAACAATATAGAATCTAAAAAAACTGTAGAGCAGATCAACGAAACCAAGAGTTGGTTTTTTGAAAAAATAAACAAAATTGACAAACCTCTAGCCAGGCTTCTCAAAAAGAAAAGGGAAATGACCCAAATAGATAAAATCATGAATGAAAATGGAATTATTACAACCAATCCCTCAGAGATACAAATAATTATCAGGGAATACTATGAAAAATTATATGCCAACAAATTGGACAACCTGGAAGAAATGGACAAATTCCTGAACACCCACACTCTTCCAAAACTCAACCAGGAGGAAATAGAAAGCTTGAACAGACCCATAACCAGCGAAGAAATTGAATCAGTTATCAAAAATCTCCCAACAAATAAGAGTCCAGGACCAGATGGCTTCCCAGGGGAGTTCTACCAGACGTTTAAAGCAGAGATAATACCTATCCTTCTCAAGCTATTCCAAGAAATAGAAAGGGAAGGAAAACTTCCAGACTCATTCTATGAAGCCAGTATTACTTTGATTCCTAAACCAGACAGAGACCCAGTAAAAAAAGAGAACTACAGGCCAATATCCCTGATGAATATGGATGCAAAAATTCTCAATAAGATACTAGCAAATTGAATTCAACGGCATATAAAAAGAATTATTCACCATGATCAAGTGGGATTCATTCCTGGGCTGCAGGGCTGGTTCAACATTCGCAAATCAATCAACGTGATACATCACATTAACAAAAAAAAAAAGAGAAGAACCATATGATCCTGTCAATCGATGCAGAAAAGGCCTTTGACAAAATCCAGCACCCTTTCTTAATAAAAGCCCTTGAGAAAGTCGGGATAGAAGGAACATACTTAAAGATCATAAAAGCCATTTATGAAAAGCCCACAGCTAACATCACCCTCAACGGGGAAAAACTGAGAGCTTTTTCCCTGAGATCAGGAACACGACAAGGATGCCCACTCTCACCGCTGCTGTTTAACATAGTGCTGGAAGTTCTAGCATCAGCAATCAGACAACAAAAGGAAATCAAAGGCATCAAAATTGGCAAAGATGAAGTCAAGCTTTCGCTTTTTGCAGATGACATGATATTATACATGGAAAATCCGATAGACTCCACCAAAAGTCTACTAGAACTGATACAGGAATTCAGCAAAGTTGCAGGATACAAAATCAATGTACAGAAATCAGTTGCATTCTTATACACTAACAATGAAGCAACAGAAAGACAAATAAAGAAACTGATCCCATTCACAATTGCACCAAGAAGCATAAAATACCTAGGAATAAATCTAACCAAAGATGTAAAGGATCTGTATGCTGAAAACTATAGAAAGCTTATGAAGGAAATTGAAGAAGATTTAAAGAAATGGAAAGACATTCCCTGCTCATGGATTGGAAAAATAAATACTGTCAAAATGTCAATACTACCCAAAGCTATCTACACATTCAATGCAATCCCAATCAAAATTGCACCAGCATTCTTCTCGAAACTAGAACAAGCAATCCTAAAATTCATATGGAACCACAAAAGGCCCCGAATAGCCAAAGGAATTTTGAAGAAGAAGACCAAAGCAGGAGGCATCACAATCCCAGACTTTAGCCTCTACTACAAAGCTGTCATCATCAAGACAGCATGGTATTGGCACAAAAACAGACACATAGACCAATGGAATAGAATAGAAACCCCAGAACTAGACCCACAAACGTATGGCCAACTCATCTTTGACAAAGCAGGAAAGAACATCCAATGGAAAAAAGACAGCCTCTTTAACAAATGGTGCTGGGAGAACTGGACAGCAACATGCAGAAGGTTGAAACTAGACCACTTTCTCACACCATTCACAAAAATAAACTCAAAATGGATAAAGGACCTAAATGTGAGACAGGAAACCATCAAAACCTTAGAGGAGAAAGCAGGAAAAGACCTCTCTGACCTCAGCCGTAGCAATCTCTTACTCGACACATCCCCAAAGGCAAGGGAATTAAAAGCAAAAGTGAATTACTGGGACCTTATGAAGATAAAAAGCTTCTGCACAGCAAAGGAAACAACCAACAAAACTAAAAGGCAACCAACGGAATAGGAAAAGATATTCGCAAATGACATATCGGACAAAGGGCTAGTATCCAAAATCTATAAAGAGCTCACCAAACTCCACACCCGAAAAACAAATAACCCAGTGAAGAAATGGGCAGAAAACATGAATAGACACTTCTCTAAAGAAGACATCCGGATGGCCAACAGGCACATGAAAAGATGTTCAGCGTCGCTCCTTATCAGGGAAATACAAATCAAAACCACACTCAGGTATCACCTCACGCCAGTCAGAGTGGCCAAAATGAACAAATCAGGAGACTCTAGATGCTGGAGAGGATGTGGAGAAACGGGAACCCTCTTGCACTGTTGGTGGGAATGCAAATTGGTGCAGCCACTCTGGAAAGCAGTGTGGAGGTTCCTCAGAAAATTAAAAATAGACCTACCCTATGACCCAGCAATAGCACTGCTAGGAATTTATCCAAGGGATACAGGAGTACTGATGCATAGGGCCACTTGTACCCCAATGTTCATAGCAGCACTCTCAACAATAGCCAAATTATGGGAAGAGCCTAAATGTCCATCAACTGATGAATGGATAAAGAAATTGTGGTTTATATACACAATGGAATATTACGTGGCAATGAGAAAAAATGAAATAAGGCCTTTTGTAGCAACGTGGATGGAACTGGAGAGTGTGATGCTAAGTGAAATAAGCCATACAGAGAAAGACAGATACCATATGGTTTCACTCGTATGTGGACCCTGAGAAATTAACAGGAACCCATGGGGGAGGGGAAGGAAAAAAAAAAACAGGTTAGAGTGGGAGAGAGCCAAAGCATAAGAGACTCTTAAAAACTGAGAACAAACTGAGGGTTGATGGGGGGTGGGAGGGAGGAGAGGGTGGGTGATGGGTATTGAGGAGGGCACCTTTTGGGATGAGCACTGGGTGTTGTATGGAAACCAATTTGTCAATAAATTTCATATTAAAAAAAAAAAGCAGTAAACAGCCACTTGGGCTATAGCATTTTCTTTTCTTTCTTTCTTTCTTTCTTTCTTTCTTTCTTTCTTTCTTTCTTTCTTTCTTTCTTTCTTTCTTTCTTCTTTCTTTCTTTCTTTATTGTATTCATCTTTTTTTTAATATGAAATTTATTGTCAAATTGGTTTCCATACAACACCCAGTGCTCATCCCAACAGGTGCCCTCCTCAAAGATTCCAATGACATTCGAGCTCTCAATTTTCTCCTAATGAAAGTTTCTGAGCCCAGTATTTACAATATTACAGCACTAGCACAGCAATGTCTACAACTCATGTTGGTCTGCTGGTTCCTTGTCACCAATTGGGGGAGGGCCTGCATTTCCACAGAGTTTGCTGATAATTAGCTGAACAATTTCTTCTTGTTCCTTCTTTTTAGCTTTGAAATCTTCAACATCAGAATCTTGGTGACTTTCTGGCCATTCAGTCTTTTCCTCTATGGCTTTTTCATGGTCTTCTTACCCAGAGGGGAGCTTTTCTTTATATCCAATCTGGTTATTTAAATAATAGGCATAGCTTTCCAATTAATCTCTAGTATCAATGCACTCCTTGAGCTTTTTGTCTTCCTCAGAAAACTTCTCAGCAGCATTAACCATTCTTTCAATTTCTCCAGGTGTCAGGAGATTTTGGTCATTGATAACTGTGATCTTATTTTTGTTGCCTATACCTTTGTCTTCAGCTGTCACTTTTCTTTTATTAACTCCTTATCATCCTTGGCCATTAGCAACAGAAGTTAGCGTATCAGCTCTAGAGTGGGCCACCTATAGCTGTGGCGCTGAACACATTGGTCAGCCTTTCTCATCCCCAGTTTCTTTACGCAGTTTCTCATAGAATTAAAGGAAGGACATGTCAGGCACTTAGAGTAGGGGTTGGAACATAGTGGCTTCTTAATAAATGTCCGTTATCGTTATTTTAATATGGCTCTTGTACTATTATTTGGTTAAGTCTATAGTGGGTAGTAAAGATATTTGCATGAATAGTTTGGGTCTTTAATGATCTACTAACTGGAACTTAAGACCTTATTTCTTATTCACCCATTACACCACTGTTAAAATAGATGATTTTATAATCTCCTCAAAATTTGCCTCTACACTGATATGTCATTATTGTCATCTGTGAGCTTGTTCTATTTTAATAATTTGTAATATATTGCCAAATGGAATGTAATAAAACTGTTATTTAGTTTTTAGAGCATTGCTTTATAAAAATTAAAAGCATGAACACATATCCTCAAAAATTTACTTATAAGTGAGTCACATATGTTGGTATCAAAAGATTTTATTTAGTTCTTTTCTGGTCCCTTTATTTTACCCTTTTTCTTTTCTCCTGGAAAGTGACAATCAATGACCTAGGTGGGCCATAGAGAATTTTGACCTTAATGAGTGGAATACACTAAACAAACAAACAAACAAACAACTTTGTCAACCAAAACAACTGCTCTATCACTTCAAATCTACAAAATTATCACATGCTAACATGTGTATACTTCTAAACTCCTTAGTAAGATTACATTCTCTGGAGGCCAGGGACCCTGCACAAATTATCCTGGGTAGTGGCCCCTTGTGTCATTGAGTGGAAAATCTTGCACATAGAAGATTCTCAGTAAGAAGTATGGAGTATGACTGCAGCTACTCCTTAGGGAGTGGATATCCTTTAATCATCTTCTGGTAGATTTAAAAATGTTATATATGATTTCCTTCATGACTAGGTTTGGGGTGGGAAATTGCTGGGATTAGAACAGCATTATACACTTTTAGGTATGCTACACGTTTTAGTTATTTCTCTAATAATGACAGTGGTCATAGAAAGTTAACTACGAATTCCTAAGTAGTCCTCTAATACAAGAATTTCATGAGAATTTCAGTAGTGAAGGCCCGAGGTTAGAGATCACAGAGAAGATGAGAACCTGACTGACACTAACCCCCACATGGGTGCACCAGTATCAGAAGCCGTCCTGCCTCTCACCATACTAACTGTATACACCATCACCGATTGGCAGGTGTTCTTCCATTTGTGGGAATTGACTTAAGTCACTAAAGATCTCTATTTTAATGATGATTGACATCTAACCTCTCTCTCTAAGCAAAAAGTTTTCCTGTGCTGACATTCAAAAATCTATGTCATGAGCTTCAAGAAAATGTGCCAGATGGTAAAGACCAGCAGGGAATTTCAGGCTGCTAAGTAGAGTTCTGCCCCTTATTAAGTGAGAGTTAGAAATTGGGGAATGGGGGAGGGGACACCTGCCAAAGATCAAGTCTGTTTATTATATAAGAATATGAAAACACTCTTTCATATTCTTTTATACAAAACAGTTATATTTGATAAGAACAATCATACTGAGCAATTGGGTAGGACCAAAGCCAGGTAATTGCCTTGGCTCTAAAAGAAGACAATGAAAAACAAGGAAAGAATAGAAAGCATTATCTTTTATGTTGATATTCCACTTTATTTCAGTATGTAGGATCACACTCTCCCAAAGATCAAGGTGGTATTTATTTGTACCCATGTGGGAAGTGGGGGTGGTGGCAGGAAAGAGGAAAGCATTGTGAGGAAGAAGAAATTGTTTTCATGCAGTGTGAATTATGTGTTTCCAGACACATTTTTTACCTTATAAGTACCTGAAAGTTTTTGGTTTTTTTTGTTTTTTTCATTGCTGTTATTTTTATTTATTTATTTTGAGAGAGAGAGGGATAGAGAGAGGAAAGAGAGAATCCCAAGAAGGCTCCACACTGTCAGTGCAGAGTCCTATGGGGAGCTCGAACTCACAAACTGTGAGATTGTTCTATCTTGAGGCAAAGTCAAGAGTTGGAGGTTCAACTGACTGAGCCACCCAGGCACTCCCAATGCTGTGTTATTTTAAGAAATTTCCACAGCTGCTCCAAACTTCAGTAACCACCACGCTGACCAGTCACCAGCCATCAACATTAAGGCAAGACCCTCCCACCAGCAAAAAGAGTATGACTGGCTGAAAGCTCAGATGATAGGTAGCATTTTTTAGCAATAAAGTAGTTTTCATTAAGGCATGTACATTATTTTTTGGACATAATGCTGTTGCACACTAAATAGACTACAGTAAAGTATAAACATAACTTTTTTTAAATATGAAATTTATTGTCAAATTGGTTTCCATACAACACCTAGTGCTCATCCCAACAGGTGCCCTCCTCAATACCCATCACCCACCCTCCCTTCCCTCCCACCCCCCATCAGCCCTCAGTTTGTTCTCAGTTTTTAAGAATCACTTATGATTTGCCTCCCTCCCTCTCTAACTTTTTTCCCCCTCCCCTTCCCCCATGGTCTTCTGTTAAGTTTCTCAGGATCCACATAAGAGTGAAACCATATGGTATCTGTCTTTCTCTGTATAACTTATTTCACTTAGCATAACACTCTCCAGTTCCATCCACGTTGCTACAAAAGGCCATATTTCATTCTTTCTCATTGCCAACTAGTAATCCATTGTATATATAAACCACAACTTCTTTATCCATTCATCAGTTGATGGACATTTAGGCTCTTTCCATAATTTGGCTATTGTTGAGAGAGTGCCGCTATAAACATTGGGGTACAAGTGCCCCTACGCATCAGCAGTCCTGTATCCCTTGGGTCAATTCCTAGCAGTGCTATTGCTGTGTCATAGTGTAGATCTATTTTTAATTTTTTGAGGAAACTTCACACTGTTTTCCAGAGCGGCTGCACCAGTTTGCATTCCCACCAATAGTGCAAGAGGGTTCCCATTTCCCCACATCCTCTCCAGCATCTATAGTCTCCTGATTTGTTCATTTTGGCCACTCTGACTGGCATGAGGTGATTATCTCAGTGTGGTTTTGATCTGTATTTCCCTGATGAGAAGTGACGTCCAGCATCTTTTCATGTGTCTGTTGGCCACACTTCTCTAAAGAAGACATCCAGTTTTTATTTGTTTTACTTCCTAAAGAGCTATTACCATAGCCATTGAAAGAAATTCAATTTAATTCAACAAATATCTGTGAGGCCCTTACTATAAATTTCCAGAGGGACACAGAGAAGGATAAAGGAAGTTTACTTGTCAAAGGCTGTGTGATCCAGAAGGAGGTATAAAAAGTTTAAGGGTAATCATATTACAAGGTAGAAAGTAATTAGCGCAATTGGAGCCTGACTGTGAGAGGTTCTAATTCCTTAGCTGCAATTTGCCAGCTCTATGAGCATGAGTAAATTACATAATCTGGCGGTATCTCCCTGTCTTCCTCTGGAAAATGGGGGCAATGATAGAATATATATAGCACAGGCCCTGTGTGAGGATTAAATGAATGGATACTTGTACACTCAATACTGGCACATTAGAAACAATCCATGTTACTATTATTAGTGACACTCGATTTAACTGCCGTATTTCAAAGAAAGGTGATATTGTATTCCAGAAAACAGGAAAGAAAGTGTAGCATTTGGAAGGAGCCTTAAGAAATGAGCAGAGGGAACGATTTAAAGAATGATGTGGAGATGGAAAAGCTTTACAGTGTGACATAAACAGCACAAAGCAGGACTGATTCATAGAAATGCAGAGTAGTTGTACAGGAGAAATGAAAATTAGTCTTATAAGTGTTGATGGAAGAGTCTACATTTCAGATGGCAAGATTTTAACAAGAAGGTCACCCATGAAATACGTCTGAATACCAGACTGTGGTCAGGAACATTCGGTTTGCAGGCATGTAGTTTTTGTCCCTAAAGCTTTTTGGAAACTGAGTTGCTAGACTATTCATAATTAACTTTCCCATAATCATATAGTTCAATCACTTGTAATGGTGAAAATAGAATTCATGATTTCTGATTTGTTTCTCTCATAAGACTTCAGAGATTCCGTTTGCGAAACTAAGTAAAAAATGTCAACCAACAACTCCCCCCCCCAATATGACTTCCATGTGACTGTCACCATAACTGGAGTTCTTAGATATTTAAGTCACACTCTCTCTAATAACTGATATTCCATAGCTCCTTTTACTTTTGGAGGGGTACTGTCTGAAGTGAAGGTAAGTGTGGCTGACCTGTTTGGGTTCTAATCCAGACCTGTGATCCCAACATTACTATCAGGTATTAATAAATAACCTCCCCCCTCTCTTTTGAAGAAATAGGTATAAAGAAAATAAATTGCCACATTAAATCACACATCGAATTATTAGATCAAGGGGCTGTGTGGCTTTGGGTAAGCTACCAAAGTTGAAACTGTCATCATTTCTTTATCTGGAAAATGGGGATAATAATAGTGTCCTCTTCATAGGGAGGCTGAGAAAATTGAATGAGATAACCCCATGTGAATGCTGAGCACAGTGCCTGGCAATAAATATGCCCTGCTATTTTGACCTGCTATTTTGGTCTGATGCCTCTATGCAGCTGAGTAGGATATATGTGGCATATAAAATTGTCACCAAGAGAGAGAACCACAAGCTAACTGATTATATAGTAGAAGGAAAGAAAAATGAGTAAAAATGTTGCACACGTGTAGGGAAATTTATTTCTGAGTTCAGACACTGGTATGTTTCAACATTGCATGTTCTATATTGTAAGCAATCATACCACGTGAGTTTCTTAATTTTTGCCCTAGAAAGATCCAAGTATCTTATAAATGCAAATAATCTCTCCCTGGTGTATAGATGTTTCTATGTTGAGTGCATGTTTGTGTATGATATTGTGACTAAAGTTTAAATACATTATCTGTAAAATAAATTTTATCTGAAAATATAATTTTCTGAAAAATAAATTTGAAATATCATATATCCCAAAAGTCAGTTGCAGGTTATGAGCCCACTTTGTATTGCCAGATCCCATCCCCGCACCCTAAACGGTATGTAACCAGCAACATTACTTATACTGGCAATAACCTTCAAATTCAAATTGCTCCACATCATTTTGACTTTTGATTAAATAGAATCATATTTAATCAATAGAATTATATTTTCCTCAGTTTTGTAGAAGTGTTTTAGAAATAATCCCCAGTTCTGATCATTTCAGTTTGACTTAGTACTATTATAAATATACCTCAAACTAAGATTTCCTCTCGTACAATAGGACCACTAGTGCTTTTTATCTATATAAAGTGAAGAAGAGAAATGGCAGAGTATTAAGCAGCTAAAAACACCGCTAATCTACAATAAGGCACAATAATTATGCTATTTAATCATGCTATGGTCCTGTCTTACTTTGGCTACAGTTGAAATTATGTATATAAAGCTTCTGTCCCTGCCAGAATCAATATGATCAGACACCTGAGTTTCCCACTCTATACCATTTCACATCTATTGTTTTTTTTTTCAATGTTTATTTATTTTTGGGACAGAGAGAGACAGAGCATGAACGGGGGAGGGGCAGAGAGAGAGGGAGACACAGAATCGGAAACAGGCTCCAGGCTCTGAGCCATCAGCCCAGAGCCTGACGCGGGGCTCGAACTCACGGACCGCGAGATCGTGACCTGGCTGAAGTCGGACGCTTAACCGACTGTGCCACCCAGGCGCCCCTCACATCTATTGTTTTAACTGTAAAGCAATGCTTAATACAATTATCACTTTTACTTATAGCTAAGAAGCAGAGGACAATCTACTTACTCCATTTGGTGGTATTTCTTCTTCACATCCTCCCATCATTATTAATTTTTAGAAGTAACCTATTTATTTTGAGATCATTTAGATTCATATCCATCATAAGAAATAATAAAGAGATTCCATGTAATCTTTCCCCAGGTTTCCCCAATGGCAACATCTTGCAAAATTATAGCACAGTATCACAACCAGGATTTTGACATTGATACACTCAAGAACTAGAACATTTGCATCTCCCTAAGGACTTCCCGTGTTGCATTTTTGTAAGCACACCTTCTTTCCTTCCACCTCTCCTTAGCCCAGGTAGCTACTAAATTGTTCTCCATTTCTATTACTTTGTCATTTCAGTGATGTTACATAAATGAAATCACATAATATGTGACTTTAGTAATTGGCTTTTGTTCCTCACCATAATTCCCTGGAGATTCATCCAAGTTGTATCTATCAATAATCCGTTCCTTTTTATTGCTAAGTAGGTAATCCATGGTGTGGATTTATCACATTTTTTAAAACTTTTCATCTATTGAGGGACATCTTGGTTGTTTCTATTAATTGATTACCTACCTATTTCTACACCTCCCAGGGACTTTAGATCTTCATGTTCCACAAATGCAGAATCTTTTATACTGTACAAACATGTGGTTTCCCTCAATTTAGTAGCATCTCTCTTGACTTGCATCAAGCTGGACTATCCTTTAGCACCCATGTGAGTGTTATTTTTATACATCCAAATCCAGAAGAGATGATTGGCCATGTTCTCTATTGCATCTTGGCCTGGACTTGAAAAGTAAGGAAGAAAGCATGGCCTTAGGCACCAAGATAAAAGCTCAGCTTGTCCCACAGACAAGACTGTATCTCCTATCTTTTTCAAAGCACCCTCATAACTGTTATTTCCATGTTTCAGCCCCCAGGTGAAAAGACCGCAGAATTCAATTCTGAATCCCCAAGTCAGCTGACCCTTAATAGGAATGCTCTCTTCCACACATATATAAAGAGGTGGCCAAAGATAATCCACTTCCTTCTTAGAGTAAGCCTAAGAACTAATTGTCCTAACATAGCTCATACGTGTTCCCATTTTGCTGAAAAAGACATGGATATTGATCATAATCCACAGGCAGAAAAAGCAAAAGGAAACCTGTCTATGCTTTCCCTAGAGATAAAAACAGTAAAAGAAACAGTGATTTCTTGTATCAGACCAAAGATTTCCCAAATGTGTCTATTCAAAGAACATTTATGGAGTGGCCAGATACCCTGCTGTATATTGTGGGTACAGAGTGTATAACACAAAGATTACATAGCTCTCAATCTTGGGATGTTAGATTTATTATATCCTGTCAAGGAACTCAAATGGAAAGAGTAGATGAGAATAATGAATGATCTCTTACTGGTCAGTGATTGTTAGCAAATGTATTGTGTGATGGCTTGGGAATATCCTTTTTTTTTCCTAAATGTTTATGTTTATGTTTTTTAAGAAAGAGAGGGGGAGGGGCAGAGAGAGAGAGAGAGAGAGAGAGAGAATATCAAGCAGGTTTCACACTGTCAGCACAGAGGCCAATGCAGGGCTCTGTCTCACGAACCAAGATCATGACCTAAGCTGAAACCAAGAGTCAAGTGACTGAGCCACCCAGATGCCCTGAGAATAGCCTCCTTTTAAAACAGAGCTCCTTGGGGCACTTAGGGGGGCACCAGTCAGCCTGTTACAGATGCTGGACAAAGCGTTCAACTTTGGATCAGGTCATGATCTCACAGCTCGTGAGTTGGAGCCCCGGGTCTAGCTCTGTGCTGATAGCTCAGAGTCTGGAAACTGCTGCAGATTCTGTGTCTCCCTTTCTCTCTGCCCCTCCCCTGCTTATGCTCTCTGTCTCTGTCTCTCTCTCTCCATCCCTCTCTGTCTCTCTCTGTCAAAAATAAATAAACATTAAATATTCTTTAAAAGACAAAAACAAAAACAGAGCTCCTCTAGGGGCACCTGGGTGGCCCAGTCGGTTAAGCATTGGACTCTCAATTTAGGCTCAGGTCATGATTTTCCAGTTTGTGAGTGGTTTGTGAGTTGGAACCCTGCACCAAGCACCCCGATGAGCCCCAGGTTGGACTCCATGCATTGATAGCACAGGGCCTGCTTGGTATTCTCTCTCTCCCTCTTTCTGTCCCTCCCCTGCTTGCACATGCACTCTCTCCCTCAAAATAAATGAATAAACTTTAAAAAAAATGAAATGAAATAAAGTAAAATAAAATAAAATAAAATAAAATAAAATAAAGCTCCTCTAGTAAATGGCATCTCTGGAAGGAGGGGACATATATAAAATTATAATTTTATATAGTTAAAATTTATATATATATATTATAGCATATATATATATATATATATATATATATATATATATATATATACACACACACTCCAATAGTATATATTATATATACATACTCCAACAGGTAAAAAAAACTTGTTGCTCCAAGAAGAGAAGTAAAGGAAAAATGGGCGAAATTTTTTTCCCATTGAGCCTGATTATCACAAAAGCTATAGACTATAACAATAGAAGGGAGTCAGAAAACTTTAATAGTTTCTTCCTAATTCTAGGCCTCTAATATTAATGGAGGGCTATAACGGAGAATAGTGATATTACTTATTTGTACACTCCAGACATAAGTGGGGCAATGGCTTCTAAAAGAAATGTCAGACCAAGAAGTTCTGAATATTTTGTACAAGGAGAATTAAGATTATCAAAGTTTGTACATTTTAGTCATTATTAGATTTAGTTAGTGTGAAATTAATTCGCTTGAACAACAATTCGTTGAACAGTAGCAACAGTACTTTCTAAGAATACTGACTATATGCCTTACCCTGTGCAGAGCTCTTACATTACAAATCTCACTCAGTCCACATTGCAACCCTTTGAGGTTGTTATTATACTAGGATTATCCCTGTTTTGTAGCTAAAGAAACTCCACTTTAGGGAAGTTTCCTAATGCCACTGTAACAAATCACCACAAACTTTATGGCTTAAAACAACAGAAATTTTTTCTCACAGATGTGGTAGTCAGAAGTCCAAAACTGAGGTGTCAGCGGGGCCAAACTCCATCTGAACACTCTAGTGGTGAACATTTCCTTGCCTTATCCAGTTTCTGGTGTCTCTGGGCTCATGGATGCATAACTCCAATCTCTGCCTTAGTCTTCACATCACCTTCTCTATGTGTCTCTCTCAAATATCCCTCAGCCTTTCTCTTATAATGACATTTGTCATTGGATTTACGGACCATCCAAATAATCCAGGATGATCTCATCTCAAGATCCTTAATCTGAGTACCTCCACAAAACTCTTCTTCCAAATTAACTCACATTCACAGATTCCAGGTGTTAAGGCGTGGACATATCTTTTTGGGGGGCACCAGTCAGCCCGTTACAGATGCTGGACAATTTCCTCCAGTCCACACAGGTAGCAAGGGGCAAATTCCTGGTGTCTGACCCCAGCGTCTGTGCTCTTCACAGCATTACTATTCAAAACTTCTCTCTGACAAGTTCTATGTTCACCAAGGAGAATATTCCTGAGTTAAGAAATATAGTAAGCGTCTAATATATTATAGTTGCAAGGCATTGTGAAAATACTATTTTTAACCTTTCTTAAAACACACTAAGTTCAAAACCATTGAATGTGAATGCAAAGTATTGTCCTGAAAGTGACTTATTTCATTTAGGAAATACTGAAACGGCCAAATCATCTTTCTTAGTTTCAATCTTTTTGAATTATGCTAATTCATTATTATTCATTTGGTTTAAATACAAATGGGCAAGTCTGACAATTGCAGTACTTTATTCATTCTAATTCAAGTAGTCTGGCTTATCTTTATAGATTTAATGATTGTAATACCCAGTCAGAAATCTGCAAATTCTTCTCCCAACACTGGAGAGCCTGCATGGGTTCCACCGAATGCTGTGGCAGAACCACACCCTGGGGAAGAACAAAGAAGAAATCACTAACGTAAAAACTTTCCCCTAAGATTTCTTATGCCTTTCTTTTCTTTCTTTTCTTTTCTTTCTGGGTTTTTTTTTTTTTTTGGTTGTAAATTGGGCAAGAATATACTATCGCTGTTAAAAATTTTCTTAGAGATTTTTAAAGTGTTATACCCCTATGGCTTTTGAATGATCTATGACTGGGGGAAGAAAGTGGGGAAAGAATAATAGTCTTTTAACTCCATTTGTCTGAAAGAGAAATTTATCTTCTGCATGACTGCCTAATGATGGAACATTATCATCCCCACTCTTTAATGGTCCATAACAAAACAAAATGCTCATAGCTTGCATGAGCATAAGACCTAGCAAAAAATCACGACTACCTGTTCTGAGCACCATTAAAACAAATGAGAAAATAGCCTGTTTACAGAGGAATTAATTTGTGTGATAGACAGCCAAGCAGAATTCTTTTGGCAGGGGTATCTTTTTTTTTAAACATCTAGTTATTGCTTTGGGCACAGAAAACATATTTGCATGCAGCAGTCATTTAGTAAAAGAGTCAAAAGACAAAGAGTAAGGCTGGGAGATACTGTCTACTTTCACGCATAGAGGCTGCAACTAAACTAAACACAGTTCAGGTACAAATGTAGAATTTTCAAACCAAATTAGAGAAGACCATTATCTTTCTTACAAAACTGTAGCAGCTTGCAGAACCTTTGTTACTTGGCTTTGACAGGCAAGTTATTTTTTTCTTTCCTATTATAGATCATGAAATTCTTACCAGATGTCAGATTTGTAACTGCATTTTTTCATCTGTGTGTGTCCAAAGCACCTTCTTTTTTTATTATCTTATTTGTCTATGATAATAGTATGGGGTAGAGAAGAAAGTAATCAATCACCAGTAGCTATTGAGCTATTTACATGGCCAATGCTGTGCTAGGTGAAGTAGGAGACATGAAGGGAGCTCAGAAAGCATATAATTAAATACCAATATGTGGTAGAGAAAGTGCTTTAAGAAGCAGTAGTGAATGAAAGCTTTGTAGGGTAGATGGAGACTCTAGCTTGGGCTTGGAGTTCAGATAGAACAAATACTGGGAGAAAGATGGAAGGCTTTCCAGCCTAGGAAAAGCACAGAGGTAAAAATGTACATATCTATGTTTGCTCACTCATTTATCCCAACAGTTCACAGAGTGCCCGGCACATACTTGGCACTCAGTATATATCTGTGGATCATTAAATTATGAATAATGTACATAGGTAATATTGATTTAGGAATGACCTTGCGTCTTAAAGACTTCTAAAGCTACTCAGAGTGCTTTAACATAACAACATGATACAGCAAGCAAGAAAGTGCACCAGTATTAACTTCCATTTTTTATACTATAAATAGATCAGTTCACCCCCAAGAGTGACTGTGACATTGCTGGAACATGGACACAGAAAAATTTTTCATTCTTATGGCAAGAATTTTCCATTAGGTAGTCCATAGACTGGAGAAGGGGCAGGTCTGGAAGGGGGCTAGGAGAGATCTTCAGCTTATCCACCTTTTCCCACCTTCATTTTGAGGTCAACCACCCTTTGCAAGTGTCCAGTGAAATGGTATCCCTGTATCAAAATCAGTATATACAAGAAAGACATTCCATGAGTGATGGCTGACTGAAACTATCCTTTTCAAAGTAGCCTCTTAGCTTAATAATATAAGTTAAGGATGTGGAGAAAGGGGAACCCTCTTGCACTGTTGGTGGGAATGCAAACTGGTGCAACTCTGGAAAACAGTGTGGAGGTTCCTCAAAAAATTAAAAATAGATCTACCCTATGACCCAGCAACAGCACTACTAGGAATTTATCCAAAAGATATAGGAGTGCTGATTTGTAAAGGCACATGTACCCCAATGTTTATAGCAGCACTAGCAGCAACAGCCAAATTATGGAAAGAGCCCAAATGTTCATCAACTGAGAATGGATAAAGAAGATGTGGTATGTATGTATGTATGTATACACACACACACACACACACACACACACACACACACACACTCAATGGAATACTACTCGGCAATGAAAAAGAATGAAATCTTGCCATTTGCAACAACATCGGTGAAACTAGACGGTATTATGCTAAATGAAATAAGTCATTCAGAGAAAAACAGGTATCATATGCTTTCACTCATATGTGGAATTTGAGAAACTTAACAGAAGACCATAGGGGAAGGGAAAGAAAAATAAGTTACAAGCAGAGAGGGAGGCAAACCATAAGAGACTCTTAAACACTGAGAACAAATTGGAGGTTGATGGGGTGGGGGGTTGGTGAAGCAGGGAAAATGAGTGATGGTCATTGAGAAGGGCACGTATTGGGATGAGCACTGGGTGTTGTATGTGAGTGATGAATCACAGGAATCTACTCCTGAAGCCCAGACTATACTGTATGTTAGCTAACTTGACAATAAATAATTTTTTAAAAAGAGAATAATATTAGTTAAAGAACCATGAGCAAAGTTCAATGAGAAAGCCATAATTTCCATCTGCATTGGTACTAGGTAATGCTTGAATTCCAAGCCCAGCCAGCTGGAATGAGAACATTGCTCATTAGACACCACAGAGCTTTGTGTCTTCTCTCCATTTCCGATGTTCTTTCTCGCCTTTAAATGGTACCCACAGAGGATTGAAATGTGCTTTTTAGCATTTATTGGATATATTGGCTAAAGGCTTATGTTTATGCTGCTTGATTTTAGAGCAGATGGTTAATGAATGTGCTTGTGTGTGTATGTGTGTGTATTCAAATGGCTTTCTCTAAAAAGAAGCCGGAAATTAAATCAAATTCTTTCATTCATCTGTGGCTCTCACTTGGTATCATTACCAGTGTGTATCCATAGCTCTCAAAAAGGTCCATGATCTTCCTGATAGTTTTATATTTCTCTAATATAATTAAATCCTACTTTTAGTAGATAGTAAATATTACATATATTGAAATATTAACAATTTCTTGGTTTCTACAAAATGCCATCCATCAGAAGAGTGATATTACCAATGCTCTGCCATGGCCCTCTGTCCTTCTCCCCATCTTTCTCACTCTCCATGATCAAAACTGCTTCTCTATAGGCTTATTAGACAAAAAAATAAGTAGGAAACAGCATGAACTTTATACTATATTTCCCACTTGTACTTATTGGTATGAGCCAAATTTACTGTAATATAATGCTTTTATAATTCTAGTGTCAGTGGACAAGATTCACATCAATATAATAGACTGTATTTCATTGCTATATCCCTGAGGACCTAGTCTACCCTGTGATATTCCCGAACTTATGAGCTAACAAACTGTTACATGAAGTACTGGCAGGAATGTGAGATAAAAAGTCATTTAAAAACTCACTGGAAAAATCAAGAGCATCCCTGGTGGCAAATGTAGAAAAAGAGTAATAAATTCTTATTTCACATATAAATGTTTCAATGTAGTACTATAGAATGATATTTTCTTCCCAAATGTTAATATGACATTGAGGTATACATTATAGAATATATTATGTCATATTTCAGAAAGTTTTAGGATTATCATTGAGATGAGGGGATACACACACACGCACACACACACACACACACACACACACACAAAATGTACCTCACTGAAGATATGATGACAGCCTCAATAGAAGCATTTCCCTAAAAATCAGCCTAGGATGCATGTTTTTTTTTTTAATTTTTTTATTTTTTTTCAATATATGAAGTTTATTGTCAAATTGGTTTCCATACAACACCCAGTGCTCATTCCAAAAGGTGCCCTCCTCAATACCCATCACCCACCCTCCCCTCCCTCCCACCCCCCATCAATCCTCAGTTTGTTCTCAGTTTTTAAGAGTCTCTTATGCTTTGGCTCTCTTCCACTCTAACCTCTTTTTTTTTTATCCTTCCCCTCCCCCATGGGTTTCTGTTAAGTTTTTCAGGATAGGATGCATGTTTTGAGTGAGACTTCTTATCACATGCCCTTGACCCAACCACCGCATTTCTTATCTTGAAAACTCCTCCCCTACACATAAACATCTTCTAATACATTTTCTTCTCTATATTCTTCCCTACTAGGGCTCGACCTGGAAGGGCTCTACTCTTTTTGTGTTGCTTTTCTGTAATTCATATTTTTTTTATCTTGGTAAACACCATCTGCAGTTTTTTAAACCAAACTCAATACTCAATGGTGGGAAGCTATCCAGTGACAGAATACACCAGATACTCCCAAGATAATCCCATGAGAGCCAAATATCCCTTAAATGAATAATTTCAACCACTGGAGGACACCATTTCTCCACTTGTAGGACCATTTTTAAAGCACCCTTACATATGGGAAAATATGCAACACCATCTCATTTAGTCTGTGCAAATGAAATAAATTCACAATAGAAGTCATCCACCTCCACAACTTACTTGTGGATACACAACACTCTTGATGTATCTCTAGATCAGTTATTTCACTTATACCAAATACACATACAAATTAGTATCACAAATAGAGTATAATTCAAGTTAGCTATCTTAAATTTGTAAGAGTTAAAAGTAGGTGGAACTAATAAGAGGCTCCTTGCCTGTTTAATATACAACAGTTTCTTAATAGTTTGAAACAGCTTTAAACCTGCTCATTATGTAGAAAGTATTCACATATTAAAAGGAAAATTATTTTAAAGTGCCCTTGTGTTTTACTTTTAACTATCCTTAGTTTTTTCTAAACAAGAAATGAGTTAGTTATTGAGTATAAAAATGGTATTAGGGAATATTTCTTATTCATACTGATATCTCCACCCTAGCCCAGTGCCTGGCATTCAAATAGCTTATTGAACAAAAACATAAATAAACGAATACATGAATGAATGAGTGAATGAGAGCAAATGAAGGAAATCATACAGAAGTTAATATAGAAAATTAGATAAGACCTACACTAGTGAAAATCTCTCTCTTTCCAATAATTTTAATACATTAAATTCATGACCTGTAGATGGGAATCTTTGCTATAAAAATAATTTTATTTTTATTAAGTTCATAAATGTTTCTTCCAAAAAACAATGACAGAAATATCCCAAAATGGAGAAGTTGGCACAACAGTTCCAATGTTCTATAGTAAGTCAAGATACTTATCCAAGACAAAAAAAAATATTGCCAGTAGGGCAAGGAGAAATATTTGTGCTTAGGGAATTGGTCAAGATGAGCTAAATTACATAAATAGCATAAGATTATGCTAACAAAAAACCCCAAATCTTAGTACCTTAGAACAACAAAGGCTTATTTCTCTCCTAGATGACATGTCCATCACAGAGTGGCTGAGTTTTCTGCTTCACACACTAGGGCCTTACTGAGAGAGTAGCCACCATCTTGAATGTGACCAGTCACCATGCCAAAGAAGAAAGACAGCTTTGCAGAGTCTTGCAGTGGCAGTGAAATGCTCCGGCTTGGAAATTCCAGTCATCAGATCCACTGGCAGCACAATCTTATTACATGTGCAGAAGAGAAAGGAAACTGAGATATTTATGAAATAACACCATTAGACTATGACTACCACCTTTAGCAAGTAAATCCTAGCTGATTTCCATTAAAACAGTAAAATCCTATATACTTCTTAAAAGAATAATGAACTCAGATGTATTTAAACCCTAGCAACTTTATTTTCTTGGTTTGCAGGTAAGTAAAATCTGCCTGAAGTTTCAGCATGAACTCTTGTGCCTTCTCATGTGCCTCTAATCTGGCAGGGTTGTATGTAAACAGTGTCTCAGTGCCCACCGGGGGCACTCCCTGGCACTCGCACAGATGCTTGCCTATGCAGAAGAGCACCTAAAAAGAACATCGAACTGTGAATATGCTTACGTAGGGAATACATTTTCTTTGCAAGTTTTAAGGAGCAGAGATGCTAGAGGGCAAAGAGTTTAAATGCTAATATGGATGTTCAAGGTTTTCCAGAAGGGAGAATGATGTGTGAATGTGCGTGCATGTGTGTGTGTGTGTGTGTGTGTGTGCACGTGTTTGCATGCTCACACTTCACCTGGCTGTCCTTTCCAAGGAACCAAGAGAAATGATGTACAGCCCTGTAAAGAGAACAAAGAACAGGGTGGCCTTAGGCTGTAAATTCAAAGAACTTCTGGAAGAACATTTAAATATTGAACATTGAATATCTCTTTGCAGGAGTCAACAAAGATTGATGAGGAGAAAGTGTGAAGGGGACAGGATTTATAATCTGTTAATGTTCCCAGCCTCCCCACCCACCTCAGTGAAGAGAATGAGGCACCCCTCACTCCTCTGCCTTCTGAGGAGCTTCTCTGACAAACTAGTTCAAGGACTCCTGCAAGGCTGAGTTAGAAAATGAGCAGAGGACAATCGAAGCTGAGAATCCAGAGAGGAAAGCCTAAGGAGAAAAGGAAAAGGAGCAGAGAGCGAAAGACAAAGTTGAGAGAGAAAGAGAATGATGGGAGAGAAAAAGTAAGTCATGGGGTTCAGAGAAAAAGAGGATTTACTCTGTGGGAGTGGCGGGTCACAGAGGAGAGGCTCCAGCATAAGATGATATGAAAAAGAATCAGGCCCAAGACGGAAAAGAGACATGAGAAGTGCTCCCTGGGTTTATGAACTGCGTCCCCTTTATTTTTTTCCAGGGGCTGAGTGCTTTAGTACTTGTGGTTATTGACACGCTTATTTGAATATGACTCTCTCTAAGGTTTGCATTTGTCTTTAAAAATACAGACAAAATGGGGTGCCTGGGTGGCTCAGGTGATTAAGTGTCCGACTTGGGCTCAGGTCATGATCTCCCAGTTCATGAGTTTGAAACCCCTTGTTGGCTTTGTGCTGACAGCTCGGAGCCTGGAGCCTGCTTCAGATTCTGTGTCTCCCTCCCTCTCTGCCCCTCCCCTGCTCGCACTTCGTGTGTGTGTGTGTGTGTGTGTGTGTGTGTGTGTGTGTGTCTCCTCTCTCTCTCTCTCTCTCTCTCTCTCTCTCAAAAATGAATAAACATTAAAAATTTTTAATTTAAAAATACAGGTAAAAACTTGCTCCACTTTATATAAATGCACAAATTAATATGCCATAACACGTTGAAAAAATATCAAAGTGTTTGAGTCTTTTGTCAACAGGAAAAAAAGGTTGTTTGCCTGTGTTCTCTTCACAGACTGAAAAGAGCCACAAGTCTTTTTTGTAATGCCGGTATCGGCCTTCTTTACTGCCCTTGGACTCTGTATTGGTTATCAGTTCATTGCCAAACACATCCCTGAATATAACGCTTTATGATAAACCACCCAGGAATTCCTAGAAGCATTTTGCCTTTAGGGTGAGTATGATACTAAGCCTCCCCAATAGAGGGTGCTGAACAGACAATGCAAGAGGAAGAGGCTTCTGGAAATTCTCAGCACAGGTAGGGGAGACAGTTGGGTGTTTGCCTTGTCCGGATGGAGCCTGCCCAAGCCATGTGACCAGAACATGATCCCTCACGACCTTGCAGCTTGGCCTGGTGATAACTCGTCCTCTCTTGAAAACCTTCACTCACCCACCCCCATTCCCAGCACATCCTACATCCAGAAAGCCTTCTGCCCCTGCTAACATCAAGACCCCCACTGCATGCCCACACCACCTGTTGCCAATCGTCTGCTCCCCACCTGCATGCACCTGGAGGACTGCCTGATGTCTGCCTACAACTCCACTCCAGCCAACTTTCCTGCTGTTAGGTGGCCACAGCACACTTTATCCAAGAAGCCTGAACTCCTTCCAAACATGTCTTTCCTTGAGTATTCCCCCTCAGCCCTTATGTACTATATATAAAGTTTCCTCTGTCTTATAGTTACTCTTTATTAGAGTTACAAATTCTTATATCAAAATTCCTCTTTAACCTACTATGCGGTTTCTATCTCCCAGTTAGACCCAGACTGGTACAGACTCTTTGATGTAGTTTGGTATACTAAACTCCACTCCTAATACCATTTTTCTCAGAGGAATATGTCACTTCTTCGCTCCTTGGAAACACCCACTTTATGAATGCTGAAAATTGGGCAGATAGAATAACTTCCACAGGGGTCTGCAATAGGTTCAAAACCAGATCTTAAATGACTAAAGAATTTCCTTCAATTCCTCGCTGAGTAAACAGTAAAGAATGAATTACAAATACAGAGCAAATCATTTTCTATGAAAGGCAAAACACAGAGATGAAATGAGACATCCAAAAACATAATCAAGCTTTGAGTCTAAGTTTTGTAACTTTCACTATAACCGGAACTGAGATGATACACCTTCATACTATGTAAGCATGTTTACTTTTGTTAGTGAGGTACATGTGACATGTGACATTATATTACTTTCAAGTGTACAACATGAGAATTCGATATTTCTATATATTGTGAAATGATCACAAGTCCAGTTAACATCCATTTCCATACATGGTTACAAACATTTTTTATTGTGATGATAACTTTTAAGGTCTACTCTCTTAGCAACGTTCAAATATGCAATACAGTATTATTACCTATAGTCATCATGCTGTACATTACATCTCATTAATTATTTATTTTATGACTGGAAGCTTGCCCTTTTGGACAAACTTCATCCATTACGCCCATTCCTCACCTCCTACCTCTGGCAACCACCAGTCTCTTCTGTGTATCTATGAGCTCAGGGTATTGGGGGGTGGGGGGGTGGGTTCTGGTCTAAGGTGTTTTTTTATATTTACATATAAATAAGATCATATGGTATTTGTCTTTCTCTGATTTATTTCAATTAGCACAATGCCCTCAAGATCCAGCCTTGTTATTGCAAATGGTGGGATCGCCTTCTTTTTATGGTTGCATAATATTTCATTTTATATATATATGTGTGTGTGTGTGTGTGTGTGTGTGTGTATACACACACACACACACATATATATATATATATATATATATATATATATCCCACATTTTCTTTATCCATTCATCCATCGATGGACATTTAGGTTACTTCCGTATCTTAGCTATTGTAAATAATGCTGCAATGAACATAGAGGTAGAGAAGTCTTTTCATGTTAGTGTTTTCGTTTTCTTCAGATAAATATCCAGAAGTGGAATTTCTGGATCTGTAGGCATGTTTATTAACATGTCATACATTCCAAGGGAGCACTCAGGGTCTGTTTCTTTCTTCTCTAAACATTCTATCACCAATGCTTCAGAGATTTGATCTTTTACTCTGAAATGTTAACAGCTAAAAAATTAAAACGACCTTCTTCACCCACACCAATCTCTCTCTCTCTCTCTCTCTCTCTCTCTCTCTCTCTCTCTTTCTCTCACACACACACACACACACACACACAGAGTTTGGTACATCTGAGTTCTAGTTGCATTTGTTCCTACATCCTATCATTTTTTTCTTCTCTCATTTGCAAATGCCACTATTACTTTTGAAAATCAGGTTATAATTCACTAAATTCAAAAATGTCTTAATTATAGGTCCTGCAGCCTTCTTAATCTATACCTCTTGAGCAATTATCTGTTTTTTTTTTCCATACTTGCCATGCCAACAGGTCTAAGATTAGAATTTACATTAGCAGCTCCCCAGCCCATGAGTTCCAAACTAAGAAGAGAGAACCTACTGTTACATTAACTTTTGACAGAAAATAACATCCTGTGCAAATACCTTTAAATCAAATTTGTCATGCTCCAGAGGGCCCATTTCTTTCAAAAGTGCAAAATTCAGAAGGGCAAGGAATAGAAATAAGAAGGTGTGATCTTGAGTGTGAAATATTCAGCTGTGAATTACTACATTAAATGTTCCTACATTTCAAAGAAAATGAAAATTCTCTAATAATCAACTGTCAGTCACAAACTAGTATGTATCTTATTAATTAATCTCTTAACAGGAATGACACCAAATATGAAGTCCAACCACACTAGTCTAGTTATTGTTTGATCTGCTTTTCTTGAACTTGTTAAAGAACATATCAGAAAAAATTCAGTATAGGAGAAAAAATGATAAGGGAGTTTGTTAGAAAACACAGGCTGAGTCAAGCCCTAGAAGATACTATCAACTGGGAAATATTGAATGCATTTTCAGCAAGACTTATGATGTTACAAACTGAAATCAAGTTACCTGAAAGGCACCAGATATAGAAATTGAAAAACTTATTGCAAGGAATGTCAAAAACTGAAAAATAATATTAAACAAAGTGGAGCCATGCATAATTCCTGTTAATATATTTATCATCAATCACCAGTTTCATATCAATTGCAGGTCTCTGATTCCTTCAAAGTTCTCTACAATTTCTGATTTTTCGTCTTTATTTTTTTTTTAACTTTCTGAAATTTTACTGTTGTAAAAGTTTCCACAGAGCCTGTGGTAGCCTGTTTTGAAGATGTTGCTATCCATTCATTATTTTCTCTTTGATCTATTCATATAATCTTTTTCCACCAAAGCTTATCTCCTTACATCATTTAGAAGCAATTGTTTGGCATTCTTTCCAGCGATCTCCTGAACTGCTCTAAAACCAGCCCCTCTCCCCATTGCTATTTCCATGATCCTAATACAGGCTCTCATCATCTTCTGCTCTAATGATTCCAGTAGATTCCAAACTTGTCTTTCTGGTTTCCCTGGTGCAATAGCTAACCCTCTTTCTTGAGGATGAACCAAGTGTAAAGACTTTCGTTCTACCAGATATCGAGGCTTATTATAAAGTTGTGATAATTAAGAAAATGTGGGGGTGCCTGGGCTCAGTCAGTTGAGAGTCCGTCCCACTTTGGCTCAGGTCATGATCTCACAGCTTGTGAGGTTTTTTTTTTTTTCAATATATGAAATTTATTGCCAAATTGGTTTCCATACAATACCCAGTGCTCATCCCAAATGGTGCCCTCCTCAGTACCCACCCTCCCCTCCCTCCTACCCCCCATCAACCCTCAGTTTGTTCTCAGTTTTTAAGAGTCTCTTATGCTTTGGCTCTCTCCCACTCTAACCTGGTTTGAGCCCTGTGTTGGGCTCTGTGCTGACAGCTCAGAGCCTGGAGCCTGCTTCAGTTTCTGTGTCTTCCTCTCTCTCTGCCCCCTTCCCACTCACTCTGTCTCTCTCTCAAAAGTTAATAAAAACATTAAAAAATTAAGAAAGAAAGAAAAAAGAAAATATGGCATTAGTGCAGCAATAGAGAAGTAAACCAATGAAGTGGAATAAGGAGTCCAAGAATGGACCCACACATCCTGAGCACTTGATTTATAACTAAGATGGCAAGGCAAGGCAGTGGAGAAATAATGTCCTTTGCAATCAATGATTCTGGAAGAAGTATGCATTCATATGGAAAATAATGAAGTTACAGCTTTAACTCATACACAGATAAGAATCATACCTTGTATGTCATACACTAATGGTGAAAGACAAAGCTGTAAAGCCTTTAAGAGCTCATAGGAGACTTCTTTGGGTCTTCAGGATAGGAAAAGTTATCTTAAATAAGACATAAAAGCAATCAAAAGAGAAGAAATTAGATCTATTTAAGTATATTAAAATTAAGAACTTATAATTCATCAAAAGATACATATTAAGGGATGTCTGGGGGGGCTCAGTTGGTTAAGCATCTGACTCTTGATTTCAGCTCAGGTCATGATCTTACAGTCGTGATACGGAGTCTTGCATCAGGTTCCACACGGAGCATGGAACCTGCTTAACATTCTCTTTCTCCCTCTCCCTCTGCACCTCTCTCTGCTCATGCTCTCTTTCTCGCTCTATCTCTCAAAACAAATAAATAAACATTTTTAAAAGATACATATTAATAGAGTGAAAAAAAACCAAACAAACCCAAGAATGGGAAAAGCTACTGTAGCATGTAAAATGAGACATTTATATGCAAAACATGTTAAAAACAAAACAAAACAAAACCCTACAAAACATTAGAAAAAGTCACAAACATTAGGAAAAAAGGACGGAAGGGGTGCCTGGGTGGCTCAGTCAGTTAAGTGTCTGACTTTGACTCAGGTCATGATCTCTTGGTTCTTGGATTCAAGCCCTGCGTTGGGCTCTGTGTTGACAGCTCAGAGCCTGGAGCCTGCTTGGGATTCTGTGTCTCCCTCTCTCTCTGCCTCTTCCCCATTCATGCTCTCTCTCTCTCTCTCTCTCTCTCTCTCTCTCTCAACAGTGAATTAACATTAGAAGAAAAAGAAGAAAGGAAAAAGGACAGAAGACTTGAACAGACACTTCATAAAAAAGAAACTGAATGGCTAAAAATATGTGAAAGAATGCTCAGCCTCATAAATAATGAGAAAATGCAAACGTGAATCAGAAGGAGATTCCACTACACATCTGCCAGATTGGCAAAAACGACTGACTACTGCACTGACAGTATCAGGTGCTGACAAGGACACGGAGCACTGAGAACACCCACACCGCTGGCAGTAGGCAAAATGGTCATGCCACTTTCAGAAATATTTTGGCCTCTTCTCCTGAATTTGAAGATATGCCTCTCTTATGACGCAAAAAAGGCACCCTCTTGAGAAACTTGTATGCTTGTGCAGGAGGAGGTACGTAAGGACAGCCACAGCTACGTTGCTTATAATGATCCACAGGATGGAAGCTACTGATGTATCTATCAACAGTACATTGTCTAGTGTGTTCATATATGGAAGACCACCTGTCAATGAAATTGAATAAACTACAACTACACAAAGCAAGTAATAGCATTAAGCGAAAGAAGCAAGATGCAAAAGAGTATATACAGAATGACTTCATTTATAGAAAATTCAAAGCAAGCAAAACTAAAATGTAGTGTTTAAAGTTACACACATAGGTGGTTAACTCTGCAGAGGTGGTAAAGCTCTAAAGCTAAACAAGGCCTTGATCATCATTAAGCATTGTGGTCAATTTAACAGGGTAAGTGAAGGGGAAAGTGTGAGGGAGAAAATGAGAATAGTAAGAGAGTTCTGGTGTTCAGGCAAGGCTCCATCTCTGACCTGGGTAGTGGTTACATGGGTATTCGCTTTGTAATTGTTCCTGTAAAAAAAAAAAATAATGTTTATTTATTTTTGAGAGAGAGACAGAGAGACAGAGCATGAGTGGGGGAGGATCAGAGAGAGAGACACAGAATCGGAAGCAGGCTTCAGGCTCTGAGCTGCCAGCACAGAGCCCGATGTGGGGTTCAAACCCACAAACTGTGAGATTATGACCTGAGCCAAAGTTGGACGCTTAAATGACTGAGCCACCCAGGTGCCCCTATAATTTTTCAATAAACGGTACCTTTAGGTTTTGCATACTTTTCTCTACATGGGCTTTACTTTACAGTATAACCAGATTGGAAAAAAAATATGTTTCCACTAGATAAATGTGAATCAAAGTACATAACCTTATTCCTTATAGATTCCATTGGATCAATTACCTTTAGCTCAGAAAATACTTGCTCCCATCAGAATTTTTTCGATTTACTTATCTTGTAGTCTTTGCATTTTTATAGGCTAGAAATGCTTCTCTATACCTCTAAATTTGGCTCTCAGAAACTTTTCATTATGGAGACTAACTATTGTCATGGGAATGATATCCAGATAGAATCTAGACATGCTATAATAAAAAAAGAAAAAAGTCAAATAACTGGGAATATTTTAAAGCCAATGGGAAGGATAACAATTGGCAGTATCTTACCGACAACAGTGAGAAAACCCTAAGGGCTACAGGCTGCTGTCCTGCCTGTGACCAGAGCACCGGTGGCCTAGACTGCCCATTCCTGCTCTTTCTTGTCCTTTTCAATTCTCTCTACATAGCTGATAAATTAAATTAAATTTATCTGGGTGGCTCAGCCAATTAAGCATCTGAGTTCAGGTCATGATCTCACAGTTCATGAGTTTGAGCCCCTAGTCCAGCTCTGCGCTGACAGCTCAGAGCCTAAAGCCTGCTTCGGATCCTGTGTCTCCCTCTCTCTCTGCCCCTCCCACCTCACGTTCTGTCTCTCTTTCTCTCAAAATAAATAAACATTAAAAAAATTATTTTAAATTTTGTATTATTCTATTGCTGCTACTACTGCCACCTTATAATTGTGTAGCTTATTATCCAGTAATTTCTTCACTGAACATCGAGTTGCTGGTCAAACACAAGACACCGCTGGGTACTGCTCCTCAGAAGCTTTGCCTGTCATAGGCATAGTTACTTCATTATCCCATATAATCTCCAACAATGCTCCGGGGTAGGCAGTGGATATGTTGCTATCCATTGTTTGAGCGTTTTTTTAATTGGATTTTTTATTAGTTACCTTTTGCTATGAATAACTCGCCCCAAAACTTAGTGAAGCAACCTTTATGAAGCTCCAATTCTGCAAATCAGCTAGGCAGCTTCCTCTGGTTTGGGCTAGTTCAGCTAATTTTAGCTGGGCTCACTAGTGAGTCAGCCAGCAACTGGCTGACCTAAGATGGCCTCACTCAGTCATTGTCTGGCCAGGATGACAGGACAACTGGGCCACACATATTTCATCATTCTACAGGCTAACTCAGGCTTCTTCACGTGACGGTAGCAGAGTTCTGAGAGCAGCAAAAGCACATGCCAAATGTGCAAGCATGTTGCAAGTCTCTGTGTATGTCACATTTGCTAAAGTCCCTTGGTCAAAGCAAGTCACATGGTCCAGCCCAGAATCGGTGTGGGAGGATATAAGTAAAGGGTGTGAATGTAAAAGATGATAAATCTATGGCCATCTTTGGCATCCACTGCAGCCCTAGAATGCCTCTCCTAAGATCACACTGGTGGTATGTGGCAATCGAAGCACAGCTCATGGCCCCTCACTTGTAGCTCAGTGTTCTTTCCATCAGGGCAAACAAACAGAAGGAAGAGGGGAAGCTAATGGAGGTAGAAATTGGGGAGGGTGTGCAGGGGAAGATGATAAGGAAGTCACAGGGTAATTCAGATCACAAAGCTTACTCAGTTAAAGTGGTTATGGTGGTGAAATTAACTGAGCAATCACCACATGTTGCTTTGTTTTATGCAATACTAACCAATTCTAGAATGTTCTAATCATCAGCAACATAAATGTGAAGAGCATTGATCCACTCGTCCCATCTTCTTATATCTTTTCACGTCTTCCCCACCTCCCCAGGATTACCATCTCAACACAACTTTCTGGCCATCGGTCAGGAATCTGCAATTTCCCTTGCAAGTGCACACAACACTTAAGTCAGTTTCACAAAGCAGATGTCCATTAAATTTGGTTGACTAAATGAGAAGTAGCACAGAGAATATACTAAAACATCAAACCATTGCCCCCAGGAATATTTATTTTATTAGTACTACTGTAAATGCTGCAAAGAGTGTTCAGCCCTGGCATGCCACGGGAGTTCCTCATTTGCAACTCTGGTTTTCCATTGTTGTCATTTCATGTGAAGAACATTGCAACTCAGTCCACAGTTTGGAAAGGTCAAGAGGCATTAAAGTACTTGAGGGGATGTGTTTGGCTAGTTTGACTACAACCTGGTTTGGCTCACACTCCTGCACTTACTAGCTCTTCATCTTTGAGCAGGTTGTTAGTACTGAGACTCAGGTTCTTCATCTGTAAAATGAGGATCACAGCGTTTACCTCAAAGACCATGTGAAGGATTGAATAGAATCAATCTGGGGGCACCTGGGTGACTCAGTCCGTTAGGCATCTGACTCTTGATCTCAGCTCTGGTTTTGATGTGGGGATCATAGGTTCAAGCCCCACTTTGGGCTTCACATTGGGCTCCTTGATGGGTCCCACATTGGCCCTGTGTTGGGCTCCGTGCTGAGCATGAAGCCTACCTAAAAACAAACAAACAAAAAAACCCCAAAAAAAACAAAAAACAAAAGAATCAATATGTAGGTAGCATGCATAGCACAGAGCTAATTGTGAATACTCTTTATATGATCATCTCTACTATTACTAATAATAGAAATCATTATAAGGCAAATAATTTATTGTTTCACAGATTGAGATAATAGGGGAAACTGGGAGATCTATTTCTAAGGAATTCCCAGATTTTCTTTTTTTGTTGGTTTTCGAAAGTTCATTAAATCTCATTTACAGCAAACCAGAGAAGCCATTTCCTGATGTCCTCTCATGTATTAATTAATTTGCTCAGACCCTTCTCTACACTACCTGCAGCTCCCTTTCCCTATTCAGAGGACAGATGTTATTGACCTTCCTTCACTCCCATCAGGAAACTGCTCCGCCTTCTTTCTAGAGTCTCTGACCATCTTTCTATGTATATTTAAAAGCACCACAGGGATGAAAAAAAATCAGGCTGATAAAGATGCAGCCTAGTCCTTTATTAAAAAAAAGAAAGCCATCTTTCTGAATAAAGATTAGAGATTTCAGTGCTAATATCCTTCTTGAAAAAAATCATGTTTCAATGCAGATAAGGAAGAAAGGCAAACTCTTTGCAACGACAAATCTTATTCTTCATTGGGCCCTCATTGTTTCATAAACAATAATACGCACACATTAGGAGGAGAATATCTTGTTGAAACAATAAATGGCCCCTTAGGACCTCAAAGTGCTTTGAGGAAATTGCTATTAATTTTTCCAATCACCCTGTAGCAATAAAAATCTCAATTCACAGAATTAAATTGAGATCTCAAGAGTCAGGTGGCAAATGCATAGTAAAGAGGTCCCCCAGTAGTCTACTTTCTGAAAATATTTTGGTCATTTTCATGAAGGGTTATTATGAAAAATGAATACCAACAGTTCAATAACTTTGTCAGCTATTCTGAAGAAAAGTTTTCAAAGAAACCAGGCAAGTCTGACTTTCCTTTCAGGATTACTTGAAGAAGAACTGGCTGAGATGGATCAGAGGGGAAAAAATGTGAAAAAAATAAAGCAGAATATGCAAAAAGAAAAAGAGAAGTCTGCTAAGAGCAGGCTGTGTCCTCCTAAAACATAAGTAATAGGTATGATTTCATTCAGAGATGTGGATTCAAAGGATCTTTCATATAAAATTGTTTGGAGTACACCAAAAAGTCTACTCTGATTAAAACTCTTTTCTCCAACAGTTCCTACTGGGATTTATCATTCACTTAGATTAACTCACCAGCTCCTATGATAATCACTCATATCTAGGAATGGTACCACAATAAGTCACCATTACTGCAAATATTTTAGTGTAAATTAATTTATCTAAGGAAAACTAAACAGACTAGATTTTTTTATTTCAAAGAGTATAGATTCAGAGCATATCTGCTGGGACATCACAGCAGAGTCCTGAGCAAGCAAGGGACAATCAGAGGACATGTTGTTGATGTAGGACAGAATGCTCAGGCTATAGTTAGACCACTTTCTCTATGCCTCAACTTGCTCCTTGTAAAAGAGGAATGATTCTGTCCTGCTTAGTTCTCAGAGTCACTGTGAAAATCAAATTCAATAATATTCTGAAACACTCAAGTGTTTCATTCAAATATAAAAAATAAATAAATAAAGAATGGGTCCTAGAAGTGTGGCAAGGGTTATAAGGACAAAAAACATTCAGATGGGATAAGAGTAATGATAAAAATAAATGACTACATAGATAAATAACATAAGAAATGTCGGTTACTAAGTTTTGCTTGAAATCACTCCTGGAAAACAGTGTAGATATTTTTTATTCAAGGACATAAAATAAGGATAAAAATAAGACAAGTTGCTGCATTAAATGAAGATTTTCTAGCATTTATAAAAAAAAAAAACCCTGGAGACATGAAAGTCAGTCTCTTTCCTTGATCTCTCCTTAAAGAAAAGGCAATTGCTAAAAAAAGAAAAAAAAAGTAGTAGATTTTCAAGCCCTGATGTGCACAGATGCCCATGAGATCTGAAATGAAAAAAAACAAAAAAACAAAAAACAACCTCTTAAACCATAGTCTTAGATAGTTTTCATTATTTATATGTATGTTTGTAAATGCAGATTAAAAAGGTGTAAAAAACACACTGGACTATTAATAGTGTTTCCTTCAGGGAGAAAGGTGAGGCTGGGGAAAGCTGGGAAGGAGGACTTTCTTTACACTTTTGTAATATTTGAAAAATCTCTAATCATATATTTTATGACTTTTTAAAAAATAGCATGATAGATATTATGATAGACATATGCAGTTTCTAACCATGGGAGATGGGATCAGCTGAGACTTAATAACTAAGCAGGAATCAGTCAGACAGAATAGTAGAGGAAAGGCACTTACGGCAGAGAATTAGCATGTGCAAAGGCACAGGGGTCTAGGAGGAGGAGAGGTATCCATTATGTGTGGTAGTTTGGTAAAAGCAAATCCTAGGTGGATATGGTAGAAGAGTGGAGGGTGATGGTAGAAGGCTGATCGTGGGGCCTGCGTAAGATGTTAAGGAATTTGAACTGTATTCTGAGCCGCTAGGAAGCCACTGATGGATTTGGGGTGGGGGGAGGGTGGGGGGGGGTAGATAACATGCTGCAGTTTGTGTTTCAGGGAGATGTCACTGAAAACAGTGTAGACAATGAATGGAGTAGAAGGAAAAACAATTAGGAAACACTATGAGCAAGGAAAGAGTTGTCAAAGCTCTTAACTAAAACCATGGAAAGGAATCAAGAAACTATTGGTTATTTGCAACTACAGTTTAAAATGAAGATGCAGTCAAGAGGTAAGGCTTTAATAATCAGCATTTCCTGGGATGCCTGGGTGGCTCCGTCAGCTAAGCATCTGACTTCACCTCAGGTCATGATCTCGGGTTCGATGGTCTGATTCCTGCATGGGGCTCTGTGCTAAAAGCTCAGAGCCTGTTTCGGATTCTGTGTCTCCCTCTTTCTGCCCCTCTCCCGCTCGCACTTTCCCTCTCTCTCTTTCTCTCTCTTTCAGAAATAAACACTAAAAAATTAAAAAAAAAAAAAAGAATCAGCATTTCCCAATTCCATTATTCATGTTCTCCATCACAATCTAAGAAAAACCCACTACTATCTTTTACTCAGTAATTTTTTTGACTCACATTAAGCCTCATGCTAAGCAGAAAAATAATAGGTTTGATACACTGTGGTTTTCTACTACACCTTAATATAAGCACATATAAATTAAAATTAAAATGCATCTAAGTCTTCTTAAATACCAGCAATGAAAACTATACCACACTTTAGGACACATAGGATCAATTGCTTCCATTTCTAAAACCTATAAGTCTATGTTATTTAACCAAAAGCTTCCTTTGAAATTTGAGCCCCCAAAATGTTATAAGCATTTTGTCCAAGATTTAGCTTAGATTGAGTATGGTCTCCAGATCTAGTAACTCAGAATTGCAAATTCTCAGACCCTACTAAAGCAGAAATTCTGAAGGTACAAGGGACTAATCTATGTTTTAAGAAACTTCCATATGAATTGGATGCCCCTACCTAAAGTCTGAGAACCACTGCTTTGGGCCATGCACAAGATTTCTCCAGCAAAGAAACTGAGGCAATCAGGAGAAAGTAGGTAGGATCATTTCCAACTCAGTGCTCTTACATCTAATAACATCTATTATTCTTTTTTATTATCCAAATCCATACTGTGCCTTTTAGAACCATGCTCAGTTCATTGACAACCATTAACTAGATCAACTGAGGATAATGATGCATTTGTGGTTTTCTAGATCTCTAGTGTACCACTTCTCAAATTCTTATACTACAGTTACTACCTTCATAATTCTGTTCCAACCATGTATCACATATTGTACCCACATATTATTTACTTAAAGTTTTTCCTTAAATAAATTCCCTTTTTTATTTTAATAAATTAAAGGACAAATTTATATTACTACCATCACCAGAAAGTACCACTTGCTGTGAGTAAAAGCTAACTACAAAGAAGAATACAATGTCAGATTCTACCCTTATTTGTCAAAAGTTCTGCTCTGATGACATGATACTCTTTGTATAAAACCCAAAGACTGCACCAAAAAATTGCTATAACTAATACATGAACTTATCAAAGTCACAGGATATAAAATCAATGCGTAGAAATCTGTTGCATTTCTATACACCAATAATGAAACAGCAGCAGAAGAAATCAAGGAATCAATCCCATTTGCAATTGCCCCAATAACAATTAGATACCTAGGAATAAACCTAACTAAAGAGGTAAAAGATCCATACTCTAAAAACTATAGAACACTTATGAAAAAAATTGAAGACACAAAGAAATGGAAAAGCATTCCATGCTCATGGATTGGAAGAACATTGTCAAAATATCTATACTACCCAAAGCAATCTATACATTAATGCAATCCCTTTCAAAATACCACCAGCATTTTTTACAGAGCTAGAACAAACAATCCGAAAATTTGTATGGAACCACAAAAGACCCCCAATAACCAAAGCAATCCTGAAAAAAAAAAAGCAAAGCTGGAAATATCATAATTCCAGATTCCAAGCTATATTATAGAGCTGTAGTCATCAAGACAGTATGGCACAAGTGCAAAAACAGACACATAGATCAATGGAACAGCAAAGAAAACCCAGAAATGGACCCACAACTATATGGGCAACAAATCTTCAAAAAAGCAGGAAAGAATATCCAAAGGAAAAAAGACAGTCTTTTCAACAAATGATGTTGGGAAAACTGGCTGGCGACATGCAGAAGAATGAAACGGAACCACTTACTTACACCATACACAAAAATAAACTCAAAATGGATGAATGACCTAAATGTGAGATAGGAAACCATCAAAATCCTAGAGGAGAACACAGGCAGCAACGTCTTTAACCTCAGCCGCAGCAGTTTCTTACTAGACACATCACCAAACGCAAGGGAAACTAAAGCAAACATGAACTATTGGGACCTCATCAAGATAAAAGCTTCTGCACAGTGAGTTAAACAATCAACAAAACTAAAAGGCAGCCTATGGAGTGGGAGAAGATATTTGCAAATGGCACATCTGATAAAGGGTTAATATCCAAAATCTATAAAGAACATATCAATTTCAACACCCCAAAAAACAAATAATCCAGGTAAGAAATGGGCAGAAAACATAAATAGATACCTTTCCAAAGAAGACATCCAGATGGCTAATAGACACATGAAAAGATGCTCAATATCATTCATCATTAGGGAAATATAAATCAAAACCATGGTGAGATATCACTTCATACCTGTCAGAATGTCTAAAATTTATAACACAAGAAACAACAGATGTTGGTGAGGATGTGGTGAAAGGAGAAGCCTCTTGCCCTGCTGGTGTGAATGCAAACTGGTGCAGCCACTCTGAAGAACAGTATGGAGGATCCTCAAGAGACTAAAAAGAGAACTACCCTACAATCCAGCAATTGCACTATTAGGTATTTACCCAAAGGATACAAAAACCCAGATGGAAGGAGTACATGCACCCCGATGTTTAACAGCATTATCGACAATAGCAAAACTATGGAGAAAGCTCAAGTGTCCATCGAATGATGAATGGATAAAGAAGATGTGATATTTATACAATGAGATATTACTCAGCCATCAAAAAGAATGAAACCTTGCTATTTGCAATGACATGGTTGAAGCTAGAGTGTATTATGCTGAGCAAAATTAGTCAGCTGGAGAAAGACAAGTACCATGTGATTTCACTCATATGTCGAATTAAAGAAACGAAACAGATGAACATGTGAGGGGGGTGGAAAGAAGAGCAGGAAACAAACCACAAGTGACTTGTAACAATAGAGAACAAACTGAAGATTGTTGGAGGGGAGGTGGGTGCAGGATGGGCTAAATGGGTGATGGATATTAAGGAAGGCACCTGTGAAGGGCCCTGGGTGTTGTATATAAGTGATGAATCACTGACTTCTACTCTGGAAACCAGTATCGCACTGTATGCTAACTAAAATTTAAATTAAAAATAAAATAAAATAAAACAGGACCAAAAAAAAAAGAAAGGAATTGCCTGATTATTGTTAGTTAAGTAATTTGCCTGATCCCCGAAATCCTCAAAAAAAAAAAAAAAAAGGAAAAAGAAAAAGAAAGAAGAAAGAAAGAAAGAAAGAAAGAAAGTGACCTTCCAATAAACAAACCATATTTTAAGGTTTATTTACCTAAAAATAAATTTGCTCATTAGGACTGCATTCCTTTATTATCAAGGGTGGTTAGCCCATATTAGAAGAGTGTTCAAGTTTCATACCTAACTTGATGTACTCTGGATAGAAAAAGCATTAAAATGGATGTAAGTTTCTCAACATGTGATTCAGTATTAGTTACCTATATGAGCATAAACCCCCCAAATCATTCCGTTCTGGGAGTGATTCCTATCCCACACTTCAGGAAATGCTAGCTTAAACCATAAGTACAAGCTAGATAAACTCTGAGAGTGCAGATTTAGAACAGGAAAGTTCTAAAAATAAAACCTTCATATTTAAGAAGTGAACCAAAAAAGAAAAGCAAACAAGGGTGACTAGAACCTGGCCTGAAGTGAGAAGCAGGACCTAAAAGGGTCAGAGAAAAGCTAGACACAGAATTGCCACTGAACCCAGGAGAGAAGGAATTTAGGAAAAGAAAGCACCAGCAAGAATGAATGATCTAGCACGAACATCTGCCTTCCAACCAACCCTAAACCCAAACAATGACATAAATAATTTTATTTTGTAAAAATCCATGTATTTTGTAAAAGTATTACCAATGGAACAGGAGTTTTAAGGAATTCCTGAAAGAGATAATTCCCTTTCCTTTCTCTCTCTTCCAGCTATCACAGCTGCCACAAGGAAAGAAGGCTAAAGGGAAGAAGGTGGTCTTGGACCCTGCTGTCATGAAGAAGCAAGAGGCCAAAAAAGGTGGTCAGTCCCTTGTTAGAACAAGGGACAGGACATCCAGCCTCAAAGGGACTTCACTCTGTGAAATGTCCCCTCTGTATCTGGTTGCAGTGGCAAAGGCTCTTCCCTTTAAACATCTGAAAATTCCTTCTGTCATTAACCAGTTCACCCAGGGCTTGGCCCACCAAACAGTTATTCAATTGCTTAAGTTCATCCACAGATTCAGACCAGAGACAAAGCAAGAGAAGAAGCAGAAAATTTTGGCCTGAATTGAGAACAAAGTTGCTAGCAAAGGGGATGACCCCACTAAGAGGCCACCTGTTCTTCAAGTGGGGGTTAATACTGTCCCCACCTTAATGGAAAATAAGAAGTCTCAGCTGATAGTGATTTTACATTCTGTGGACCCCACTGAGCTGGTTGTCTTCCTGTCTGCCCTGTGTCATAAGGTGGGTGTCCCCCATTGCGTTATCAAGAGGAAGGCCAGGCTGGGCATCTGGTCCACAGGAAAACCTCACACAGGTTCACTCAGAAGACAAAGGAGGTCTGTCCAAGCAGGTGGAAGCTATGAGGACCAATGACAATGACAAATATGATGAGATCCACCATCTCTGGGGAGGCATCGTCCTGGGTCCAAAGTCAGTGGCTTGTGTTGCTGAGCTGGAAAAGGCAAAGGCTAAAGAACTGGCACCAAACCGGGCTAAGTGTGCACTGCTGAGTCGTCCATACGTAAAGGTAATATGAGTTCATTTTCAGCCAGTATTGGAAGGAAGGAAGGAAGGAAGGAAGGAAGGAAGGAAGGAAGGAAAAGAGAGAGAGAGACAGAGAAAGAGAGAAAGAAAGAAAGAAAGAAGAAAGAAAAGAGAGAGAAAAAAAGAAAAAGAGAGTGGGAGGGAGGGAGGGAGGAAGGAAGGAAGGAAGGGAAAGAGAGAGAGAGAGAGAAAGAGAAAGAAAGAAAGAAAGAAAGAAAGAAGAAAGAAAAGAGAGAAAAAAGAAAAAGAGAGTGGGAGGGAGTGAGGAAGGAAGGAAGGAAGGGAAAGAGAGAGAGAGAGAGAAAGAGAAAGAAAGAAAGAAAGAAAGAAAGAAAGAAAGAAGAAAGAAAAGAGAGAAAAAAGAAAAAGAGAGTGGGAGGGAGTGAGGAAGGAAGGAAGGAAGGGAAAGAGAGAGAGAGAGAAAGAGAAAGAAAGAAAGAAAGAAAGAAAGAAAGAAAGAAAGAAGAAAGAAAAGAGAGAAAAAAGAAAAAGAGAGTGGGAGGGAGTGAGGAAGGAAGGAAGGAAGGGAAAGAGAGAGAGAGAGAAAGAGAAAGAAGGAAAGAAAGAAAGAAAGAAAGAGAAAGAGAAAGAAAGAAAGAAAGAAAGAAAGAAAGAAAGAAAGAAAGAGAAAGAAATAAAGAAAAAGAGAGGAAGAAAGAAAGAAAGAAAGAAAGAGAAAGAAAGAAAGAAGAAGAGAGGAAGAAAGAAAGAAAGAAGAAAGAAAAGAGAGAGAAAAAAAGAAAAGGAGAGTGGGAGGGAGGGAAGGAGGGAGGAAGGAAGGAAGGGAAAGAGAGAGAGAGAAAGAGAAAGAAGGAAAGAAAGAAAGAAAGAAAGAAAGAAAGAAAGAAAGAAAGAAAGAGAAAGAAATAAAGAAAGAGAGGAAGAAAGAAAGAAAGAAAGAAAGAAAGAAAGAAAGAAAGAAAGAGAAAGAAAGAAAGAAAGAAAGAAAGAAAGAAAGAAAGAAAGAAAGAAAGAAAGGAAGAAAGATTCCTGAAAGAAAACAGATGACACCAAATGATACATGGAGAAACAAAACCACATGCACGTGTACGCTGACAGAGGTCCAACAGGTTTAATGAAGGTTAACAGCTTTATCAAGGTTTTACCAGGGATTATTTCAACGTAGAAAGTCGTATAGACACCTCCTTTGCTCATCTACGTTATAATAAAAATTAACTACATTATTTACATTGTAATAAAAGTTCCATAATAACTAAACAGTATTTGTGATACCAAACAATATATTTTAGTTAAATGGGTGTATTCATTGTCTATTGCTGAGTATCAAATTATCCGACAATATGGCCTGTTAAAACAACACCCATTTATTACACCACAGTCTCTGTAGGTCAGGAATCTGGACGTGACCAACTGAGTCCTCATTGCTTCATGGTCTCTCACAAAGCTGCAGTGAAAGTGTTGGCTCAGTGAATGCAATCTCATCTGTGGGCTCTACTGGGGAAGCATGTCACTCAATAGTTGTTGGAAGCATTCAGCTCTTCATTGGCTGTTAGGCGAAGGACCTCAATTCATCGATTGTTCTTGTCTGGATGTGGCCCTCAGCTTCTTGCCTCGGGGCTTCTCCAACACAGCGACTTGCCTTATCAAAGTACACACAAGCCAAAAAAGCAATAGAGGGAGTCTGCTAGCAAGAAAAAAGTCCCAATATTTCATAATCTAATCATTGAAGTGACATTCCCTCAATGTTGCCGTAAATAACAGAAGGCAGGGATCATTGGCAGACACTGCAGAAGCTGCCTTACCCAGAAGAGTCCTTCTCACCCAAATAATTACATTTAGTTCTAGATAGACACTAAAATTATATCTAAGCTTTTCATTTTACAGATGAGAAAACTGAGACACAGGGTGATTGTATAACTCATTCAAGTCTAGTCTAAAGTGAGAACCAAGGTCTGCTTAGCCCGTTTTACTGTTTTTTTTTTTTTTACCCTACACCATAACTGCTGCTTTTTTTTTTTAATGTTTATTCATTTTGGGAGAGAGAGAAAGAAAGCAGGGGAGGGGCAGAGAGAGAATCCCAAGCAGACTCCGCACTGTCAGCCCAGAGCCAACACAGGGCTCAAACTTACCAACCCTGAGGTCATGACCTGAGCTGAAATCAAGAAGTTGTATGCTTAACTGACTGAACCACCCAGGCACCCTTTACTGTTTCTAAAGTCTAGGACAAGTGCCATATCTCAACTGCTCCAGCCTGTTGACAACCCTTTCTCTGAAGGGTAACATGAATTCTCTATGTCACTTCCATGGTAGTTAACCAAACAATACCTGATGACTTTTTTTTTTTTAATTTTTTTAACGTTTATTCATTTTGGGGAGAGAGAGAGAGAGAGAGAGAGAGAGAGTGTGTGTGTGTGTGTGTGTGTGTGTGTGTGTGTGTGAGTGGGGAAGGGGCAGAGAGAGAGAGAGAGAGAGAAGGACACAGAATCCAAAGAAGGCTCCAGGTTCCAAGCAGTCAGCGCAGAGCCGGGCACGGGGCTCGAACCCATGAACCATGAGACCATGACCTAAGCCAAAGTCAGACGCTTAACCGACTGACCCACCTAGGCGCATCTACCTGAATGAATGTTTAATGTTCTACGGTAGCTACCTTAGCTCCCCCTAAAACCTCTTCTAAGAAGGAACTATATTTCATGCATCCTCTTGTCCCTTGTAAAGAAAATTCTAGAAGCCTCCTACCCACAAAAGGAACTTAGTGAAACGTGTGTTGACTGACAAAATTTAAAAACTGCAAGAAAGCATAAATGTTAGAGAAGGAGAAATTGTATAATTTGCTTTTGACAGTCATATAACATCCTCAAATTGTCAAATAAAAATTTCCTTAAGTAATTTTTTATGGGATAATGTAAGGTCAATGAATTAATAAGAGCAAGGGTCAGCACTGTCCATCTAGTAAAGTTCAATATGAGGAAACCTAAAGACAAATTAGTTCCCACCTCTCAGCCCATGGCCCTGGGCTGGTTAGCATTTTCACTCATTGGGTTCTGTGTTTGCATGAGGAGATTTGCAGCCTACATTATAAGAGTGTAAAAGATACATAACTGACAGAGAAATACTTGGAAGTTGCATACCATTGAAAATGTATACAAAACATTCAACACTTGAGAAGAGAAAAATCACAATTTCTTCTATTCCTATACCAGTGCCCTAATCCACTTTCCTTTCCTCTATATGAAATAAATAGATCCCCAAATAAACTGGAGGATAAAACCAGTACTTAACAAACTCCTCAAAACCAATAGCTGCACATTTCGTCCAAGTCATATGAATTCCTCCACTTTGTAAACCTTAAGAGACAACAAGAAACTATGAAGATGACCTGTTTCACTTTTTTGAGACATTCTGGGTAAAATAAAGTATAATGTATGGTTTCCTCAAAATTCAAAGACTAAGGAAATATTCTAACCCGTAGAGTAGAGTAGAGTAGTTCTACTAAACACTGGTATAGAAAACAATCTTGAAGCAATTGCTTGTTTCTATCAAGACAGGTGATTGTAACGTGTGTGCAGGTGAATTGAGGGGACAGCAATGTAGCTGTATATAATCAATTAATTCCAGCAATGCTATTGACAGAAAATTCCAGAAACACACCAGTGAAGTACCTGCAGTCTTTACGATGTTTCCACTTTTCTAAAAATATTTCACATTTGTCCCCACAATCTTATCAAAGGGAGTCAGGAATTTTACTCAAAGCTGTGAACTGGGTCTTGTATGCTCTGTAAGATTTAAACAGATCAGGTTCTTATTTCCTACATGAATACATTTATGATAAGCAAGTCTTTGATTAGCTGTTGGCTGTGCAAAGACCAGACACACCCTTCTGCACCTTGGATTGATATGCACTGAAACATCCCTAACATTTTGAATTATTTATTTTAGGAGGGCTTAAGCCAAAAGACTGGGAAAATACTATCAATGCCAAGCCCTTCTCTTCCCCCAGAAGGCTTGTCTCTTGCCTCTTACAACAAAGTAAAGAAGATTCTAGTTTTCCTTACCAGAATCTTTTTAGGTGCCTAAGGCAGGGCAGATGGGAGGTGGAGAGAGAATATAAACTGTTTTGGAGTTCCTTCACATGAAGAAAAAAAAAGTTGTATCAAGATTTAAATACTCCTGCCTCAACAAACACAAATAACCAAGCAAAAGTTAGCTTACAAAAAATTCAAATTGCTGCCCTGGAGGAAAAAAGCTCAAACTAACAGATGCTCTGTCATTTTAGCAATCTTTTAGAATATTGGGATTTAATAGCAGTTTATTATCTGCACCAATAACAACAAAAATGATGGGACTATAGGTCAGGCATTGAAACAAAATTATCCCTACTACATTATCTATAATATGACAATTGTGAAGAACCCATCAAGACTAAATAAGAAATGTTTTCTAATGAATGTTGCTATTGTGTTAAATGAGATTAATATGGGCCTTGAATTTTAGAAACATTGAATTAAGCAGCAGGTAATGAAAAGTGATTATCCTAATTAAGCAAAAAAAAAAAAAAAATACATACAATGGCCCTCTTCGTCACCAGAGATGCCCCCTTGCGTAGCATCAAACTTCCTCCTATGTGAACTCCGAGCTACCCTCTAGAGAGACCAGGATTTTGCTAAATACCCTGTATAACATCAAATAACGGTTTCTCCTCTATTCTGCAAACCAAAGAAAGAAATGGGATAACATTCTCTAATGATAATGCCATGAGTTCTTCAGAAGAAAGATTGTACTGATTAAAGAATTGCACATATCTGATTAAAGAATTTATTGCACATATCTGATTTAAAGAATTAAAGATTGCACATATCTGATTAAGGAAATCAGATATGTGGGTTTGGGAGACTCAAAACACAGTCTCCTCAAAGGTAGGCATTGGGCTCTGGCTCTGGCTGTCATGGGGACAGAGACTTAGGGTATGTTTGGGACAGGATGATATGCACATACCCTAGCTCGTGCAGAATGAAGTTTACAAAGGATCATGAAGATGGGCTCCCCTGCTTCTTATTTCATTTGCATCTGTGAAATCACTGAAATCCCTCCTCAAGATCTCAACAGAATCATAATATCAGGGGAAAAGTGCCTTTGGGTAAATCTCCCAGGGAAATTAAGAGGTAGAGCCATTAAATAGAAATGATACATATTTTATTTTGGCACCTGACCTTTTTATGTGGTTAATACATAAAAATAGCCCTAGAACATTTTTTCTTTTTCTTTTTCTTTTTTTCTAAGACAATCACTAAAGTTTTCTAGGTCTTGTATGTGTCAGACACTGTGCTAAGTGCTTCGACATTTGACATATTATCCAATTTAATCCTCGTAGCCCTGTATAGTAGTGTTTTATTTAATTTTATAAGTGAAAAAAAACTTAACCTCAGAGAAAAACAAAAGACAGAAGGTTGTTGATCATTTCTTGAGTAGGGTACAAATAAGATACGAGTTTATGATCATTAACATCTATAAAAAGCCATTCTAGGGGCACCTGGGTGGCGCAGTCGGTTAAGCGTCCGACTTTAGCCAGGTCACGATCTCGCGGTCCGTGAGTTCAAGCCCCACGTCGGGCTCTGGGCTGATGGCTCAGAGCCTGGAGCCTGTTTCCGATTCTGTGTCTCCCTCTCTCTCTGACCCTCCCCCGTTCATGCTCTGTCTCCCTCTGTCCCAAAAATGAATAAACGTTGAAAAAAAATTAAAAAAAAAAAGCCATTCTAAATATAAATAAAATAAAGATTTTTTTATTTTTCACAAGATTATGACTAGTGGAAAGTGTCCTTCTAAGCAGCAGGCTGCCCAATTCAGAGGTAAACTTGTCACAGTTTCGGCATCCTCTGATGACAGTTCTTATGACTCAGTTCCTTGGATCTCTCTGTAATTCCTAGTGGTTAAATGGAGCTCGTTCCTTGCATGAAATAGTCTGAGTTTGAATCCTAACTGTATGTTTGGGGTGAATACTAGCAATAGACTGGCTGTATTCCCTTAGGCATATTAGTCAACTTGAGAATTTGTAATGGGTTATTTAAAGAGGTGGGGGTAGGATGGTATCTATCTACATGGGGCAGTTTAGGTACAGCCTGAAATCCTTCCGCAAACTGACAAGAGAGCAATATGTAGACAGCTAACATTAAAAGGACCTTCAGGGACAAGATAGGCCACTGTCGTACCTCCTTTATACAGGTTGCATGCAAGACTCCCTCCGCAAAGAATCAATGATTTGGTTTCCAGCATTGCCCAAGTCTTCAATCGAAATCTCCCGAACTATTCCTGTGTCATTCCTCTATCTTCCCACCAGGGGGCAGGGTAGAGGCGACCCTAATCCAGCATAACCTCATTTTCTACTTCCTCATTCATTCTACTTCCAGGTGTAGATTGTTCCTTAAATGGTTTACGTTTTCCCTTTTGAATCTCAATGCCCTATATTGAAAGTCAAGGAAACTGAACACTGACTCTAGTTCTTTTTATTCCTTTTACAATATTCCTACTTCTTGGGGCAATATGGAAGTCTCTGATTAACCAGGGGGAAAGAAGTTAGAGGAAAGAACCGCTTAACGATACAATCTCAAGAATAGACTGAAATTTACGTCTGAAGTTAGAGTTATTTCTAACATTATTTATATGGGCAACAAAAACAAAAGTGCCAGATTCACTTAATAACGATCGTTTTGTTTACAGCTACTCCCTTGCAGTTTCCTTTCCTCTCCCCTATGATTTTGCACATTAGTGTACTTCAAAGCTACTCCTCTGAAATGAGACATTGACATTTGCTCCTATGGCAGCAGAAATTCAAGCAATTGAATGATACTGATTCTCAGCACAGGCCTTACTATCATGACCTCCTTCTACTCCCATAACCACAACCACCCACCACCACTGCCCCTTGTTCATATTTAACATTTTTTGCCGATGTTCCTTCCGTCTCTCACGCCTGTATCAAATGATAATGGGAAATCTGTCTTATAAACCGAATGCAAGTAAGCTCTAAATTCCAGGATGAGAAATTGCCTCAAATAATGAAAATATGAGCATTCACATATAGAATGGAGTGTTAGAAGTATATTATAATGCATAGAATATTCTGTTATTGCTGCTGGAAATTACTGTTTACAAAGCACCTTCCCATGTACTATTTGGTTAAATGTAACAGCTTAATACCTCTTGCAAAAGAAGTATCCCAATGAAAGGAAATGTTAGTGGTTTGTAATTTTTTTTTTTAATGTTTATTTATTTTGAGAGAGAGAGAGCACGCGCAAGCGGGGAAGGGGAGAGAGACACAGAATCTGAAGCAGGCTCTGGGCTCCACGCTGTCAGCACACAGAGGCGGGGATCTAATCCACAAATTGTGAGATCGTGACCTCGGCGGAAGTTGGATGCTCAACTGACCCAGCCCCTAGGCGCCCCTAGGGGTTTGTAATCTTAAGGAGAGCTGGCCTTTCTCCTGCTGAATGCTCACGAAAGCAGACATGCCTGGCTGGACTTTCACCTAGTAAGAGAGCCGCATGCCCAGTTTGGAGAAAGTAGGCTGCTGGAGGTTTGTAGAATGATATGGCAATCCTTTAAATGCAGTTATGTCTCGGGGTGCCTGGGTGGCGCAGTCGGTTAAGCGTCCGACTTCAGCCAGGTCACGATCTCGCACTCCGTGAGTTCGAGCCCCGCGTCGGGCTCTGGGCTGATGGCTCAGAGCCTGGAGCCTGTTTCCAATTCTGTGTCTCCCTCTCTCCCTGACCCTTCCCGGTTCATGCTTTGTCTCTCTCTGTCCCAAAAATAAATAAACGTTGAAAAAATAAATAAATAAATAAATGCAGTTATGTCTCTAAATGTTCCCATTATTTCTGTGATGTAATTCAACCAACTAGGCACCTTAAAGTTTTCAACAATTTTTCCTTTTGAAGTTCCATCGCTGGAGCTGCCAAATCAGTCTTTCCCTGCTGTTGACGGCCTGTGGCACAATGAACGTCACTACATGCCCCTTCCCATTTGTCAGCAATGGCAGAAACGTTCGTGGTACCTGTGACGGCCAAGTGATTGCCAAGTAATTAGCAAGGGCTGACGTCAGTTAGGCAACATCTCCTTCCGTAGGTTTCCATAAAGCAAGACTTGTGACAACTTTCTTGGAGTCTTAAAAATCAGAATTAGGGGCGCCTGGGTGGCTCAGTCGGTTAAGCGGCCGACTTCGGCTCAGGTCATGATCTCGCGGTCCGTGAGTTCGAGCCCCGCGTCGGGCTCTGTGCTGACAGCTCAGAGCCTGGAGCCTGTTTCAGATTCTGTCTCTCTCTCTCTCTCTGACCCTCCCCCATTCATGCTCTGTCTCTCTCTGTCTCAAAAATAAATAAAAGTTAAAAAAAAAAATTAAAAAAAATCAGAATTATTTAAGTAGATAACACCAAAGCAGAAAAAGCCTCTGAGTCTTTTTCCCACCAGAATATGGTGGCAACATGGCATTAAGGTTCAGGTCATGATACATAAAACAACAGTTACGTCATGTGGTTAATATACTATGACTTGCTAGAGTATAAAAACACCTCTGTCATTTCCCTTTGTCACTTACGCACCATCCACAGGATCAAAGGAAAAAAATAACTTCACCAGTGAGATGCTAAACTATAGAAATAGACATCGTCTTAGCCAAGGAAGCCCGGTTACACCAGGTAGATGTGAAAAGGTCAACAGACAGCACCATCCATGGACAGCTTTTTGATAACAAAATGGTGATAGGAAAGGTGGGTTTTAATAATTCTGATAAAGATGCTGATGATGTAAATTAGGATGACAGCAAAGGAAAGCAGCACTTCTGGTCCTCTCCACTAATTCATGTCCATCACGTCCTTTAAAACTCAGCTCAAGTGCTATCCTTCAACCCAGCCAACTACATTAGTCTTTAAGGTTTTGCTTTTCTCACGTATTCTATTTCTTTTCCCCCATTTGCACCAGCAATTTCACTTTATAATTTTTCTAAAATTATTTCAGCTCTGCATGTGTTGGTTTCCTATCTGCTAACAAACAGAAACTGTGACTAATATTTTTTTAATCCTACCAATTAAACCTGGTTCGGATGCTTGATGCACCATAGGTACTGCTAAGTAATGAAATTCAAGTTTGCAAACATATACATAGGGAATACCTATTTGACGTGAATGGCAACAGGGTGGGGAAAATGCGAAGATGAATAAGACATGGCCTTGCCTTGCACTCATGAAACTTAACATGTAGTAGATAAGAGAGACTTGTGAACAATTAGCAATAATAAAGGTAAAATGTCATAATTGCTCACGTAAGTAGCTAAGGTATGCATTAATGCTTCAAAAGATGTAATAAGACATTTGCAACTCCTTCACACTTAGAAAGCCAAGAAAAACTTGAATGAGGTCAAGTTTCTCTGGAGGATAAACAGGAGAGGAGTGCATACCAGACTGAGCTTGAACAAGTACATGGGAGCCAAGAGTGCAAATTACACTAATCAAGAAGTATAACATGGCTACGCACTATCTGAGTGGGGGGTGGGGATGTAGAAGGTTGGAATTTTAGTGGAATCGCCATGGAAGATGTTGGAATCCATACTAAATAGCTGGACTTTATCCTGCCACTCTCCGTTCCCCCAAACTGTTATCCAAGGAATTCTAGTCCCAAAAGATTTTCTGTTATTAGACAGGTGTGTGGCCAGAAGTTTGGGGGGAGATATGCATACTCTGCTACTCTCTCGAATATTCTTTATGCACATTAGTATGCTAAAATTTGAGAGAAGTCTGAGAGTAAGAAAGATTCTTAGTATTGTTAACTCACAGCTTCTCAAGCTCTATAATTCCCTCAATTATTTTTCAGTGACATTTATTAACACCTTGTAGATCTAAGTTTCAAGAGAATATGGCTTATGAAATGCCACTAGGCAAACAGGATCAATTATTTACCTGGATGGAAGTAAGTGATGGGGTCTGCCCCATTTTTAATAAATTCTCAGATTGCACATTTCAAAAAAGATTGCACAATTCAAGCAATATAGAATTATTAGTGAGATCCCTGGAACATAGCCACCAACATATCAGTCTTGAAAGGGGGAACTAGGGTAAGTTAGTATGACTCTTTTTTTTCTTTTTGGTCATGATAAAATATATACAATATAAAGTTTGCCACTTTAACCATTTTTAAGTGTAAGTTTCAGTGACATAACCTACATTTACATTGTTGTGTGGCCATCGCCACTAGCCATTTTGAGAAATTTTCCATCGTCCCATAGAATGATCTGGAACTCTGTATCCATTAAACAATCCCCATTCCCCCTCACCCACCCCAGCCCCTGGTAACCACTATTCTACTTTCTGTCTTTATGAATTTGACTATACTAAGTAACTTCTGCAAATGAAAAAAACTCATTATTTGTCCTTTTATGTCTGACTTAGTTCACTTAGTATGTTGTTGGGATAACTCATTTATTTTTTATTTTTTATTTTTTGAGAGAGAAAGAGCAAGCAAGGGAGGGACAGAGAGAGAGAGGGGGAGAGAGAGGATCCCAAGCAGGCTCCACACAGACAGTAGAAATACTGACAGTTCTCACATTCACAATCCGAACCGTGATACCATGACCTGAGCCAAAACCAAGAGTTGGATGCTTAACCAACTGAGCCACCCAGAGGCCCCAGGGATGACTCATTTTTAAAAGAGATAGTCTGACTGTGGTTCCTGAGTGGCTTAGTTGGTTAAGTGTCCAACTCTTAATTTCAGCTCAGGTCATGATCTTATGCTTTGTGAGATCAAGCCCCATGTCAGGCAGAGCCTGCTTGGGATTCTCTCTCTCCCTCTCACTCTCTGCCCCTCTCCCACTTGTGCTCTGTGTCTCAGAATAAATAAACTTTAAAAAATAAAATAAAAAGAGATGATCTGAGGTCTATTAAAAAAAAATAAAACAAAAAACACACAAAGAACCACATGCTACAACAGGTCCTAGTAAGAATTACCGGCAAAAAAAAGTCAAGCAATACAAATCTAAATGCAAAGCACTGAAGGATATAAAGGAATCAGACCTTTCCTCAAGAGGGCAATCCTCTAATATAAAGGGCAGAAGTGTAAAGAGCTTAAGATACATCTTACCCTGTTATGTAAATCCATGGGAGCGTGTGTCAATCCCTGTCATTTTCTAGAGACTGATCAACATTAGGCCTTCAAAGGCTTTGCTTATGTTTAAATATTCAGAGTCCCTCAAACGTAGCCATTGAAGCTCCTGTACTGGATCTACCATAAACAGAGTATAGACTGAGGATCATGCTTTCATTTGTCCCATATGGTTACCTTTCAAGTCATAAACAGCAGAACAAAGCCATAGAACATCTGATTAGCACTCAGATATCAAAGGCAAAACATGACTATTTTGCTGCCCTAGGAAATTCTCTCAGGGAAACAAAACAGAAAAATTAAGTGTACTTGTGGTAAGGGAAGAAAGCTGAGAAAAAGGGAAAGTATTATGGTTTATCTTTTTTATCTTTTCCATGTCTCCTAAAATTATATTGGTGTAATCCCAAATCCTGTATACCTACACAATTGCAAGATTATTCCTGAAGTCTTTCACCTTGGCCCTAACACCCTAGATCCCAGGGCCCAGTTCTCCCCGATGAACCCATCTCCCTCACAGGGCTGCCAAATTGTCTTCCCACTAAAGCATCAAACCTTTGGTTTTCCCTCTTTGCTGCAAAATCTCTAATTCTTTAGTGGGTCCCCATTGTCTAACAGTTAAGTTCAACATTCATAATTCTCCATCATTCAACATTTTTTTTGGCCAGGTCAAACACCTGGAAATCAGCAATGCCTACTCTACTTTTGGAAAACCACTCTGTCAGTGTGTATCATAAACTGCTCCTTAATGTAGATACTTATATTTGTGACCTTTGGAAAGATAGCCAAGTTAAGGAAAAAGCTTTGGAGACTCCATGCTGACATTCACATCCAACTTCCTTCCTGTGTAACCCAGGCCTCATTGTTTAATATCTCTGTGCCTCAGTTTCCTCAGCAAAAGAACAGGTAACTAACAATGTCAATGTGGCTGGATGTGGATATAGATTACATGAAGTCACATGGGTGAGGCTCTTAGAACAGTGCCGGACACTGTTAGCAGTGCATGGTCTGTGCTAATTAGTACTGAGGATCACACACAATACAATATAGATCACTCAAACATGTCTTCTGGATGAAAAACCAATGGAAATTCAATAATAACATGGCTAAATGGAAGATTCTTGTGTTCAACACAGGATACCTGTTGAAATTGAAAATTTCCAAACTATTTAGTCATATCTATCATGTTTATGAATTATGAAAGGAAATAAAATTCTAATCTGCTCACTTTTTGCTCCTAATAATAAAAGTGAATCAAACAAAAGAAGAAAGAAAAAAAGACTGATGGGAAAGGTCAACTGTCTGTAGAAGTCTCTCGTTTACTTGCATTCTTATGCAAACCCCACATAGCGTCTCCGCAAATGCTTGCATCACAGAATTATGAACAGTACTCATCAGAGATCAATCACTCTGCTTCCTCACCATAGATGAAGTCTGGTTTCTCCCTGGAGATACAGTGTCCCCTCTTAAACTCTTCCAGTGAAAGTAGATCCCTAAGGCATTAAACAATAAAAAAGGATTGCATACATTTCAGTGCTAAAATTCAGCAAGCAATCACCCTCTCTTACCCACCTCTGGATTTTGTAATATTTGTTGTTTTGGTTAATTGTGCTGTTTTAAGTTCTTTTTATGAATTTATGTTAAACTCTTCCATTATGGTTGCTCTCAAACACTGACCTCCAGAATCCTGTCACCTTTCTGGATTTTCTTAAGTATATCTTTAACCAGTCCTTGTATTTGACTCTTGGGCCTTCATTAATGTACTTGAAACTACCATGGGGACTGGGAAATAGAGAAAAGTGATCTGCAGAAACAAAAGGAGAATAAAATAGATGCACAGAGGGGTTTCACGGGTCTCTACAGCACTCCAGTTCATGCTGGCCCTCCAAAGGCCATGCAGAATGCCTGCTCTTAAAGTCTCAAGAGACCTAGTATCCTTCCCTTTTAACCGTAGTTGTTCAAATGGAGTTTCTATTCTAACAGCACAACACTTTGGGGGCTTATTTATTTGCCTAAAGTCAGAAAAAGTTACAGCTCTCATGTTAATGTGGTCTTCATTTATGGCATAAAATCAATGCTTACACTGTCCATGCCTCATTTTTTACTTTACCAAAATGAGAGGTTGTATTTAACTGCTTCCTGGAGCAATAGGAAAGAACCACTAATCAATCAGCATGACGTGTCTTGAAGAAGAAATGTAGTGACCATCCCCCTCACGAGATGGCACAGTGTTCTTGCATGAACCAATGAGTACTCTAACTAGATCACCTCCCAGTAGCTTTTTAACTTGGGGAGGGGGGTGGTGATTTCACTAGTACTGGATTCAAGTTTGACGCTCTCTCCTAACTCTGTGGCAAGTACCCCAGAGGGTTCAGCAGTTATCTGAGCAACTCAAGCTAAAGACTCAGGTGGTGCACCTCGATTGGGATATTGAGTGTTAGAGACCTGAGTCATTTGCATATCCACTGACTCACCTAACTTGGCAGTTAGGATCTGACTAGAGTAAATACCTTATTTTAAGCGTTTTCTCCAATTACTTTCTACTCACTCGTAATTTTGATGTTTCTGTTTTCTTTTTAGTTTTTAGCTTTCAGCCTTAATTCTTTAATATGCACGTCTTTATTTTTAAGCTAGTCAAATAAACACTTTACAGATGGCCTAAATTTTGAATCTGTTCATATTTTCTTTAATAGCAAGATTTTGTAATGGCTCTACCTTGATTGAAAATATAACTGAAGTATATGACAACTAATTTTTGTGTGGTCTCTCTCCAAATTTGATCCAGTGATAATCCAAACCCTGACAAAAATTCAAAGCAACACCAAAAAACAAACAAACAAAAACCACTCCGTTTGATTTTATAGCCAACTAATTAAATTAAATCCCCTATGCCCCCCTTCTCTGATTTATCCCTCAAGGAAGATTTGGCTATCTTGGTGAAACAACCACTAACTTAGATTTCATCTGATGTAAGTCTCCATATGATTCCCAAGTGACAAAGATATACGATCTTTGGATATTCATTGAAAAGAAAAAAAAAAATACAATGTAAAGGACTGCCCACTGCTGGAGGATGAATCCCATCAGTACGCTCCCTCATCCCTTCTTCTATTGATGTATGGCTCCTAAAAACCTCTCCCTCCAATTTCACTCACGGATTGTGTCCCTCTGTGAGCAGCCATGTTTGCTAAAGCTGAAACGTCATGATGATGGATCACAACCAGGCACTCTATTTGGGGCTAGATGCCTGCGATCTGTCATTATGTGCAAATTTGCTTCTCGCTGGATCTGGGAGAGATAAATACGGAAGATGAAATAGCACATTGTTTTATATCCTGTTTTCAGTAAACGAACATGTAGCCCTATTAGAATCAGGGTCAGGTATCGTGGGAGTCCCTGCAGCCTGTGAGTGATGGAGGTGGGCCAGCTAAGGCCCCTCTAAGCCCTTCTCTTACTTTGTTCCAGATTTTCAGATGCATAAGAGCAACTAAGAAATGCTTATGGCCATCTGACTTAAACTCTATTTCATATTTGTTCTCTTCATGCTTGAACCCTCGACCTACTCCTCGTCTCCTCCAACTCACCCAGATCCTAATCCAAAGATGAATCCTTGGGTTCATTACAGATGATGCCATTTCAGTTTCCAGCAGGAGCCCTGGGGAAACTCTCACTATATCAGCTTTATCTCCAGTGAATATCAAATCATATTTCAACGTATAAAAGTGAGAAAGACTTTATCAGTTTTATTAAAGCTGTAAATTCTGTTATTAAAACCCGCCAAAGCCCGTGCTCCTAGAACCCTCATGGAGCATATTAACTCCTTCATTCTGCTTCTTTCTCTGCGGAGTCCTCCGACCAGCCAGACCACCAGGATGCTCCACACAGATCATGAGTGGGAACTACCCTATGATTCATGTCAGTGGCTTCTGTCAAGAAGGATATTTCTGTTTATTCTATCCAGATTGATATTTGGCAGTATGCTGTAACTCAAAAAGAAAAACTGCACGCATAAGGACTGCAGGCCAGGAGGGCTGCTGGCAGCTATGGTCTTGTAGACGTACAATGGCTACTTTGATTTGCTTGAAGCTGTCTACCCAGGAATCCCCATATGTGTCTCCTGTTCTCACTTCTCGTTATGACCTTCTTCTCCAGGCTCTGTAACATGATCTGACCCCAGCCTGGCCTGGATCCCACACTGCCTTTCCACTTCCACACCCTCCCCAGCCCTTGCAGGCATCTCACAGACGGTGCTGTCTCCTGAGTACGTGACGTACCTTCACACGGCTCAGATCTGCTCTGAATAGTCCATCCAGCTGGAATTCTCTTTTTGTCCACCTGTTGAAATTTTATACGTTTGGTAGGCACCAGGTCAAATACACATGTTCTAGTCTCCTCGGTTGGATCTAACTGCCTTTCCCCCTCTCTCTATACGCACTTAGCAGTCTTAGTATCTCTTCCTCATCTGCCTCCCTCCTTATGTCCAATGCTCATGATCATCCTGATTCACTTAGCACTCTTTCCAATACTAGGCATACAGAAAAATTTGCTTAAGAATCTCACATTCCAAAAGAAAGAAAGGGTGAATGGCTTACAGGGCAGAGTGTGGAGCTGAAAGAAGTCTGATGTGTGTTCTCCACTAGTTGGAGCAGCAATGGCTCTTTGGCCATGATGCTCAGGTGACACCCATGGATTCAATCTTTTATTCATCCCTTTAGTCAAACAACACCCTTTGGGGAGTAAGGCCATTTTACGAATCTGAACAATATCTCCATATTGGCAGTAGGGGATTATATTTCCATAACCTAAATACACCTCAAAAGACTCACTCACATCATAAAAGCCATTTATGAAAATCCCACAGCTAACATCATCCTCAATGGGGAAAAACTGAGAGCTTTTTCCCTGAGATCAGGAACATGACAGGGATGTCCACTCTCACCACTGTTGTTTAACATAGTGCTGGAAGTTCTAGCATCAGCAATCAAACAACAAAAGGAAATCAAAGCCATCAAAATTGGCAAAGATGAAGTTAAGCTTTCACTTTTTGCAGATGAGATGATATTATACATGGAAAATCCGATAGACTCCACCAAAAGTCTGCTAGAACTGATACATGAATTCAGCAAAGTTGCAGGATACAAAATCAATGTACAGAAATCAGTTACATTCTTACACACTAATAATGAAGCAACAGAAAGACAAATAAAGAACTGATCCCATTCACAGTTGCACCAAGAACCATAAAATACCTAGGAATAAATCTAACCAAAGATGTATAAGATCTGTATGCTGAAAACTATAGAAAGCTTATGAAAGAAATTGAAGAAGATATAAAGAAATGGAAAAACATTCCATGCTCATGGATTGGAAGAATATTGTCAAAATGTCAAGACTACCCAAAGCTATCTACACATTCAATGCAATCCCAATCAAAATTGCACCAGCATTCTTCTCGAAGCTAGAACAAGCAATCCTAAAATTCATATGGACACAAAAGGCCCCGAATGGCCAAAGTAATTTTGAAGAAGAAGACCAAAGCAGACAGCATCACAATCCCAGACTTTAGCCTCTACTACAAAGCTGTAATCATCAAGACAGGATGTATTGGCACAAAAACAGACACATAGACCAATGGAATAGAATAGAAACCCCAGAACTAGACCCACAAACGTATGGCCAACTCATCTTTGACAAAGCAGGAAAGAATATCCAATGGAAAAAAGACAGTCTCTTTAACAAATGGTGCTGGGAGAACTGGACAGCAACAGGCAGAAGGTTGAAACTAGACCACTTTCTCACACCATTCACAAAAATAAACTCAAAATGGATAAAGGACCTGAATGTGAAACAGGAAACCATCAAAACCCTAGAGGAGAAAGCAGGAAAAGACCTCTCTGACCTCAGCCGTAGCAATCTCTTACTCGACACATCCCCAAAGGCAAGGGATTTAAAAGCAAAAATGAATTACTGGGACCTTATGAAGATAAAAAGCTTCTGCACAGCAAAGGAAACAACCAACAAAACTAAAAGGCAACCAACGGAATGGGAAAAGATATTTGCAAATGACATATCGGACAAAGGGCTAGTATCCAAAATCTATAAAGAGTTCACCAAACTCCACACCCGAAAAACAAATAACCCAGTGAAGAAATGGGCAGAAAACATGAATAGACACTTCTCTAAAGAAGACATCCGGATGGCCAACAGGCACATGAAAAGATGCTCAACGTCGCTCCTTATCAGGGAAATACAAATCAAAACCACACTCAGATATCACCTCACGCCAGTCACAGTGGCCAAAATGAACAATGCTGGATGCTGGAGAGGATGTGGAGAAAGAGGAACCCTCTTGCACTGTTGGTGGGAATGCAAACTGGTGCAGCCACTCTGGAAAACAGTATGGAGGTTCCTCAGAAAATTAAAAGTAGATCTACCCTATGACCCAGCAGTAGCACTGCTAGGAATTTATCCAAGGGATACAGGAGTACTGATGCATAGGGGCACTTGTACCCCAAAGTTTATAGCAGCACTCTCAACAATAGCCAAATTATGGAAAGAGCCTAAATGTCCATCAACTGATGAATGGATAAAGAAATTGTGGTTTATATACACAATGGAGTACTACATGGCAATGAGAAAGAACGAAATATGGCCCTTTCTAGCAACGTGGATGGAACTGGAGAGTGTGATGCTAAGTGAAATAAGCCATACAGAGAAAGACAGATACCATATGTTTTCACTCTTTTGTGGATCCTGAGAAACATAACAGAAACCCATGGGGGAGGGAAGGAAAAAAAAAAAAAAGAGGTTAGAGTGGGAGAGAGCCAAAGCATAAGAGACTGTTAAAAACTGAGAACAAACTGAGGGTTGATGGGGGGTGGGAGGGAGGAGAAGGTGGGTGATGGGTATTGAAGAGGGCATCTTTTGGGATGAGCACTGGGTGTTGTATGGAAACCAATTTGACAATAAATTTCATATATTGAAAAAAAAATATGTATTGTATACTTGAAATTTGCTAATTGATATGTTAATTAGCTTGTTTGTGGTGATCATTTTGCAATGTATATATATCAAAATATCAAGTTTTATACCTTGATTATACAGTTTTTGTTAATTATACCTCATTAAGGCTGAAAATGGCAATTCAAAATAACATGATGCAGACCAATGCTTGTTGGTGTTACAGATCTTATCCTCTTAAATAAAAAAAATTGTTCTTTAGAAAAAAAATTAAAAAAATAAACTAAAAAATTAAAAAAATAAAATCAATTTTTACTGTCTTTAAAAAGAAAAGACTCACACTTTTGAAATGACTCATACTAATGAAAGCTACATTTTCCAACATTTCTAACAAAATAGAAAAAGAAAATATTAGAAGACCAGCCCACTGTTGGTGATGGGAATGTTGGTCATGGAGATATTTTTTTTTCCTGTCCCAGGTGTAAATGATAGCACTAGGGCAAAGACCACAGAGGCTGTGTCTTATTAGCCTTCGCTTCCTGAGTACCTAGAATACTACCTGGGCCATAATAGGTCTTAAGTGTAAGTGAGATAAAGGATAGAAAATCAATTGATAAATGTATTTGTACAATAAGCCGTGCTTCCAGAGTCACGCTCAGAAAGCAACACGAAGGCAGAGATGTTGGTCTATTTCATTGCTGGGTGTTGAAGCTTAAAATGTGCCTGCCAGGTGCTCAACAAATATTTGTCAAGTGAATGATTGAATGGGGGCCAGCTCGTGGAGGCCATAAAACCAGGTTAAACTTTCAACTCCATCCTAACATCAGTCAGAAGTCTAAATGTTTAAGCTAGAAAGCTACATGATCGGATTTCAGTTTCAAAGATCATACTGGCGGAAGAATAAGCAACGGCAAAATGGCATGCTGGAAAACTGTGAGGAAGTCTTTGCGCATATGTAGGTGACAGACTACACCACAGATGGTGGCAGTGGGCATGGTGGGGGCGGTGAAGATGGAGAAATGAGGAATAATTTGACAGAGCTTCAGGAGAAAGAATTAATAAAATGTGCGTATTGATCAGGTGTGGGTGGCAAGGTAGAGAAGTCAAGAGCAACTTCAGTTACGAACTGAAGCAAACAAGTGGGTAGGTTTGTTGTTGGCTAGATGCAGTAACGGCAGAAGAGTGGGGTCTACAGGGAAGACCGTGGTATGGCTGAATACATATGTTGAACATACGAGAACTGTACACGTCTCAGTAGAGAAGGCTAGTAGTTCACTGATTACCCAGGTCAGAAATTTAGGAGAGAGATATCACTTAAAAGTTAAGACACAATTAGGTGGTTGCAAATCACATGCCAAAGCCTGCCCACAAACTTGTTCAGTCAGCACCCCTGGCTAATTTTTGTGTCAGCTAATAACTTTTAAACATGACGACACTGCACCTAAAAATCCATATTTTCAGCTTTTTTCTTCAAAAAAATTGAAGCTGTAGTAAAATTAAACCCACATTCATTGCCTCGAGTGAGGAAAGAGTAAGGGCTTACGGAGTAGCTTCCCTCTTAGATGGACTTGTTCTGTGCAGGTGACCATAGAACCTTCATTCCATGCTGTCTCCCCTTCTTAGAGTTCAGGTAGCACTGTCTTGATGTTTGTGTGTCTGTCCTTTTTAGAGGGAAGAGAAAAGTGAAATCTCTCGCACACTACCATCTCCACTGAGAGTTGGAAAATGAAAACTACTAAGAGGATTATTTCATGGAAAAACATTTTTTTTAACCCCTGTCCTATATCAACGTGCTATCCATCTAGCACCTAAAGGCATTTGAAGTTGTGACCTCTGACGTAATTTCAAAAGAACTTTTGAGTTACTATCATGATACTTAGCTTAAAGATTCATTACCCAGAACCCAGCAGCAGACAGTTCTCTCTCATAAGACTGCATGATCTGGGGGTCAAATGCCATTCTTCCTTCATCTTTTTCTTGGATGCCATAGCAAACTGTTTTCACATTCCTGGTATATCGGCGGTAAGTAATGTATTTATAGTAAAATTATATATATATTGATGTTCTTTTCTGATGATATTACTGATATATATGCAGATTAGACTGTCACTTGATGGAGTAAGTGGGAAAGCCCTACTAGTGAGCCAACAATAGGTCACACTTATGTGAGCAATCACAGGCCTTGTGAATTTTCAAGAGATGTGGCACAGACCTGTTTACAGAATTCTAAAACCTCCTTAGGGAAACAATGATGCACATCTTATGTGAGGATGAAGAATTTATGTATTTAAAAAACAAAACAAAACTAAAGGCAGAAACTTGCTCTGCTCCATTGGGCCCAGGTCCTAATTCTGCCACAAACTTGCTGTCAGTCTTTGGACACATTAATTAACCTATCTAAAGCTTTCTATAAAATGACCTGAAATAATAGCTGGAAAACCTACTTCTTAGAACTATAGGAATTAGTAAGTAAAAATGCTTTCTAATTATTTTATATTTATTTTTGAGAGAGAGAGAGAACTCGAGCAGGGGAGGGGCAGAGAGAGGGTGGGACAGAGGATCTGATGTGGGTTCTGTGCTGACAGCAAATATCCCGATGCAGGGCTCAAACTCACAAACCATGAGATTGCGACATGAGCTGAACTCAGCAGCTTAACCGACTCGGCCGCCCAGGCACCCAGTAAAATTGTTTTCTAAAACTATATATGACATTTTACAATTGTAGCTCTGTTTTCTGGAGATAACAACAGAAAATGATGTATGTTGAATCTGCCTAAGGTTCAAACCAACTTTTCATCAGCTTTCTTCTGATTGAACACTACCATATTGATAGTTGAACGGTTGGTAAAAACAGAAACTTTGCATTGGTGTTCGGGGGGAAAAAAAATATATATATATATATATATATATATATATATATATATATATATGAAAGAAAAGTGTTTTCATACTGAACCGTCTTACAGAGACAACTTCTTGGCTTCCCTTTGGTACCTTTTAATGCTGATTTTATATCTAATAATTTGATACATTTTCTGAAAAGCCTGCCCCTCAGAGGCTGAGAGTTTGTGCCAGTTACTAAAAGGTTAGAAACATCAACTAACACTGCAAAAATAGTGTCTGCTGTCGCGGAGGTGATAGGAGTTGCAATGGTGCCCTCTTGTGAGGATGTTTTGTCAATGCAAATGCACCTCACAGATGGATGATGTAATATGTGGTTCTAAGAGGTTCTATAGTCTCAGCACTCATTTTAAGTGAAACAATTCTGCTGCCCTTTATTTTATATGTTTAAGAGGTTCTCATATGTGACAATCGTTGACCATGATCTTCTAATCCAAAAATGCCACCAGAGGTTGACTTTTACCACAGTATTTCTTGTGTTTTCTTTGTTTTTTTGTGATAGTATCCGAAATCTTTTGTTAGGAAATGGAGGTTTTTGAGTTTATATTTTGATTTGTTTTATTGAAGTGTTATACATATATATGTATAACTATTTTGCTCCTTTAAAAGAAGATGATAGGAATTAATAGTTATTATACACTCACCAAATGCAAGGCAATGTGCTTCATGTAAGTTTGTTGTTGTTATTGTATTGTTGTATCAACTTCTCTATTTTACTTAAGAGGGAAATTAGTGTCAGAATTCATGCAAATAGTAAATGATAAAACTTTAATTCAATAAATCTTTGAGTCCTATTAGTATTTAAGCATTCTAGGGACACCTGGTTGGCTCAGTTGGTAGAATATGCAACTCTTGATCTCAGAGTCATGAACTTGAGCCCCATATTTAAAAGAAAAAGATTCGGATATTTCAATTATATCTCAGTAAAACTGAAAAAAAAAAACAAAGATTAATAAAAAATACTTAAGCACTATAAAATAAACATATATGTACATATGTGTATACACTATTTTCATCCTTAAAAGATTTCATCATCTAAGGAGTGATAATAAAGTGCTGATGCACTGTGTTGACTGATGTGTATAAGGTACCTTGGAAGCACATGACCCAGACTGAGGAAAGCAGGAGAAGCTTCTCAGTGGAGATGACACCTGAGCTCAGACATGAAGGCTGAGTAACAATTCACCAGGGGAAGAAGAAGGAAGGTAGAAGAGTTTTTCTCAGGGTAAAGCCTAGATTCTATTCCATGATAATTGAGATTAGGTACAAGTGCCTCTCACAAATCTAAATATTAGTCTGTTTTAGAAGACTCAAGTTTCTCTCCCATGTAAGATAAATCTAGTGGTGAAGAGTTCATGGCTATTATGGCAGATCTGTGGCATCAGTAGGGTACAGGTTCCTCTCTTGCTGTCCACTATCCAAGCTGATGACTTGAGATCCAAGATGGCTCCTGGAAGTTCTGAAGCCCCAGCATCACATTCCCTGAACAGTTATAAGATGGAGGAAATGGAAAGAAGAATAAACATAAAGGACACCTCCCAACTGAATTTGCACCCTTTCAGATATCTTTTCTTAAGTCCCAAGCAGTACACCCACACCATCTTGTTGGCCATAACATGGACTCATGGTCACACCTTGCTGCAGGGGTGGCTAGAAATGTCTTTTATTCTGTACTGCAAGATGTACAATTAAAGCAGTGGTCTGGCCTGAAGGGAGGAGCCAAGATGGCAGAACAGCATGGAAGTTTTTTGTGTGTCTCATGTCCATGAAATACAGCCAGACCAACACTAAACCATCCTGCGCACCTAGAAAACTGATCTGAGGATTCACACAACCATCTGCACAACCTGAACCACAGAAGTCAGCAGGTACGTGGTGCGGAGAGGTGAACTGGGGGAGGAGAAGCTGCGGAGGGCAGGGAGCTGCTTTTGTGTGCAGAGAGAGGACACAGATGGGGGGAGTGGGATATGGGAAACCATCCCACCCAAAAGCAGCTGGAGAGAGGGTGGAAAAGTGGAAACAGTCACAGGGACTGAATTAAAAAGGGAGAAAGGAGATTGTTTAAATTCCATGAAGACTATAAACAGGGGGAGCACAGAGTCTGAAACTCTGCAGCTTGATACCTGGAGGTGCTCTGATGGGAAGGGCGAATCCCCAGGAGCAGAGTGGAGTTCGGGGTTCTTCAGGCCATATGGGGAGGGGCAGTTCCCCTGAGAGAAGGACATCTGGTAGGGACTGTGTGGGTTCCCCAAAGGCAAGGCCCCAGTGGACCCAGGAGAACAATCACATTCACTGGTGCTGGAACAAGGTCATTAAGGGTGAAGTCTGGTGCCAGATGTGTGTTGTGATTTTCCATAATCACTGAAACGCTGCTGCTACACTATCTTGCAAACTTTTTCTGGGGTGGGCTGGCACCTGGCCACAGTCTCTGGGCATCGGCAGCAGCATGGTCCTGCAAACGTTCCTGGGTGTGGTGAGCATCCAGCCATTGCTTGGTGAGACCCTCCTGCAGAGGGGCAGAACAGGTCAAAGCCACAGTCTCTCAGAAGAGGTCAGGAAAAACAGCCACATCTGAGACAAAACCCAGGAGGGAGGTGTTGCCTGGCACTTGGTCATGGACTGTGTAAAAGCAGGGTGAGGACGGAAACCGAAGACAAAGGACGGGTGCACGGTTGCTGATCAAGGAGAATAGAGTTCTGATACTAGAGACTGGGTAGCTGAGTGACCCATTTTCAACACTCCAGCACATGCGCATATGCACCTACAAGTGCCACAACAATCCACCCCAGTAAGCTAAGCAGCGCCATCTAGTGGAGAACAGAGCCATTACACTAAACCTCACCCAACTAGGCCAACCTAGCTCTTCAGAAATACAAGTCTCTCCACCTGCTTAGTTTAGGAACTATAAAGCACGTCATAGTTTGACTTCTAGGGGAAAACGAAGTAATTTCAGTAGTATTTCAGTCTGTTCACCAGTCCATCTATTCAATTTTCTTTTTTTTCTTTTTTCTTTTTTCTCTTTTTCGTTTCTCTTCTTTTTCTTGAATACAGAAAGAAAAAAATTCATTTTTATTTTCAATTTTTATTAAAAATATTTTAATTTTTTTCTACTATATTTTTTACTTTTGTGTAAAATTTTTCAAATTTTATTTTAGTCTCATCATTTCATTTTAGTCTAATTCAGTGTATTCATTTTTTTCAAATTTTCAAACGACTTCCTGTTTTTTTCCTTCCCCTTTTTCTCTAACCTGTCAAGCCCCTTTCAACACCAAGACCAAAACACACCTAGGATCTAGCATCATTTATTCAAGTGTGTGTGTGTGTGTATTTGTTTTTAATGTTTTAATTTTAATATTTTTTAATTTTAATTTTAGTTTTTTCTACCTCATTAATTCCTTTTCTTTTTTCAAAATGACGAAACAAATGAATTCACCCCAAAGGAAAGAGCACAAAGAAATGATAGCCAGGAACTTAGCCAACACAGATACAAGCAAGATGTCTGAACCAGAATTTAGAATCATGATAACAAGAATACTAGCTGGAGTCAAAAATAGATTAGAATCCCTTCCTAGAGATAAAAGAAGTAAAAGCTAGTCAGAATGAAATAAAAACAGTTATAACTGAGCTGCAATCTCAAATGGAGGCCACGGTGGCAAAGATGGATAAGGCAGAACAAAGAACCAGCAACATAGAGAACAAAATTATAGAGAATAATGAAGCAGAAAAAAAGAGGGAGATTAAGGCAAAAGATCACAATTTAAGAATTAGAGAAATTAGTGACTCATTAAAAAGGAACAACATCAGAATCACAGGGGTCCCAGAAGAGAGAGAGAAATAGGGGTAAAGGGTTATGTGAGCAAATCATAGCAGAAAAGTTTCCTAGCCTCGGGTAAGACACAGACATAAAAATCCAGGAAACACAGAGGACCCCATTAGAGTCAATAGAAACCAGCCATCAACAAGGCATATCATAGTCAAATTCACAAAATACTCAGGCAAGGAGAGAATCATGAAAGCAGCAAGGGAAAAAAAGTCCTTAACCTACAAGGGAAGACAGATCAGGTTTGCAGCAGACCTATCCACAGAAACTTGGCAGGCCAGAAAGAAGTGGCAGGATATATTCAATGTGCTGAATCAGAAAAATATGCAGCCAAGAATTCTTTATCCAGCAAGGCTGTCATTCAAAATAGAAGGAGAGATACAAAGTTTCCCAGACAAAAAAAACTAAAGGAGTTTGTGACCACTAAACCAGCCCTGCAAGAAATTTTAAGGGGGACTCTCTGAGGGGGAAAAAGATGAAAAAAAACCACAAATAAATAAAGACCAAAAGCAGTGAAGACTAGAAAGGACCAGAGAACACCACCAGAAACTCCAATTCTACAAGCAACATAATGGCAATACATACATATCTTTCAGTACTCACTCTAAATGTCAATGGACTCAATGCTCCACTCAAAAGACATAGCATAACAGAATGGATAAGAAAACAAGATCCATCTATATGCTGTTTACAGGAGACCCACTTTAGACCTAAAAACACCTTCATATTGAAAGTAAGGGGATGGAGAACCATCTATCATGCTAATGGTCAACAAAAGAAAACGAGAGTACCATACTTATATCAGACAATCTAGACTTTATTTTTATTTATTTATTTTAAAACAATTTCTTTAAAAAAATTTTTTTAACGTTTATTTATTTTTGAGACAGAGAGAGACAGAGCATGAATGGGGGAGTGTCAGAGAGAGAGGGAGACACAGAATCTGAAACAGGCTCCAGGCTCTGAGCTGTCAGCACAGAGCCTGATGCAGGGCTTGAACTCATGAGCTGTGAGATCATGACCTGAGCCGAAGTCAGACGCTTAACCGACTGAGCCACCCAGGCGCCCCCAGACAATCTAGACTTTAAAATACTGTATCAAGAGATGCAGAAGGGCATTTTATCATAATCAAGGGGTCTATAGACCAAGAAGACCTAACAATTGTAAACATTTATGCACCAAATATGAAGCACCCAAATATATAAATAAAGTAATCACAAACACAAAGAAACTCATTGAGAATAATTCCATAAGGGACTTCAACACGCCACTCACAGCAATGGACAGATGATCTAATCAAAAAATCAACAAGGAAACAATGGCTTTGAATGACACACTGGATCAGATGGACTTAAGACATATATTCAGAACATTTCATCCTAAAGAAGCAGAATATACATTCCTCTCCAGTGCACATGGAACGTTCTCCAGAATAGACCACATGCTGGGACACAAATCAGCTCTCAACAAGTACGAAAATATCAAGATCATACTGTGCATATTTTCAGACAACAATGCTATAAAACTTGAAGTCAACCACAAGAAAAAATTTGGAAAGGTAACAAATACTTGGAGACTGAAGAACATCCTACTAAAGAAAGAATGGATGGGGTGTCTGGGTGGCTCAGTCAGTTAAGCATCTGACTTCAGCTAAGGTCATGATCTCGCAGTCCAAGAGTTCAAGCCCCACGTCAGGCTCTGTGCTGACAGCTCAGAGCCTGGAGCCTGCTTCGGATTCCGTGTCTCCCTCTCTCTCTGCCCTTCCCCTGCTTGTTCTCTCTCTCTCTCTCTCTCTCTCTCTAAAAAAAAAAAAAAAAAGAATAAATATTTTTGTAAATTTTTTAAAGAAAATAAAAAAGTAAAAAATAAAGTTCTCCTGGAAAGAAAAAATTAGATAAAATGTATGGAAATGTATGGAAATCTGTTAATAATTTTATATCTAAGTGTTCCCACTATCCTTTGCTTTTTAATACACTGTCTAGAAACAGGGTCTCAAAACAATAGCAATCATTATTTTGCTGACAGATTTGGTAGTTGACTCGAATCAGCTGGGCAGGTGTCCCTCAGGGTCTCTTGCAGCTGCAGTCAGATAGTGGCTGCATCTGGGTTCCTTCTTCACTCAAGCAGACGGGGCCTGGGAGAACTGGGTCTCTTCAAGTGTGTCCTTCCTTCCTCCTCTTCTCCCGCCTCTCTGCCCCTCCCCTGCTCATGCTCTGTCTCTCTCTGTCTCAAAAATAAATAAAAACATGGGAAAAAATTTTTATGCTTCCTAATTTTGTATTTATCCTTTGAATAAAAGGTAAACCCAAAATTGAATTTACTTTTGCTGCTGTGTAGAAACCTGGGAACTGTGGGAAATCCTTATAAGATTTTTATCTTATGTTCTTGGTTATTAACTTGGACCCATGTGTTGTTACTAAAGTTCAAAGTGTGTCTTTGAAAGAAAATAATTAATTTTAAAACTTCTTCATATGTACAGTTTTTGCATGTATATATATATGTGGGGGGGGGTTGTTTTTATTTCTTTTTTTGATGTTTTAAGTGAAGTGGAAAAATACTCTGGCTTCTTAATGCAGAATTGATTTTACTGATACAACATTAATAACTTAAGTACTTTGAGTTATTTTCTCAGCAGCGACCTATTTGTGTAAATTCGTGTGCGAATGCCTGGTTCCAGGAGTAAAGCATGGAGTCTAGAGTTCCCCAGAACAGACAAAAGCTAGTTGACTTGTAGACACATTGGTCTCCTCAACTTGGCCTTCCCAAAGGGTGATGTTCCTATGTTAATGGTCCTCACTCAATTCCTTTGGGCTCAATATTGCTGAAACTAAGGAAGGGCAGCTTGGAGAATGTTGATATCCTATCAGAAGACAAGGCTGATTTTTAAGTCATTTTTTTAAATTAAAGAATCTGTTATGGTTTGACTTAGGCCCAAACAGGATGCTTCAAAACTTGGATCATTATTTAAATGGATAACCCTTCACAAAATGTAACAGCCAGCTCTGGCTTTTCCATTCTTACCTTGAGCTGCCCAGCATCCTGGTGGGTCCACTAGGCATACAGACAATATGAGAAGGTCCTGTGGACAAACAGGCTCTGGTTACACGATATTTGTGTTTCTCATTGCCTAAGCACAATGACTTTGCCATAGCAGTTGCTTAATAAACCACTTGTTGAGCTTAAAAAAAAATTTAAAGAATGAATGGGCTAACCAAGAAATTGAAGAGGAAATTATAAATTTCATGGAAGCCAATGAAAATGACAACAACACCTACCAAAAGCTCTGGGACGCAGGAAAGGCAGTCATAAGAGGAAAGCATATAGCAATCCAGGCATTCCTAAAGAAGGAAGAAAGGTCTCAGATACACAACCTAACCTTATGCCTCAAAGACCTAGAAAAAGAACAGCAAATAAAACCCCAAACCAGCAGAAGACAGGAAATAGTAAAGATTAGAGCAGAAATTAGTGCTATTGAAACCAAAACAAAAAAACAAAAAACAAAAAAACAAAAAAACAGTAGAACAGATCAGTGAAACCAGAAGCTGGTTCTTTGAAAGAATTAACAAAATTGATAAACCACTAGCCAGTTTGATCAAAAAGAAAAAGGAAAGGACCCAAATAAATAAAATCAAGAATGAAAGAGATCACAATCAGCAGAACAGAAATAAAAACAATAAGAGAATATTATGAGCAATTATACACCAATAAGATGGGCAATCTGGAAGAAATGGGCAAATTCCTAGAAACATATACACTACCAAAACTGAAACAGGAAGGAATAGGAAATTTGAGTAGACCCACAACCAGTAAAGCAATCGAATTAGTAATGAAAAATCTGCCAAAAAACAAGAGTCCAGGGCCAGATGGCTTTCCAGGGGAATTCTACTAACATTTAAGGAAGAGTGAACACCTATTCTCTTGAAACTGTTCCAAAAATAGAAATGGAAAGAAAACTTCCAAACTCATTCTATGGAGCCAGCATTGCCTTGATTCCAAAACCAGACAGAACCCCACTAAAAAGGAGAAGTATAGACCAATTTCCCAGATGAACATGGATGCAAAAATCCTCAACAAGATATTAGCCAACCGGCTTCAACAATACATGAAAAAAATTATTCACCACAACCAAGTGGGATTTATACCTGGGATGCAGGCCTGGTTCAATATCTGCAAAACAATCAATGTGATTCATCACATCAATAAAAGAAAGGACAAGAACCATATGATCCTGTCAATAGATGCAGAAAAAGCATTTGACAAAATACAGCATCCTTTCTTGATAAAAACCCTCAAGAAAGTAGGGATAGAAGGAGCATATGTCAGATCATAAAAGTCATATATGAATGACCCAATGCTAATATCATCCTCAATGGGTGAAAACTGAGATCTTTCCCCCTAAGGTCAAGAACAAGACAGGGATGTCCACTCTGGCCACTGTTCTTCAACACAGTATTAGAAGTCTTAACCTCTGTAATCAGACAACACAAAGAAATAAAAGGCATCCAAATTGGCCAGGAGGAGGTCAAACTTTCACTCTTCACAGATGACATGATACTCTATATGGAAAACCCAAAATATTCCAACAAAAAACTGCCAGAACTGATCCATGAATTCAGCAAAGTCCCAGGATATAAAATCAATGCACAGAAATCGGTTGCATTCCTATACACCAACAATGAAGAGAAAGAAAGAGAAATCAAGGAATCAATCCCATTTACAGTTGCACCAAAACCCATAAAATACCCAGGAATAAATCTAACCAAAGGGGTGAAAAATTTGTACACTGAAAACTATAGAAAGCTTATGAAAGAAATTGTAGAAGACACAAAAAAATGGAAAAAGATTCCATGCTCCTGGATAGGAAGAACAAATATTGTTAAAATGTCAATATAACCCAAAGCAATCTGCATATTCAATGCAATCTCTATCAAAATAACACCAGCATTCCTCACAGAGCTAGAACAAATAATCCTAAAATTTGTATGGAACCAGAAAAGACACTGAATATCCAAAGCGATCTTGAAAAAGAAACCAAAGCAGGAGGCATCACAATCCCAGACTTCAAGCTATACTACAAAGCTGTAATCATCAAGACAGTATGGTTCTGGCACAAGAACAGACACATAGATCAATGGAACCAAACAGAGAACCCAGAAATGGACCCACAAATGTATGGCCAACTAATCTTTGACAAAGCAGGAAAGAATATCCAATGGAATAAAGACAGTCTCTTCAGCAAGTGCTGGGAAAACCGGACAGCACCAGAAGAATGCAGAAGAATGAACCAGGACCACTTTTCTTACACCATACACAAAAATAAACTCAAAATGGATGAAAGACCTCAATGTAAGACAGGAAGCCATCAAAATTCTCGAGGAGAAAGCAGGGAAAAACCTCTTTGATCTTGGCCACAGCAACGTCTTACTCAACACGTCTCCAGAGGCAAGGGAAACAAAAGCAAAAATGAACTACTGGGACCTCATCAAAATAAAAACCTTCTGCACAGTGAAGGAAACAATCAGCAAAACTAAAAGGCCACTGACAGAATGGGAGAAGATATTTGCAACTGACATATCCAATAAAGGGTTAGTATCCAAAATCCGTAAAGAACTTATCAAACTCAACACCCAAAAAACAAATAATCTAGTGAAGAAATGGGCAAAAGACATGAATAGACACTTCTCCAAAGAAGACATCCAGATGGCCAATGGACACATGAAAAGATGCTCAACTTCACTCATCATCAGGGAAATACAAATCAAAACCTAAATGAGATAGCACCTAACACCTGTCAGAATGGCTCACATTAACAGCTCAGGCAACAACAGATGTTGGTGAAGATATGGAGAAAGAGGATCTCTTTTTCATTGTTGGTGGGAATGCAAGCTGGTGCAACCACTCTGGAAAACAGCATGGAGGTTCCTCAAAAAATTAAAAATAGAACTACCCTATGACCCAGCAATTGCACTACTAGGCATTTATCCATGGGATGCAGGTGTACTGTTTTGAAGGAACACATGCACCCCCATATTTATAGCAGCACTATCAACAATAGCCAAAGTATGGAAAGAGCCCATATGTCCATCGATGGATGAATTGATAAAGAAGATGTGGAATATATATATATATATATATATATATACACATACACAATGGAGTGTTAGTCAGCAATCAAATAGAATGAAATCTTGCCATTTGCAACTATGTGGATGGAACTAGAGGGTATTATGCTAAGTGAAATTAGTCAGAGAAAGACAAAAATCTTATGACTTCACTCATATGAGGACTTTAAGAGACAAAACAGATGAACGTAAGAGAAGGGAAACAAAAATAATATAAAAACAGGGAGGGGGACAAAACAGAAGAGACTCATAAATATGGGGAACAAACTGAGGGTTATAGGAGGGGTTGTGGAGAGGGGATGGGCTAAATGGGCAAGGGGCAGTAAGGAATCTACTCCTGAAATCATTGTTGCACTATATGCTAACTAATTTGGAGGTACATTAAAAAAAAAAATAAAAAATCGGGGCGCCTGGGTGGCGCAGTTGGTTAGGCGTCCGACTTCAGCCAGGTCACGATCTCGCGGTCCGTGAGTTCGAGCCCCGCATCGGGCTCTGGGCTGATGGCTCAGAGCCTGGAGCCTGTTTCTGATTCTGTGTCTCCCTCTCTCTCTGCCCCTCCCCCGTTCATGCTCTGTCTCTCTCTGTCCCAAAAATAAAATAAATGTTGAAAAAAAAAATTTTTTTTTAAAAATAAAAAATAAAACAAGTTAAAAAAAAAAGAATACATTTACATGTTTCTGTTCCAACTAATAGGAGCAACAATGAGTATATAGAATATGATACATACCCCAAAATTAATGCCCCATGAACATTAACATTCATGAGTAAACACAAGCCTTTTCACTATCCAGTATGTGTAGATATCTGTCCAAGTAAATTATTAGAAATCTGTTAATGTGAAGTTAAACCATTGCAGATTATCACACAAAACAGCAATAGTTTAGGTTGATGTTAACAGCTTTTGTCAAAAAAATCACTTTCACATCAATTTATTTTTTCATTTTCAAAGATTTTTCAGGATACAATACCTAGGGGGCACCTGGGTGGCTCAGTCAGTTAAGTGTCCAACCTCAGCTCAGGTCATGATCTCACCATTTGTGAGTTTGAGTCCACGTAGGGCCCTGCACTGACACCAGGAACCTGGAGCCTGCTTCGGATTCTCTGTCTCCCCCCCTCTCTCTCTCTCTGCCCCTCCCCTGCTTGGACACTGTCTGTCTCAAAAATAAAGAAATAAAACATTTTCAAGAATCTCTTGAGAAAGGATACAGTACTTCATCCCAGATTTTAAGCATTTTAAAAATATCAAATAAATGCTTGATAACATCTAAAGGAAAAACCCATCACCACTGGAAATTTGTCCAGAAAAAATATACTTGTACTTACAGGATAGAAAACCAATTGCTATGTCATCCTGATGCTGAATTATGCCTTAAGCACCAAATCTGAAAACACAGATGTGTTAAATGCATAAACACTGAAGTAACTAATGAGGGCAGTACTGCCTGCAAGAGGTCTAAAAACCGGTTTCAACGCTGGAAGCTCTGTGTGTGCTCTCGCTCGCTCCCGTTGTGAGGTCCTACAGTGGCAGCGGGTTCTTTCTAGTTGGAGATGGTATCGCTCCTGGCCCAGGCCTGCTTCCTGCCGTGAAATATGTTAGGTGGCCTACAAATCAAACTGCTGGAACGTTTTTCTTTTTATCAGAGACAGACATTTAATAAAGCAAAAATGGATACGCATTTGTATTCGTTTTCTCTCACTGGATAAAAATTACCAGGTTAGTGGCTTCAAACACCACCAGTTGTCACATGGTAACACGTGGATAAACCTTGAGGGCATAATGCTAAGTGAAATAAGCCAGCCACATACTGTGTGATTCCACTTATATGAAGTATCTAATGTAGTAAAATTTATGGAAACAGAAAGTGAAATAGGGGTTACCAGGGGCTGGGGGGTAGGGTCGGGGATAGAGAGCTGTTTAATGGGTATAAAACTTCAAAATTGTAAAATGAAAAAGTTCTGGAGATCTGTTTCACAATAACGTGAATACACTTACTACTACTGAGCTGTATACTAAACAATGGTTAAGACGATGGGGGCGCCTGGGTGGCTCGGTGAGTTAAGCATATGACTCTTGATTTCAGCTCAGGTCATGATCTCATGGTTCATGAGTTCAAGCCCCACATCAGGCTTCGCATTGACAGCGCAGAATCTGCTTGGGATTCTCTTACTCGCTCTCTCTTCCTGCCCCCTCTCCTACTCTCTCTCTCAATCAATCAATAAATAAACACTTAAAAATTGTTAAGATGACAAATTTTATATTATGCAATTTTTACAACAATTTTTAAAACGGGAAACAACTTGGGGCAGCTGGCTGGTTCAGTCAGTAGAGCACAGGAGTCTTAATATTAGGGTCGTGAGTTTGAGCCCCACGTTTGGAGTGAAGCCTACTTAAATAAATAAATAAGGAAACAAAAAAAAGGACTCCTGCAAATATGGCAAAAATGATCGGAGTGATGAGTAGTACAATCTTCTGAATCTCCTTGTATGTTTGAATTATTTTGTATTTAAAATTTTTGGAGAACAAATTAAAAAAAACAAGAAAAACAGTGCTAATTTATTAGCTCACATTGATAGGTCAAAAGTTTGGCATGGCATGACTGGATTTTCTACTCAGGGCATCCATCACAAAGCTGAAATCAAGGTATCAGTTTGAGTTCTCACATAGAGGCCCTGGAAGAAAATCCATTTCAGTTCCTTGTAGTTGTAAGACTGAGTCCCCATTTCCTTGCTGGTTCTCGGCCTGGAGCCACTCTCAGTTCCTAGATGCCACTCTGAATCCTGTGCCACTTGGTTCTTGCAGTTTTTTGTTTGTTTGTTTGTTTGTTTTAGTTTATGTATTTATTTTGAAGGAGAGAGAGAGAACATGAGCAGGGAAGGGAAAGAGAAGAAAGAATCCAAAACAGGTTCCATGCTGTCAGCACAGAGCCTGAAATGGGTCTGGATCCCACCAACTGTGGGATCACGACCTGAGTTGAAATCAAGAGTCAGACACTTAACCAACTGAGCCACTAGGTGTCCCGCTCTCCCCCCACCCTCCCCGTTCCTGCAATCTTTAAGCCAGCCATAGCGTGTCATGTTCTTCGCACACTTAGAATTTCTAAGTTCCCTTCTGTGACCAGCTGGAGAAAACTGCTTTTTAACAGACTCACGATTAGGCCAACACACATAATCTCATATTTTAAAGGCCAACAGAGCCCTATGACATAATCTAATCATTGGACTGGAGGTCATCATATGCATGGCCCCGGGGATTATGCAGTATCCCCGTATACTAGTATATATACTATATATACTCCGTATACTAGTGTATACTAGTATACACTAGTAGGGTGGGAAATCTTGGAATTCTGTCTACCCTCACATCCATTCTGAACTCGGCTGGGGTGGGAGTGGAATGCAGAGAATGGCGAGTAGCTCCTGAAATTAGAACTCTAACATGAATAGCAAATTGTTAAAGCCTTATTTTCCTAGAACTACTACTGAAATGTCTAATTCCCATATTAGGCAAATATCCATTCTTTACTTTTCCTGATTCCTTTAAATTAAATGAAATTTAAAATACCCTGAAGAGATTTGTGTGGGATTTGTTGTCACCTGGGGGTTTGGTCTAATAAAGCAGGAGATTGAGTTGTTACATATTCCCAAGCAGTACCTCAAAAAGCACTGAAATATCTGATTATTGGATAAATATCATCCCTCAGAGTCTTCACATGACACCACTTGATAAACCTGCAAAGTAAGTAAAAGAAATAATTTTGTTTTAAGTTCCTTAAGGCAATCACTGGAACTCTGAGGTTAAGCTTCCACACCATGAAGTTCCTCCCTCCCTAAGCCTCTGGTTTTTGTTCCTTGTTATTTTTATTCCAAATAATATTTCCAAACATACACATCTATAAAGTTCAGAGCCTGGAGCCTGCTTTAGATTCTGTGTCTCCCTTTCTCTGCCCCTCCCCTGCTCACACTCTGTCTCTCTCTCTCAAAAATAAACATAGGGGCACCTGGTTGGCTCAGTCTTTTAAGAGTCGGATTTCAGCTCAGGTCATGATCTCACAGTCCGTGAGTTAGAGCCCCGAGTCGGGCTCTGTGCTAACAGCTCAGAGCCTGAAGCCTGCTTTGGATTCTGTGTCTCCCTCTCTCTCTGCCCTTCCCCTGCTCATGCTTTGTCTCTCTCTGTCTCAAAAATAAATAAAAACATTAAAAATGTTTTTAAATAAATAAAGATTAAAAATAAATAAATGATAAAGCGTAAATACAGCTAGAAAGCAAGCAGATGGAAATATTTTCAACCTTATTAATAATGAACAAAATTCAAAAACACTCAAGAAGCGAATACCACCTTTTTTTATGTAACATCTTTATGAGACATAATTCACATACCACACAATTCATTATTTTTTAATGTTTACTTATTTATTTTGAGAGAGAGAGAATGTGCAAGAGTGGGAGAGGAGCAGAGAGAGAGGGAGAGAGAGAGAATGCCAAGCAGGCTCTATCCTGTCAGCGCAGAGTCCGATTCAGGGCTTGATCTCACAAACCGTGAGATCATGACCTGAGCTGAAATCAAGAATCAGTGGCTTAGCCAGCTGAGCCACCCAGGCACCCGTCACAACTCATTATTTAAAGTGTGTAATCTGGGACACCCGGCTGGCTTAGTCAGAGGAGCTTGTGACTCTTGGTCTCGGGGTGGTGAGTTTGAGACCACCCACGGTGGGTAGAGATTACTTAAAGAAATAAACTTTAAAAAAGAATAAATAAAGTGTATAACTCAATGGCTTTTAGTATATTTACAAAGTTGCACAACCATGACCACAATTGATTTCAGAATGTTTTCATCACCCTAAAAAGAAACCCCATATTTCTAACCAAACCACCCTGCCCTGGGCACAACTAATCTATCTCCATAGAATGGCCTATTGTGGACATTTCATATAACATATGGTTTTTGTGTGGCTGCTTCTTTCATTTAGTAATATTTTCTTAACGTTTATTTACTTTTGAGACAGAGAGAGACAGAGCATGAACGGGGGAGGGTCAGAGAGAGAGGGAGACACAGAATCCAAAACAGGCTCCAGGCTCTGAGCTGTCAGCACAGAGCCTGATGCGGGGTTCGAACTCATGGACTGTGAGATCATGACCTGAGCTGAAGTCAGACACTCAACCGACTGAGCCACCCAGGCACCCCCATTTAGTAATATTTTGAAGGCTCTTCTGTGTAGCAACTTCAAGTGGTATCATTTTTATCTAATAAGTTAGATTTTAAAACTTAATGATGTAATGTTGGTAAATGGTCTTCTATTGCTAGTATCCCAGTTTTATAAAGAAATTTGAGGGGCGCCTGGGTGGCGCAGTCGGTTAAGCGTCTGACTTCAGCCAGGTCACGATCTCGCGGTCCGTGAGTTCGAGCCCCGCATCAGGCTCTGGGCTGATGGCTCAGAGCCTGGAGCCTGTTTCTGATTCTGTGTCTCCCTCTCTCTCTGACCCTCCCCCATTCATGATCTGTCTCTCTCTGTCCGAAAAATAAATAAACGTTGAAAAAAAAATTAAAAAAAAAAAAAAAGAAATTTGATAATATGTCCTAAGAGTCCACAAGGACTCCCTTCTTGACCAAACTTTAGTTAGGCTCCTCTGAGCTATCTTTTTTGATAAAGCCTCATCCTTGGCCTATGCTCCTTGGCCTGCTGAAACCGGTGTGGCAAGAACTGCCCTGCCCTTCATACCTAATCAAGTTCCTCGTCCCTTCTGCTATCAACATCAAATCAGATTCTCTTCCTCTCACCCTTAATGTTTAATCAAGTTCCTCTTAGTAATTTTCTGTCCAATGATTCCCACTCTGCCCATTGGCTCTAAGTCCCTAGCTGCCCTTGCTGCATTCCGAGGTCAGCTTTATACCAAAGTCTCTCTTCTCTACTACAATAGTTCGAATAAAACCTGTCTTGTCATTTTATTTATTTTATTTTATTTTATTTTATTTTATTTTATTTTATTTTAAGAGAGAAAGAGTGCACATGAGTGGGGGTGGGGACAGAGGGAGAGAGATAGGGAGAGGGAGAGAGATAGAGAGATAGAATCTTAAACAGACTCCATGCTCAACTCGGAGCCTGACACAGGGCTGGATCCTGCGACCTGAAGCCAAAATCAAGAGTCTGCCACTTAACCAACTAGGCCACCCAGGTGCCCTATCTTCCCCTTTTAAAACAAGTGTCTGGTGCAATTTCTCTTTGACAAGTTCTAAAAATATTAAATAAGTTTTGATTTAATAAGGTCATCTCTGACAGTTTTTCTTAAGGAAATAATTCAGAGTCTAGTGAAAAGATTTATTCATAAATTTGATAGCAGTGAAAACATAGGCAAAGGAATAGGTACAGATAGTTCTTCAAATGTCCAAACTTAGGGGAACAGTGAGCAAACCAAAGTGTAGCAATTCAATTGTGTATACTGTAGGCATTAACAGGTATATTTATGAAGGTGTAACAATATGAAAAATATTCATTATGTTACAGGGTGCTTGGCAAAATTTGTATTCACTATATTTTTAAGTATTTTTAAAATATAAACTTGGTCTTTTCTACAAGTCAATGACTTTTTCTAAAAAAATATTGGGGTTTTCAATATGAAAAGAAATATAAGAGCTATAATCATATGTAAGTGTGGGTCTTGCTTGGGATCTGATTTAAACAAAATATGTGTAAAAAATATTTTAGGAACAGTAACAGAATTGTGAATATGGACTAGTTATTATCTTATGTAAATATATTTTACAGTTTGCATGATGTGGAAAAAGACATCCTTAATTATTAGGAATAGAAAATAAACTAGGGATGAAATATCATGATCTGAGATTTGCCTTTAAGTTCTCCTGGAAAGGGCACACCTGGGTGGCTCAGTTGGTTGAGTGACCGACCTTGGCTCAGGTCATGATAATGCTGCTCTTGGGTTCAAGACCTGCGTCAGGCTCTGTGCTGACAGCTCAGAGCCTGGAGCCTGCTTCGGATTCTGTGTCTCCCTCTCTCTCTGCCCTTCCCCTGCTTGTTCTCTCTCTCTCTCTCTCTCTCTCTCTCTCTAAAAAAAAAAAATGAATAAATATTTTTATAAAATTTTTAAAGAAAATAAAAAAGTAAAAAATAGAGTTCTCCTGGAAAGAAAAAAATTAGATAAAATGTATAGAAATGTATGGAAATCTGTTAATAATTTTATATCTAAGTGTTCCCACTATCCTTTGCTTTTTAATACACTGTCTACAGGGTCTCAAAACAATAGTAATCATTATTTTGCTGACAGATTTGGTAGTTGACTCGAATCAGCTGGGCAGGTGTCCCTCAGGGTCTCTTGCAGCTGCAGGGTCTCTTGTGGCTGCATCTGGGTTCCTTCTTCACTCAAGCAGATGGGGGCTGGGAGAACTGGGACTCTTCAAGTGTGTCCTTCCTTTCTCCTCTTCTTCCGCCTCTTCTCATTCTCTCTTTCTCAGGTGGCTTCTACATTTGGTGGCTGCAGAGAAAACAGACTTCTTACATGGTAGCGGAAGCCTTGAGCAAGTGTCCCAGTAGAAACCAGCAGGAGCTGTGTGTTCTTTGTTACTGTCTAGACGTTACTCAGCAGTGCTTCAGTTATATCTTAGATAAATGGTCTGCTCAGGGCAAGTGGAAGGGCCATAGGCTCCACCGTTTAATTGCAGAATGGCAAGCAAGGTCACATTGTAAGAATAGCATTTGAAATAGAATTATTGTTCCAGGCATCTTTTAATAACATCTGCCACACTATATGATGGACGTTGGGGATTTGTCATCATATTCTCTTTACTTTTATATATTTTGAAATTTTGAGGCACCTGGGTGGCTCAGTTGGTTGAGCATCTGTCTCTTGGTTTCAGCTCAGGTCATGATCCCAGGGTCATGAGATGGAGCCCCGGCTTGGGCTCCATGCTTAGTGTGGAACCTGCTTAAGATTCTCTGTCTCTCTCTCTCTTTCTCTCTCTCTCTTTCTCTCTCTCTGCCTCCTCCCCCAGTCTCAATTTCTCTCTAAAATAAAAATAAATAAATTAGAATAGAATAAATAAATGTTATATATTTTGAAATGTTTATTTTTTGAATTGAGGGAAAAAACTAAAAGGAAATGCATCAGAGTGGGGACAGTAATCCCATCAAGTAATTTTCCATTCTCTTAAATTGCCTATAATGTTATATTCTATAACTTAAGAAAATTGATAATCTAAAAAGAAACTTCCTCTTAATCCCTTTCCAATAGCTAAAAGCAATCAGGATATCCTAACACTCTAAAAACAAGCCATAATAAACTATCATTAAATGCTAAGGCCATTTAAATCTCTCATATCTTTTCCTTTTTGTTATCCTAAGGTTGGAGCAAAGGCAAGTATTTGTATCTTGGCTTGGATAAAAATCAGATTTTATTTAAAGCAGGCACCCAGGTCACTGGATGAGTTAATTAATATGTAAATCATCTAAAACAGTGTGCAAAATTGGGCAGACATGCATCAATACATCTTGTAAGAGAGATGATCCATAGTTGTAATCAAGTTCTGGGATGAAAAGTTTAATGATTACAACTGTTATTGTTGTTATTTCTAAATAAGTATAACATGTTTCTCTAGCTCTATGTGTTACTAAAAACATAGAGATCACATTTCTCCCTCTCTGACTGGTTATTTCCCCTTGATCTTCCCCCACCTTATTCACACCCATCCGAATAGATTGTTCTTGCCAACTTTTCCTCGAAACCATAAGGTAAGAGGCAAGCATAAAGCTCTGGCCATCCTTTTAATAATAACCCCCCCCAAAAAATTTCACAAGACTGTGACTCTATATTTTTAAATCTAGGTATTTGAGGAAGAATATTCCTGATGCTACAATCCTCTATCCAGTGTACATTATCTTGTATTTTGTTAATGATTGGTGCTACTAAGAAATCACTGAATTGGCATTTTCAGCAGGTTCCCTATGTCTTTTTCCAGGACGTTTTGGGTCACATTTTTTTTCTTAATTTTTTTTAATGTTTATTTATTTTTGAGAGAGACAGAGACAATGTGAGTGGGTTAGGGGCACAGAGAGAGGGAGACACAGAATCCGAAGCAGGCTCCAGGCTCTGAGCTGTCAGCACAGAGCCCGACGTGGGGCTCGAACTCATAAGCTGTGAGATCATGACCTGAGCTGGAGTCAGATGTTCAACCGACTAAGCAACCCAGGCACCCCTTGGGTCATATTTTAAATCAATTTATTTTCAGGTTTGTGATACTATCTAAATCATTGGGTCCATAATCTTCTAGGTTGCCTAGGTTGGGCTGTATTTATGTTGTTCTTTAAGACAGAACTTCAGCAACTGATTTTAGGCATTAGTTTGCTTTATTTTGGGGGGAAAAACAGTCTCATGAGGAATGAAAAAAATAAAACCAAAAGAATAAGAAAAACATACAAGCATGCAGTTTTAAAAAATAAATGTTCTAAGAAACCCAGCAAGAACCTCATGCTGATGGTTTCTAGTCCTTTTGTATATCTTACTGGACAAGTCCATTCATTTCTGCACACCAACTACTAATTATGGACCAATCTCCACAGCTATATCCCCAGAACTGATACAAAGAATGTGTGCTGGTCTATAATCCATTATTTATAATTCTGAGGTCAAATAACTACTCTGGGGGGCACCTGGGTGGTTCAGTCAGTTAAGCATCCAACTCTTGGTTTCAGCTCAGGTCATGGTCTCACAGTTGGTGAGTTTGAGTCCCACATTGGGCTCTGTGCTGACAGTGTGGAAACTGCTTGGGATTCTCTCTCTCTCTCTCTCTCTCTCTCTCCCTTGCTCTCTGCCCCTCCCCTGCTTGTGCTCTCTCTCTCTCTCTCTCAAAATAAATAAATAAACTTTAAAAAAAATAACTACTCTGAAAATTGAATGTTTTTCTATAACTCATTTGGCACTGAAACATGACCTGACCTGATTCATTTGGTAATGAAACATGACCTGTATTGAGACTACTTTTAGTCATTTTATATTCTTCTTAGTGTAAATACTCATAAATTACCGTAGAACTGTTAAAATATTTGATACCTGCATGTTCTTCTATCCCTCCTCTGGGAGTGTTATATAACACAGGGTACCTGAATCTGCTAACATGTCTGAAACAGAAGATTTTCTATACAAAACACATCCAGACCCATGGGCTTTCTCTAAAGGATTGTAGGTCTAAGCAAACATTTATTTAATATATTCAGTCTAAGTAATTTTGAGCATTAAAACACTCCAAAGACATTTTAACAATAGAATAAAGATACAAAAACATATCAGTTAATTTCATAGAAAGAACATTTTAATGAACTCTGTAATGAAATTATAAGTCTTTATGAAGTTCTAAAAAATTTGAAAAAGAAGAGTAATAATCATAGCTAATATTGATTCAGCCCTGATAAATTGCTAGGTATTCTATTAAGCAATTTACATACATTATTTCATGAATTCCTCTAAACTACCATATGAAATAGGTATTTTTAGGGCGCCTGGGTGGCTCAGTCAGTTAAGCATCCAACTTTAGCTTGGGTCATGATCTCAGGTTTGTGAGTTCAGGCCCCATATCAGGGTCTGTGCTGACAGCTCAGAGCCTAGAACCTGCTTCAGATTCCATGTCTCCTTCTTTCTCTGCCCCTCCCCTGCTCGCACTCTGTATCTCTCTCAAAAATAAACATAAAAAAATATTTTTATTATATTTATTATACTTACTCTATATACTTGTAAATAAGGAAACTAAAGCACATAAATAACATTCAAGAATTCTCTTTTCTTTTCTTTTCTTTTTTTCTTTTCTTTTCTTTATTTTTAAGTAGGCTCCAGGCCCAACTTGGAGTGTGAACTCATGACCCTGGGATCAAGAGTTGGATGCTCAGGGTGCTTGGGTGGCTCAGTTGGTTGAGTGTCCTACTCTTGGTTTCGGCTCAGGACATGATCTTATGGTTCATGGGTTCGAGCTCCACATCGGGCTCTGTGCTGACAGCCCGGAGCCTACAGCCTGCTTCGAATTCTGTGTCTCTCTCTTTCTCTGACCCCTTCTCTGTTCACACTCTGTCTCTCTCTCTCTCTCAAAATAAATGAACATTAAGAAAAAATTTTTAAATGATAAAAACATTATTTTAACCTTATTTTAGTGCTGCAGTCTGATTCTCCTCATTTTCATTCTCAATATCATCTATAAAGTAGCAAATAAAAATTAATAAACTTTTAAAAAAGAGATATGACAGCAGAAATAACATCAATAGAAGAGTTTGAAAATAAAGTTGAGGGCACAAAGCAGGAGTAGAACAAAGAGACAAAAATAGGGGTGCCTGGGTGGCTCAGTCAGTTAAGCATCTGACACTTGATTTTGGCTCACGAGGTTCGGGAGTTTGAGCCCTGCATTGGGCTCTTCACTGACAGCGTAGAGCCTGTCTGAGATTCTCTCTATCTGTCCCTTTCTTTCTGTCCCTCCCCACCTCTCAAAAAATAAAAAAAAAAAAAAAGAGAGAGAGAGAGAGACAAAAATAAAAGCAGAGAAAACATATTTCTTAAAAATAGAGAATCTGTTGGGGCACCTGGGTGGCTCCATCAGTTGAGCGTCCAACTTCAGTTCAGGTCATGATCTCACGGTTTGTGAGTTCGAGCCCCCCATTGGGCTCTGTGCTGACAGCTCAGAGCCTGGAGCCTGCCTCAGATTCTGTGTTTCCTTCTCTCTCTGCCTCTCCCCTGCTCGCTTTCTGTTCTCTCTCTCAAAATAAATAAACATCATAAAGTTAAAAAAATATTTAAGAAAATAGAGAATCTGTCTAGGAAATAGATCATCAAATAATAGGAGTTCTTCAAAGAGAAAACAGAGAACATAGAGAGGAGAAAATTATCAAAGAACTAATGCAAGGACATTTTCCAGAATGGATGGACACATGTTTCCAGACTGGAAGGGCTCACTGAGGGCCCAAAACAATGTTCAGAAACAAAAATGGCACCTAGGGACATTATCAAGGGTGTTCAAAAGAAATGATCCATAAAGCAGAGGAAAGAGAAATGGGGAAGATGGTAGAGAGAGAACAGATGAGATTCAAAGAGTTTAAGAGGAATCAAGATTAAAAATACTATGTTTAACTATTCAACAACAATACTAGAAGTTTTAATTCATAGGAGATCATGCCTATAAATTTCTGAGAGAAACTGATGTCAACATTGACTTTATACCTACTGTGTAGTAGGGTGAATGTACAAGGGTGGTTGTGTGGATACGCAAAAATCCAGAAGCTATCTAAATATATACTAAGAGAAGTGAAATAAACTATAAAAAATACATATAACATTAAAAAATTATAATAGTTATACAAATAAAGTACGAATAATTATAACAATGTTTTCACCATTTAAAACAATTCACTCAAATTTTATTGAAGAGTGAAATTAATCATATGTACTGACATGGAAAGAATGCCATTATATATGATTAGGTTAAAAAAAGTAAGTTTCAAAATAACAATGTACAGTATGATAGTTTTTATAAAAGAATATAGAAAAATAATATATAGAAATATACAGATATATAGATAAACTAATTGAGAAGAAAGAAAAATCCCCATGTCATCAGTGACTACCTTTGGGGAATATCTCTTAGAAGTTTAGTTTATACTTTTTACTTTATACAGTTCTATAGTAGTTGAGTTTTTTCCTTAAAATGTGCAAATTAATTTTTAAATATGTATATATTTCATTTCTTTGTGATGACAGCACCATCTAGTGGCGTAAGCTTTTTAAATATTTTAACTTTAAAATAACATGAAATTTAATAATAATTTAATATTAAAATAAAAACTAGAAAAAATTAAATAAAAGTTAAAAATTAAAACAAGTAACCACAGCACAGGAAAAAAAAACCTGTTTTTAACATGGCATTCAAAAGAACAAATCCTTATAACTTTATTTTAAAAGTTCATCTCTTAGAATAATTTCTGATATATTAAATGGAAAATTCAAAATACATGGGATGCCTGGGTAGCTCAGTGGGTTAAGTGTCCAACTCTTGATTTTGGCTCAGGCCAATACACGGAAGAAACAATTGAGAAGATGAAGGAATAAAGTAATCTTATATACAACTTTAAATAAAAATCGTTAAAAAAAGGCTTTTGCTCGTTGCGTCCCCGAGAGCAAGATGGGACACCAGCAGCTCTACTGGAGCCCTCCCAGGAAATCCCGCCTGGGTTCCGGTTCTTGCCGCATCTGCTCAAACCCTCGTTGTCTGATCCGGAAATACTGCCTCCACACATTCCACCAGTGTTTCCATCAGTGCGCAAAGGATGGAGGCTCAGTGGGTTGGATTAAGTGAACCCCCTTGAATCCAAGATTCACTGCAGGTACCCAACATTCCTACCTTAATGGTAATTATTTGTACATAAAATAAAAAGACTTCAACAAATTGATTAAAATTTAAAAAAAGAAAAAAAAAAGCAGAATGGAGGGCTCCTGGCTGCCTCAGTTAGTGGAGCATGTGACTCTTGATCTCCAGGTGGTGAGTTCAAGCCCCATATTGGGAGTAGTTTCCTTAAAAGAAGAAGAAGAAGGAGAAGGAGGAGGAGGAGAAGAAGAAGAAGAAGAAGAAGAAGAAGAAGAAGAAGAAGAGAGAAAAGAAGTACACAGGCATCAGATGGAAGAGAAAATTGTACATGGAAAATCTACTGATGGATCTATTAAATAAGAAGATATAAAAATGTGACTTCCTATATGCATGTGGCTATGGCTCCAGAAGAATGCCAGAGAAACACACTTTGAATATATTAATGGATGTCAGAGCAAAAGAGATGAAATAAAAGGGAAAGAATGAGAATTTGGGGACAGATTCTCCAGGGTTGATGATCACAAGGCTAAATCCTGGCAATGGCAATGAAAGGATGGGCTGAATCTGAGAGAAATTATGAAAAACAGCCTTGGACTTGAAGAAACAGAGAAATCCAAGATGGTATCAGATTTTGATCCTGGATGAGAGATACAAGGAAGAACAGAGTAGTGCTATTCAGTAAAAATAAGAGAGGTCTATACGTAATATTAAATTTTTTAATAATCACATAAAAAAAGATAAAAAAGACGGGCACCTGGGTAGCTCAGTTGGTTAAAGGTCGGACTCTGGATTTCAGCTCAGGTCATGATCTCACAGTTGGTGAGTTGGAGCCCCACATCGGGCTGTGCACTGATGGTGTGGAGGCTGCTTGGGATTGTCTCTCTTTCCCTCTCTCGGCCCTCCCCCACACTCTGTATCTCAAAGTAAACAAAGAAACTGAAAAAAAGATCAAAAAGAAAAAGGCAAAATTAATTTTAATATATTTTATTTAATCCAATACATCCAAAGTATGATCATCTCAATGTAGAAATTCAAAGTATAAATGTGTATTTCATACTCAATTGAAAGCAAATTGTTGGAGGTACAGAACAAATACGCTCAGCATTGGCTGTGGAGATTTGGATAGTCACACACATGAAATGATACAGCCATGAAAAATGACCAAGAGAAGAAACTTGCCAAAGCATGTTACTCAGCAACATTAGTTGCTCTAAAAGCTTATTTTTTTAATGGCCAACTAACCACAGAATCTTCATGTGTTTGAAAGACCGAAGAGCACATATGAGCAAGATTTTTCAACCTGTAAATAATGTTCTGGACATACGAATTTAGCAGCCTCCACTGAAAGGCCTCAGTTCAGGAGTATTCATTTATTGCTAAAGTCCCTCCAGAAGTGTTGCTCTTACTCCTTAATTAGTTAATGAATTAGTTAATGCTTCTAAAATAAAAAAAAAATAATGAATAAGGAGAAAATACTGAGATCTCCTGGTGGAGTAAACAGCAAAAGGGGTACTTACAATACAATAAAAACCAAGACAAAGTCCCAAGATAAACAGTACCTTGGAAAGTTAATTGTTTACCAAACTCTTCATTTGTTCAGCCTGACTTATTGTTAAAGAACACTATAGAAATTGACCTGTGTTCAGACACGTCACTCCTATAAACCACCTGTTGAATCTCAAGTATGCTGAGCGGAGGGAACAGCGTTTACTTGCTCAAAGCTGTATATATTAGCAGTATTTACAGAAGGGCATGTGATAGAAAAAGTAAATAGCTGAACTTATTCAGTTTCCTGTTTCCTTCTTGATTCTTCAGGAGGGGGTGACTTTTTTTTACCTTTGGAAGTACATATTCTTCTTGGACAAATCTTAATTAAAATTCCAGGTAGATTAGTAAACTTTGGTTAATGAATTGGCATCAGGAAGCACCAACGTTTTCATGGCCTTGTAGAGTTCAGTGAAAATGTTTATTAAGGGACACCGCCTGTCCTGTCCTGTCCTGACCCCAAGACACTGAAGACTCTGTTTGAATCAGGCTCATGGGTTTCTTCCTAGCCACTGTCAGGGACAGGAATGCTTCTGGTAAGTTTTTATAAAATTCTCATATTTTCTTTACCTCAAAATGAAACTTTGTTTAAATTAGTCCATATTGACTAGCAATATATTTCATTGCCACAAATATGAAATTCCACTTACTGTTCTTTCCTGGAGATTTTTTTTCTTTAGCATGAAAGAAATATGGCTAAAAAGAGGAAGAAGAAATCTGTGCTTTGTGGAACACCCTTTCAGGATATTTTTCTTCTCTTTGCTCTCTATGATTGATTTCTTTGTGCTAGTATTTTGTCCCCCAAGTTAGAAGAAATGTATTTTCATTTACTTCCTAGGTAGAATTAAGCAAACTAAATCACAGGACCTCATTGAGTTCTCGTATTTTTGTTGAAAAGTACTATTGTTGAAATTATGATACTGTATTTTGGTGAAAGCCAGAAACGATTTCAAGAGAAACATTTCTGAGGGACATAGTTAAATAATGCCTTCTTTATTTTTAATTTAGGGCTAAAAGCAGATAAATGATAACATGTCCTCCTGAATATTTTTAAAGACTTTTTGTAACACAAATCTGATGATAGCAATCTGTAACCAACATTATTTTGTTCTAGATATTCAGCCAACATTCTGAGGTAAAAATGTTATAAGATATGCCTCAGAAATTCAAATTGGGGCAAACTGAGGCTATTGAGTTGCCTATTGTTCGTGTGATAAGGTATAGAAAATCCACCCGGTCTCATAGGGTTTCTCTCTGTTGGGACAGAGCAGTAATTACATTATCAACAATTAAAAGCAAAAATTCTCCGGGATGCAATATTTACAATTAATCTACAGAAACACACACACAAAATGCTGCTTTTCATATTCTCAAGTCCAACTAAGAGTCTTTTTATCTAGGACTTTAGCAGCAAAGACATTTTGTTCCTTAATCGTTAAAAATTTTCAAACATACAGGGGCGCCTGGGTGGCGCAGTCGGTTAAGCGTCCGACTTCAGCCAGGTCACGATCTCGCGGTCCGGGAGTTCGAGCCCCGCATCAGGCTCTGGGCTGATGGCTCAGAGCCTGGAGCCTGTTTCCGTATCTGTGTCTCCCTCTCTCTCTGCCCCTCCCCCCGTTCATGCTGTGTCTCTCTCTGTCCCAAAAATAAATAAATGTTGAAAAAAAAAATTAAAAAAAAAATTTTTCAAACATACAAAAAAGAAAAATAATTATACCATGAACACCCAAATACCTACCACATAGATTCTACAATTAACATCTTGTTGCATTGGCTTCTTCACATACTATCCAATACCCCTCCGTCTATTCATCCATCTATTCATGTTCTTTACTTTTATTTTTTTAGAGCACTTTTAGGTTCACAGCAAAATTAAGACTGAAATACAAATATTTCTTATATCGCCTCAGCCTCTATACATGCACTGCCTCCCCCATTATCAATATTCTCCCACCAGTACATTATCAATATTCTCCCACTAGTACATTTGTTACAACTGATGAACCTAAATCGACACATCATAATACCCCAAAGTCCATAGTTTATAGGAGGGTTCACTCTTGGTGTTGCCTATTCCCCCATCCCTGGCAACCGCTAATGGTTTCATCATCTCTGCAGTTTTGCCCTTTCCAGAATATCATGTAGTTGGAATCATACAGTATGTTACCTTTCAGATTGGTTTCTTTCAGTTCGTAATAGGCATTTTGAGGTTCCTTAATGTCTTTTTTAATATTATTTTTAATTAAAAAAATTTTTTTAATGTTTATTTATTTTTGACATCAAGAGTGTGCGTGTGTGTGTGTGTGAGTGAGGGAATGGCAGAGAGAGAGGGAGGTAGAGAATCTGAAGTAGGTTCTGTGCTGTCAGTGCAAAGCTGGACGTGGGGCTCAAACTCACAAACCATGAGATCATGAGTTGAGCCGAAGTCAGATGCTCAACTGACTGGGCCACCCAGGTGACTGTTTAATGTCTTTTGGTAGCATGATGGCTCATTTCGTTTGAGAGCTGAATAATATTCCATTGTCTGGGCATACCACCATTTATTTACTCATTCACCTGCTGAAGAACAGCTTCAAAATTTTGGCAATGATAAATAAGGCTGTGTGCCAGTTTCTGCACAAGATACATTTTCAACTTTGGGCAAATACCAAAGAGAGTGGTTGCTGGATCATATGGCAAGAGTTATGTTTAGTTTTGTAAGAAACTGCCGAATTGTATCAAAAAATGGCTGTACCATTTTGCATTCTCATCAGCAATGAATGATAGTTTCTGTCTACATCGTCACCAACATTTGATTCTGTCAGTGTGCTGGATTTCTAACAGATGTGTAGTGGTATCTCATTGTTGCTTCAATTGGCCTTTCTCGGATGATATATGATATGAAATATCTTTTCATATGTTATGTGACATCTGTATCTTCTTTGATGAGATGTCTATAAAGGCCTTCGTTGTTTTTTTTTTAATTGGGTTGTTTGTTTTCTTACTATTGAATTTCAGAGTTCTTGGTATATTTTGGAAAATGCTGCTTTATCAGATTATGGGTTTTGCAAGTATCTTCTTTCAGTCTGTGGCTTATCTTCTCACCCTCTCAACATGAACTCCTCGCAAAGCAGTTTTTAATTTTAATGAAGTCCAGATTCTCAATTCTTTCTTTCTGGATTATTCTTTTGGATAGTTTTTAATGGTTTGGGATATACAGTTTAAAATAAGAGGATATAACTCCAGAAGAGCCAGATCCATCCATCCATCCATCCATCCAACCATCCATCCCCCCTTCTTTCATTCACTCATTATCCAGCCAGCCAGGCAGTCCCATGTTTGGAGACATGTAGTTTAAAATAAGAAGATTCAACTCAGGAAGAGCACAGGGTGAGGTGTGGGAAAAGGCACAGAGCTTCTGTGTCCTGTCCAGGTGTGCCACTGCCCCCAAATCAACACATGTTCACCAACCTGGAGGCTCCATCTTCCTTACTTCTATGATGCATTTTAAGTTTGCAGACCTCAGTATACTTTACCTAAACATTTAGGTATGTAGATCACTAATTCGAGTTCAATTGTTGTTTAACTTTTTCCTTGAGATAAAGTTTATGTACAGTAAAATGCCCAAATCTTTAGTATACTATCAGATGGGTTTTGATAAATATATACATCTGTGTGATCCAGACCCTTGTCAAGATATAAGACATCATCATCCTTCCAGATCTAGAAAGCTTTTTATTCCCCTGCCTAGTCAGGGGAAGCATCCTGCCTGTCCTTTATACAGTACGTATGCATGATGGCTTTTTTTAGGTTCATTCATGTTTTTGTGTGTATCAGTAAGTCATTGCTTTTTTATTGATAAGCAATATTCCATTGTATGAATATACCAAGGTTTGTTTATCCATCCTTTTGTTGAGGGGCACCTGAGCTTTATCCAATTTTTGACTATTATGAATAAGCCTGTTATAAACATCCTTATACAAATCGTTTTTTGGACATATGCTGCTGGGTCATAATGTAGTAATAATCTTAGTTGTATAAGACACTACCAGAGCCTTTTCCAGAGTGATTGTATCATTTTATCACCCTCACCAATATTGTGTGAGAATTTCAGTTGCTCCATATCCTTGTCAATTCTAAGGTTGTCAGCTCGTTCAGTATTTATTATTCTGGTGGTTGGGTAGTGTTGGGTCATTGTGTTTTTATTGGCATTTACTTGATGATTCATGTTGCTGAGCATTTTCCCATGGTAATTTGCATACCACTGTTAAATGTGTATTCAAATATTTGGTCCATTTAAAAAAATGGATTGTTTGTCTTTTTATTATTGAGTTGGAGGCATTTTTGTAAGTATATATTGCAGTTACAAATCCTTTGTCAGATACATATTTTGAAATATTTTCTCCCAGTCTGTGGCTTGCTCGTTCACTTTCTTAAAGGTGTGGTTTGGTAAGCACTAGTTTTAAAGTTTGATGAAGTCTAATTACCTATTTTTGCATGGTTATTAATTTGTGTATACTATTTTTAAAAGTCTTTTTTTTTTTTAACTCAAGTTGCAAAGATACTCTTCTATGTTTTGTTTTTCCTTTTTCCCTAGACGTCATCATTTTGGCTTTTACATTCAGCTCTAAAACTATGTGTTTGTGTTTGGTGTGAAACAAGAGTGGAAGCTCTTTTCTTTCTTTTTTAATGTTCCACCACTTTTTAAAAATTTTTTTCTCTGTCTCCCTCTGTTCCTCCCCTATTTGTACTCTCTCTCTCTCTCTCAAAATAAATAAATAAACTAAAAAAAATTTTTTTTACCCTTTTCCACTGGATTCCTTCAGATACTTTGTAAAAAAATCAAATGACCATAAAGGGTAGATCTTAATTCTGGATTCTTGATTCAGTTCCATTAAATTATTTGTCTCTTCTTTATAGTAAGTTGCCAAGTCAGGTAATATGAGTCCTTTAAGTTTACTCTTCTTTTTCAAAAATATTTGGATGTGCTACCTCCTTTGCATTTCCATAAAAAGTTTAGAATCAGATAATCAATTTCTGCAAAAAACTGTGGTAAGATTATGACCATGATTCCCTTGAATTTATAGGTTAAGTTAGGAATAAATTTAACAATACTGAGTCTTCTAACCCGTAAACATGGTGTACGTCACAATTTATTTAGATCTTATTTGATTTCTCTCAGAAGTGTTTTGCAGTTTTAAATGTAGAGATCTTTTCTTTTTTTTTTTTTTTTACATAGATGGTCATAGAAATTTTATTCATAATTGTCCCAAACTGGAAACAACCCAAATATGCATATCAACAGATGAATTGATAAGCAAAATGTGGGATTTTCATAAAATGGAATACTACTCAGAACAATAATTAATTGAATGAGATTTATTCTCAGGAGGGTTTTTCTTTGGGTTAGAGGCTAAGGATTATTGGGTGAAAGGGTACTCTGACAGAAAGTAGAACAGGGGTCCCCTATCATTGAGAAAGTCAAGAAAGGGGTAGGAATCACTTTTATTAAAAAAAAAAAAAAAAAAAAAGCTAAGCCCTCATTACAGTGACAATTCCAATTCTCCCATGGCCCAGGGGTCTTTCCAGCCCCATCCACTATTCTTAGGGAGCAGGTATGTGCCCTGCGGCTGGAATCAGATGACCCCACCCTACTTCAGTGAGGCCCTGCTGTGCCAAGCCAGCTGTCTTCCCCAGCAGCCTTCATGTCCCTTGATCTGTGCAGCCCACTCTTCAGCCCTGTTAATTTATTTATTTTTAGAGAGAGATAGAGAGAGTGGGGAAGGAGCAGAGAGAGCGAGAGAATTCCAAGCAGGCTCCATGCTGTCAGCGCATAGCCCAATGTGGAGCTCCAATTCATGAACCATGAGATCACGACCTGAGCTCAAATCAGGAATCTGACACTTAACCTACTGAGCCACCCAGGGGCCTCTATTTATTCTCTTAATATAGGAAATCACATTGATTGAATGTCAAATTTTCAACCTTAGGATAACCTGGGATAAACACTACTTGGTCATTCTATTATCCTTTTATGTACACCACTGGATTTTATTCTGTTCTTATTCTGTTCGGATTTTTCTGTTTATATTCATTAGGAATATTAGTCTGCAGTTTTCTTTTGTTGTTTTTCTAATATCTATCAGGTTTCTTTACCACAATTAATGTAAGCCTCGTAAAATAATTGGGAATTCTTTTCCTCTGCTTCTATTTTCTGGCCTTTGGAATCTAGGGATCTAGAAATCATAGCACTGACACACAGGAAAAGAAGCTATGGCCAATTACTCATTTCCAAAATAGAGTCTGTAGTTGCAAAGTGTTAGGTCAGTAAGACTGTGCTGTCCAGCAGCCCCACGGCCCACCATCACAGTTATGCCTAAGATGTGACACATAACCTCCAGCCTGGACAGCAGACTCAATTTAATGAAGTATCTGATGCTTTGTCTTGGCTCCCACTTCCGGGGGCTTTGGCCAGCTCAAGCAGTGTTTACAGGAAGAACACGCAAGAGAGCCACCTCAATCTGTCCAGACTTCACCACTCACTACAGTCACACAACACACGCTCTGCAGGGCAAAGGAGTCACAAAATAGGAAACTGTCTTTATCTTTAAATAGAAACTTTTCAATGTGAAGTTTGATTGGGAGGTGACTATAAATATGTCTGCTCTAAAATGGCAACAAACACGGGCAAAAAAAAAAAAAAAATAGGGTAGCTCCTGCCAAGTTTTAGGGAAGCCCAAAGACTAGAGATACACCAGACATCACCTGGAATTCAAGGTGCTTGGATCATGGCTATAATGCCCTATATGTCTTTCTTCTATTTTAACTATCTACCACAAACAAAATGATTGAGTGAATGTCTAATTCAACCACAGTGACTGAAAACACTTAACAGCATCTAAGCAGAGCCAACAATACGGCCATAAAATAAGATACAAAACGTTTGAATAATTCATCTAAACTCTCTCAGGTTTAAAAGCATTGGAGCTACTCAGTTGTGGGTGGACTTACGTGGTTCCACACCGCCTAGAAGAGCAAAACACTTTGAAGAACAAGCAAAGAGGAAAATCTAAAGATACTTGCATTAATGCTCTCTTGGACCAAAAATAGACCTCCAATGGCCCTGAACTAATAAAGACTTTGGAGATCTATTATTTTTCAATCCTAAAGAGATTCTGACTGTTTTTGAGTAAAGGATGAATATCTAACTGGAGATGAAAGAGTAAAGAAAAAAATGAAAGTTCATATTCTTAGCATGAGCATGAGCTTGAGTTAAATACAGCTCAAATACAGTTAAATATATATATATCCTTAGAAGGTAGAAGAGAAAAAAACACCTGAGGAAATCTACACCTTTGAGAATCACAGATTTGGTAATGCTTCCTTCAGCAGTATAAAGCTACTGCCTAAAGGATTCCTTGAGAATATCAAAATGAAAACATGAACCCTTCCAGGATTTTTTTTCCCTATTTTTCTTTATTTTCCAAAATTCTCCAACAAATATCACATTTATAATCACTAAAAAATCAATAAATGTTACTTTTAAATTACCCTTTAGAAATCCTGAAAATGATATTAAATAAATTGGAAACCAATAAATACATCAGGAGGGATGAAAATAATCTCTTTAAAATAAATATGTAGTTAAAACCTGAGAATTTTTGAAGACGGACCAAATAGAGACACAGATTAAAATTAAGGGATTTATTTTTTACAAAGAACAGATCTGCAGAGGCAAATTAAACTTAAGAATTTCAGGAAGCAGGGGCACTGGGTGGCTCAGTAGGTTAAGCGTCCAACTCTTGGTTTCAGCTCAGGTCATGATCTCACGGTTTCGTGCGTTTGAGCCCCACTGGGGGGGAGGGGGGATTCTCTGTCTCCCTCTCTCTCTCTGCCCCTCCTCCACTCGCACTGTCTCTCTGTTTCTCTCAAAATAAATAAATAAACTTTGAGAAAGAAAGAAAGAAAGAAAGAAAGAAAGAAAGAAAGAAAGAAAGAGAAAGAAAGAAAGAAAGAAAGAAAGAAAGAAAGAGAAAAGAAAAAAGAAAAAAAGAATGTGTGAAAAAAAGAGAGAATTTCAGGAAGGGGGATATATCTCAATGACTAATTTACTGAGCACCCACCAAATGTAAAAGCAATATTGGAGGTACTTTATCCCATACGATTCCCCCTAAAACTCCAAAAAAGTGGACTCCCTAAATGTGTAGATTAAGCAAATCCAATAACCACAGTGTATTTGTCCTGTTCTTATTGAGCCAATAACCTTGTTCGAAGCAGTGTTTTCACCCAAGATTTAAATGCCATCGTAGAAGACCAACTCATTGGCATAGGTGACATAAAGCTGAAAGAATTTGCAAATATGTGGGATGATAAAAGAAGGATCCAAAAATGGTCTCACACAGGTAGGTAGATGGGCTAAATCTAAAAATATGTAATTTAGTGGATAAAAACTATAAAAACCAAACAACCAACTATAAAAGAATTTAATATAAGAACTATGATTTGACAATTTGGAAATAATGCAGATAAAAAAAAAAGACAGGGAGGGTTTAGTCTGACAGTAAGTATAATATTTTTAAAAATTATGCCTGGGGCGCCTGGGGGACTCAATTGGTTAAGCCTATGACTTTGGCTCAGGTCATGATCCCGCAGTTCGTGAGTTTAAGCCTGCATCGGGCTCTGCACTGGTGGTATGGAGCCTGCTTGGGATTCTCTCCCTCTCTCTCCCTCTCTCTGCCCCTTCCCCACTTGTGCTCTCTCTCTCTCAAAATAAACAAATAAACTTTATAAATAAATAAATAAATAAATAAATAAATAAATAAATAAACAAATAAATAAAAACTAGGCCTGATTTGGAACCAGATCATTGATGAAAGAGAAGAGGTAAAAGGCAGTGGACACTACCACTGCTCTTTGGACTCTGGGCAAGCTATTAAAAAACATGGTCTTCAGCTTGGATACATCACTTAAAAGACTTGGAAGCTAAGGAGAGAAATCACAAGGGAAAAGAGACATGGCACTGTGTCATATGAGGACTATTTGTTTAGAGACAAGACAGGAAGTAGAACATGTTATAGATTCATTGTCTTCAAATATTTGAACAGTCCTCATATGAAAGAAGAACTTACTAGCTCTGCATTTAAGAACTGAATTGTAATGTCTGTGATGAGAAGAATTCAGCTCATCTAAAGAAAGAGTTTGCTAATGAGCAGAGAGCTAGCCAAAGGTTAAATGAGTTGCTTCCAAAGGTAGTGAGTGCCCTGTCACTAGAGGAATTCAACCTTAGGCTGAGCATCTGTTCTGCCAAAACAGTTTAGGGAGAATTCAATCATCAGGTAGTGTATAAGCAAGGTGGTCCTTTCTTCTTTCCAAACCTGTAATTTTATTTAGGGAAAAGTTCTCAGGAAGAAGATGGCTTTTTTAGCTAAAGTTTGAAGAAAAGATGGCTTGAAATATGGAGTTGCCCAAGACAGGAGAGATCAGTATGATGGGGAATCCAAAATAAAGATTAAGAAAATCAATCAAGGAGACATTTAGAACGTTGAAACATAAAGTAGAAACAACAGTACAAGAGCTGGGAACACATTTGTCATTCAGCAATGCAGCCAAGAGTATGAGTACCCGTTTGGGCTGCTATAACAAAAATACCACAGACTGGGTGGCTTAAACAACAAACATTTATTACTCACAGTTCTAGATTCTGGGAAACCCAAGATCAAGACACTGGCAGATCCCAGGTCCAGTGAGGTCCTGCTTCCTGGTTCATGGGCAGCTATCTCCTCACTGTGTACTCATGTTGCGGAAGGGGTCAGGGAGGACTCTGGGGTCTCTTTTGTAAGGGCACTGATACCGTTTATCAGGGCTCCAGTCCTATCATCTAATCACCTCTCAAAGGCTCCACCTCCAAAAACCATCACATTAGGGGGATTGGATTTCAACATGAGGAGTCTGGGGGGACACAAACATTCAGTCCATAACAAGGAGCCTACAAAGAGTTCAGGAGCATATAATACAGAAACAACGTGGTGGTGGTGTTTCAGAAACTAAAAGGACTTGTTTTGTGGATGATATTTACACCACGACAGAAACAAATACGGGACCATTTTCACTCCTACAAACACAACAGAAAGAGGTGCAATTGATTTCAGACTATTTAAATAAGGCAATTGTTCCATGCAGCAGCTGAGTGTTGTTCAGAAATTTTAAAGGAGACAGAGATACTTTGTCTCCAAAACACAAAGAGCAAACAACTGCCGCAGGCAAGGGGAATGGTGTGGGCGTTGGGTTAGTGGCCAGAGCCTGTGCTTTAAAGTGAGACTATGCGGGGGCGCCTGGGTGGCTCAGTTGGTTAAGCCTCAGAGTCTTGATTTCAGCTCAGCTCATGACCTCACGGTTCAAGTCATGATCTCACAGTTTGTGAGTTCGAGCCCCACTCTGTGAGTGTGGAGGCTGTTTGGGATTCTCTTTCTCTCTGTCTCTCTCTGCCCTCCCACTCACACACTCTCTCTCTCAAAAATAAATAAATAAATAAACTTTTAAAAAAATAATAAAAAAAATAAAGTGAGACCATGTGAATATCTGTAAATAGTATAGCTTTTAGACTTTTCCCCCATGGCCTCTGAAAACAAGAGGAGGAACTTGCAGAACCTCATAGAATTTTTTTTAGCCTATAGCTTTCTGATAGAGTTGGTTTAAGAATTCAAAATACTAAAAAAGTCCTTGGTGCCCAGAAAAGTTTATTTACTTACTGTGAATGAGCCCTTTGTATTGGGTCTGGCAGACTTTTCGTCAGATGAAATCGGTCACTTGACCCATTCCCTTCAGCTCTCAGTGCAAACACAAGGCGTTCACATGAGGAAGGTGATTCAACAAAAAGAGCATGTTCCGCACAGTCCCCAAGAGATCATAACAGCACTCGAGAGTTTATTCCAACATCCATGGAATAAATGGATGAGACATAAGAAGAGCCTAGAGCAGCAAGCCACCACCAGAGAGAAAATAAATCAACACGGCACCAGGATCACATCCCCACCTTGCCAGCAATAACGGCGGCAAGGAAAACCGTCCATCCCAACAAGGCCGTCCATTCTATCAAATCCTTAAGACCATTTCAAAGCACACTTCTTGTGCTCTGAGTGGGATTTGCACAAGTAATAGAGCACTTGATATCGCCAAGATTTCTGAATATACCTACAACCCAGATTTTCCCACAGCTATGAAATTTGGATCTCTGCATCAACTTGCTTGTGTGCTTTTTCTTTTAATTAAAAAAAGTTTTTTAATGTTTATTTATTCCAGAGACAGAGACAGACAAACAGAGCACAAGCGAGGGAGGGGCAGAGAGAGAGGGAGACAGAATCTGAAACAAGTTCCAGGCTCTGAGCTGTCAGCACGGAGCGCATCTCCGGGCTTGAACTCATGAACTGTGAGATGGTGACCAGAGCTTAAGTCGGAAGCTTAACCTACCAAGCCTCCCAGGTGCCCCACTTATATGCTTTTTATGTTCCCTCATTTATTCACTTACATTCATTTCATGAACATTTATAGAAATATTTAGGGCATACCATTTTGGGGAGCTCTACGGATACAGAGGTAAACAATCAGAATTCTGGACCTGTTTTCATACAGTTTTATTTTATGAAGACAGACAAATAAACAAAAAAATTGCAATGGGTAAGAAACGGCAAGGAAAAGAAAACAGGACAACGACGAGTGCTCAGAGCTGGGTTTAGATGGGAGGCAAGAGAGGCCTCTGTGGGTAGCGAGTGATTGAACGGAACAGGAAATGATGCCCAAGAACCAGATCCGGGGAAATGTGAAGGAACACTTCAGGCCCTGGCAGGGAAAGAGCTCTGTGTCTTGCTCAGTAGGGTGTGATCGTTGGGTATGACCAGAAGGAGAAACAAAGTCAGCGTGCAGGAGCATGGCCAGTATCACAGACACCATCATCACAGAGATTGTGGGCACGTGACCCAGGGCCTTGTAGGGAAGGGCTGGGAATTAAGACTTTATTCTCAGTGGAGCCATTTGCAAATTAAGCAGCGGAGCAGCGAAGTCTGATTTACTTATAAGGATCATTCTAGTTGCTGGAGGACAGCATGGCTGTAGGATCGTGGGCTAAGATTAATCTAATGACCCAGCTCCCTTCTGAGATAGAGAAGTAATGTATGAGCTAAATTGGTTTCTAGGGATTTTCTAAATAATAATGACAGATCAAGGTAACCATGCTTTAGTTATTACTATATGATTGTAACTTAAATCAACTTAGGTAAGCTTAGATATACTTAGATGTGATACGATATTCAGTATGATAAAAGGAGTACAATTTATTTTTTTCATATGTAAAAATAAGTATGTGTTATCTATAATCTGCTACTAAATAATAAATTCAGTTATTCCTACCCTGTGAGAAGCTACAGGGGAAAGTGATTCATTTATATATCAGGTAAACCGAGGTGGACAAAAGTATCCAGAGATCAGACTTTAGGCACACAACCCAGGAAAAAAGCAGGTTGTACAACCAATTGTTTTTTAGATGCTCCCACAATAATATTCCACAATGGGGAGAGCACAGACAGCATCATCCTCTAAAGGCATCATTTCTGCCTTCAGACAATAAACTTTTGACTGGCTTTGAGACCCAGAAGATGGCCATGAAGCCACTGTTCTCTGGAATTAAGCGCATGATGGTAGAAAGTTTCTGGCTAAGGGCTCTCTGCTCTGAGCACCAACAAGAAGATAATTAGGTTCCATTTTCAATAGCCATAGATAGCTATATGACAGGATTTATTATCCCATGACATCATTTGACTGTTATCCCACTACATCATCTGACAATAAATGTTACCCTACTACCTCTTTTTACCCAACTTTCAATTTCTACTGACAATCCAAGGGTCATTACTTTGTGGGTTTTTTTTGTGTTTTGTTTTGTTTTGTTTTTGAGAGAGTGCTCGTGAGCAGGGGGGCAGGAAGAGAGAGAGAGAGAGAGAGAGAGAGAGAGAGAGAGAGAGAGAGAGAGAGAGAATCTTAAGCAGGTTCCACCCCCAGCATGGATCCATATTGGGGCTCAATCTCACAGACAGTGAAATCATGACCTGAGCCAAAATCAAGTTGGATGCTTAACGGACTGAGCCACCCAGGTGCTCCTACTTTATGGTTTTTATGCCTAGAATAACAGCATCCAGTATGATGAGTTAGAAATAGCTCGTTGCATATGATCTACATGTATAGGAAACACTAATGGGTTCCTCCTTCTAGAAACAGCTACCTTAAAATCAGTGAGTGTTCTGAGCATGGGACAAAACTGAAAAATACGGGAAACTATTTTGCATAGGTGTGTGATACCATATAGGCAGAATGAAATATGACAAGAGAGGTTGAAAAATTTATTTCATTTGTTTCCAACCTATAGCACTCAGTCACCACTAGATGGCACCATTTCTTTTTTTCTTTTCTGTTTTTATTTTGCTTTGCCTTGTTTTATTTTTACGTGAGGAAACAGCATTCACAGGATATTGGCAATAAAAATGATTTTTGGTTCTCTGAGTTGCTTTAACAAACTTAGCAGTCTTCATAGTCTCTGAAAAAAGAAGAGCATAGTCAATCTAATTTCCAAATACTGATGGATTGCAGAATGTACAACAGCATATCTCTACTGACCATGAGGAAGCTTAGGAAATTAACAATTTCTACTGCTGAATTCCTACAGGATCCCATGGATCTTTTTCTCACCTCTCTTCTTCCTTGTACTGCATTTTAACTAGTTTTGCGGTACCCACTGCACCCCATATAGCCAGCAAACTTCCAAGATCCTCCTGCCTTGCTTTTACAGTGGTTCTTACTTCACCCCTTCTCTCTGCAAGGCTGGAACCTAATACGGAGCTAAGAATCTCATTCCCAGTTTTCCCAGTTAGAATTCTTTTCTTCAATCTATTCTTCACTTGGAAATGCAATTAATATTCTCAAAACACTGCTCAGTCATGACATTGTGCTATTTTTTTAGTCATCCCTTACACCCCGACATGGGGATCAAACTCATGACCCCCAAGATCAAGAGTTGCGTGCTCTACCAGCTGAGCCAGCCAGGTGCCCCATGACTTTGTACTATTAATGACATTATATTTCGTTTTAACAGCATTTAAGTCTAACCTCTCACCTTGATGTTAAATTCTTTCAGTTGTCCTTTACCTAGCCAATATTGTCTTCTCCAGCTACCTAATATAAAAACTTTCCAATTAATCTACATAATGTTTTGCAAAATAAGATTCTAACTATAAGTATAGGTTTTGGATTGTTTCCTTGCCTGCTTGCTTGGTTGGTTGATGGCCAGTATAGTATATTGATTAAGAGTGAGGATTTCTGGAATCAAGCTGCCAGAGTGGTTATTCTAGCCCTGCCATATACTAGGGTTTTGGGGTTTTTTTTCTTCTTATTTTGTTTAATGTCTACCACCAACATGGGGCTTGAACTCATGACCTTGAGATCAAGAGTTGCATGCTCTACTGACTGAGGCTGCCAGGTGCCCCCATACACCAGGTTTATAGTTTAAAATAAATTAGCTCATATCTCAGTGCTGCACTGCCCTCACTTATGAAATGAAGATAATAACTATCTACCTTATAGAGTTACCATGAAGAGTCAAGGAGTTAAAGGCTGTGAAGCTTGGGAAACGGTATCTGACCTGTTCAAAGTACCCATTAATTGTCACCTGTGTCCTGCTCCAGCTTCTCTCTCCTCCTATCATCTCGCTTCATCACACAAGCAATTTGGCAGAATGCCAAGTTCAAAAAACATATGTTGAATTAATTAATCCCTTTTGTTTGTTTTTTGTTTTTTTTAGTTTATTTATTTTGAGAGAGAGCACATGCATGTGAACAGGGGAGGAGCAGAGAGAGGGAGAGAGAATCCTAAGTAGCTCTACACTGTCAGCACAGAGCCCAACAAGGGACTCTAACCCAGGAACCATGAGATCATGACCTGAGCTGAAACCAACAGCCAGATGCTTAACCAACTGAGCCACCCAGGCACCCCTAATACCTTCTATTTGGTTTGGCTTTGCCTCTTTTCTCTACTGAAAGCTGGGATTTCTTTAGTGCCAAGCTTAAGGTCCAAAACTCTCTCTGAAACCTTCTTATGTTTCATGCATACAAGTGTGTGTGTTTAATGTTTTGTTATTATTTGAATTTTTTTTCTTAATGTGTGCTTTCTATCAGTCTTTTAATTGTAATTTCCAACTCTAGGTTTTAACCTTCTCAGGGCAGAAATCATAGTGAATGCCATGGGAGGGCAAAAGAAGTAAGAACCTCTGCCTGCAAGAGCTTTACCCTCTCACAGAGAAAAACAAGACGGAAGATGGCGCAGTTAATATTTACTAACATGTGTTAGCTATGAAAAGTAAAGATAGAAAGTAGAAATCAAGTGCTAAGAATGAGAACCCTTAGGGCTGGAGTAGTCAGGAAAGACTTGGAGGAAGAGGTGCAACTCCAGTTGGGAAGTGAAGGATAAATAAAATTAGACTAGAAGGGTCTTGTTAAAGTGTTACAGAATTATTATTATTTTTCTTTTTAGATTTTAATTTTACTGTTTATTTTCAAAAGAAAGAGCAGGGGTGGGGGAGGGGCAGAGAGCGATGGGGACAAAGGATCCCAAGCAGGCTTTGAGCTGACAGCAAAGAGCCAATGTGGGGCTCAAATTCAGGAACTGTGAGACCATGACCTGAGCTGAAGTCAGACGCTCAACCAACTGAGCCACCCAGGTGCCCCAGAATTATTTTCATGCCTACTGCCCAATTTTTGTTTTCCACCTGCATTTCCTTTTAGCAAAGACCAAGTTTGGTTTGTTTTAGTACTGGATTTCAGGGCTGATTTTACACACCATGAGAGAGGACATGCACAGAGGCTCTCCAGGAACAGATCTGTTAACACAGGATTAAGAGCTGGCCTCAGTTGGTTGAGGTATCTCACCTCCCATCTTAAAATAATTAATATGAAGGTGGCTTTGAGGACATAAAATCAGTGCTTAAAGCATTATAAAGCAGTCTCCACAAAATAAGTTTCCATGAAAAAAAAAATATATATATATATACACATGTGTGTGTATATATATACATCTATATACAGATATATGTGTGTGTGTATATATATATATATTGCTTTAATTTAATACCTATATATACATATATATATATATATAGAGAGAGAGAGAACGGAATAAAGAGCCCAGAAATAGACACACACAAATAGTGAACTAATCTTCAATAAGGTAGCAAAGTTAATACAATAGAGAAAAGATAGTCTTCCCAACAAATGGTACTTGAATAATTGTACATCTGTATGTGAAAAAGAGACAGAAGGAGGAGGAGGAGGAAGTGGAAGAATCTAGACCCAGATTTTATACCCTTTACGAAAATTAACGCAAAATGAATTTTAGACCTAAATATAAAATGCAAAACTATAAAACTTCTAGAAGATAACAGAAGAAAATCTACATGACCTTGGGTTTGGCAATGAGTTTCTGGATGCAACACCAAAAGCATGATCTACAAAAGAAAAAAAAAAATTTTTTATCAATTGGGCTTTATTATAATTATAATTTATTATAATTAGAAGATGAAGAGACAAGCAAAACAGTGGGATAAACTATCTGGAAAACACTTATCTGATACAGGACTTCAAAACATACACAGAATTCTTAAAATTCAGCAATAAGAAAGAACCCAATTTAAAAGTGGGCTGAAGATCGGAACAAAAAAGATATACAGATGTCAAATAATTGCATGAAAAGATGTTCAACATCGTGTATACTTAAGGAACTGCAAATTAAAGCAATGACATACTACCATTAGAATGACTAAAATCAAAAAAAAAAAAAGGACAATACCAAATGTACAAAGATACAGAGCAATAAGAGTGCTCATTCATTGCTAATGGATATACGAAATAGTACAGCCACTTGAGAAGATAAGTTGGGAGTTTCCTATGAAGCTAAACATAGTCTTACCACATGATCCATCAAAAATATTCCTTTATAGATGGAAAAATCATTTCCACCCAGAAACCTGCACTAGAATGTTTATAGCAGCTTTACTCATAATCACCAAAAACTATCAGCAACCAAGATGTCTTCCAATAGATGAATGGATAAACAAACTATAACACATCCATATAATGGGATATTATTCAGTGGTAACAGGAAATGAGCTATCAAGCCATTGAAACACATGGAGTACTTTAAATGCTTATTGATAAGTGAAAGAAGACAATCTGAAAAGGCTACGTACTGTATGATTCCAATTATATGACAATTGTAAGGAGTTTAGTGATTGCCACGGGTTGAGAAAGAGGAAAGAGAGGGATGAATAAGTGAAGCACAAGAGAAACTGCTCTGTGTGATGTTGTCATGAGGTTGGAATGAGTTTGCCAAAGCCCTTAGAACTGTACAACACAGAGTGAACCTTAATGTAAATTATGGATTTCAGCTAATAATAATGTCTAAATATTGGTTCATTAATTGTAACAAATGTACCACACTAATTCAAGGTGTTAATAATAGGAGAAGTAGCAGGGGAGAAGGGACAATATTTGGAATTCTCTGTACTATCTGTTCAATATTTCTTATTTTAAAAAATTAAAATTAAGGGGGTTCCTAGTGGCTCAAGTTAGTTGAGCGTCCAACTCTTCATTTTGGCTCAGGTCGTGAGCCCAGGGTCATGGGATCAAACCCCGTATCGGGCTGTATGCTTAAGATACTCTCTCTCTCTCTCTCTCTCTCTCTCTGCTCCTCTCCCCCACTTGCATGCTTTCTCTAAAAAACAACAACAAAATTATGTAGAGGGGAAAAAGTGTATCTGACTTTGGAAGCAGCCAATAACATGTTGAGTTACTACAAAAATCACACAATATTCCTTTACTTATCACAAAGAATCATGCCTTTGAATAAATCACTAGAGTCTGTTTATTTATGCCAAGCTGACTTAATATCAGCCAGTTCCTATAATACCTCCTAGACTGTTCATGTCAACATGACTTAGCAATTCTGTCTGTACTCACAGTCACACACCTTGGGTTTTGGAAACACAACAGTGGCACAAAAAACACCTCAATACACTCATAGAGAAACAAATAGAATTCACCCACGATCAGAGGTACTGGACACACCACAAAATAATTTATTCACTTTTTCTTACTTTCTAATTTCCCATTTCTACTTTCTTAATTACTGTGTTGGACAGCTCCTTCCCATGCCTTCTCAATCTCAGAATGTAACTGTGTGAGCCTGGGTTTTAATGTGGCCGGGATGACAAAGAGCAATGGTGAGGCAATATGTACAGCATCTCCAGTTCTTTAATAGTGCAATGGCAGGCATAAGTAATACTTAACTACAAATTCCTACCCCCGAGATGGCAAGACCCCAGAAAGAACTAGGAATAGGACCAGAAGTGGACAACAGTTTTTCAGTCAAGATAGATTTAACTTCACAAAATTAAATATTTTTAGGGGCGCCTGGGTGGCTCAGTCGGTTAAGCGTCCGACTTCGGCTCAGGTCATGATCTCGCTGTTCGTGAGTTCGAGCCCCGTGTCAGGCTCTGTGCTGACAGCTCAGAGCCTGGAGCCTGTTTCAGATTCTGTGTCTCCCTCTCTCTGACCCTCCCCCGTTCATGCTTTGTCTCTCTCTGTCTCAAAAATAAATAAACGTTAAAAAAATAAATAAATAAAAATTAAAAAAAATAAAACCTGAATAACAAAAGACACCATAAATGAAGACATAAAACAGATAGAAGGTAATAGTATATATATCCAAAATACGTAACGAGTGTCTACAAATCAGTTGGAAAATTACAAATCTCCAGTTTTAAAGGATATGAACAAGCCTTTCCCAGAGCAAACTATATAATCAACATATGAAAAAATATTCAACCTCACTAAAATGAGTAAAAAGCCAATTTAAACAGAGATACTATTTTTAACTTCAAATTGAAAAAACACTAAAGAGAGCATTGGGGAAGGACTGGGGAAATAATCCTTTACATATTGTATACTGGTATGGTTACAAATTCCAGGGAAATTTATGAAAAAATAGTATTTCAAAATTGTATGGATCCAGCAGTTCTACTCCTATAAATCTTTCCTAGAGAAAACCTGTGTGCAAAGTTATATTTACAAAAAAATATTTTCTGCTGCCTCGGTAATAAAAAAAAATTAGAGCACAAATCTCCGTCAGTTCAAGAGTGGTTAGACACATAATACTGGAGTCACACTCTCGAAAGCTGGGCTCCCATTAACCAGAATAAACTAAACTAGACCAACATGCAGTCCTATTAAAAGGTAACCCCCCTTTGGTAGTAAGCTTTATATTTTATATTTTAAAACGTGCATACCTATGACACAGAAATTCTGTGTACAAGATTCTGTCCTACAAAACATGAAAAGCTGTAGAACTCTGGTCAATATTTCCCATACTATTGTCAAATATAAAAAAATATGTCCGGGGGTGCGTGGGTGGCTCAGTCAGTTAAATGTCTGACCCTTGATTTCAGCTCAGGTTGGTTCGGGAGTTGGAACCCTGCAGTGAGCTCTGGGCTGACAGTATGGAGCCTGCTTGGGATCCTCTCTCTGTCTCTCTCTCTCTCTGTCTCTCTCTCATAAATAAATAAATATTTTAAAAATATATACATTCAAAAGAAAAGAAATCTGTGAAAACCAACCAACTTTTAAGAACTTGTGATTCCTTCACCCACTTCTGTTCTGATGTGGCACTCTACAGGATCTGATGTTATCAGATCAAATTCAAAGGAAACAGCTTTTCGGTGCAAGACCTCAGTAAATCATTTCTGCAAAATAAACAGTAAATGATGAATTTGGGATGAGTTACAGTAGAAGGATGTGAAATCTCACTCTCTGGGACTTCTTAAAATGATAACATTCCCACATACGTCTGCAGTGGTTTCAACGTTTGGCATTTGTGTAGCAAACACCAAAAGACAGAGGGAGAGAAAAGGAGTTACTTCCAACTAGCTAATGCCATCATTTTCCCCCAGTGGAGTAACTGTTTCCTTTCTAAATACATGAGCTCTGTTTCTTTGAGTCTGAAATTGGAAGTTCAATGGTCGAATTTTTAACATATTTGTCTTAGGTTAGGTTTGATGGGGCTACTCTGAGGTCTATGGTTTTTTGCACTAAAAATTGCTTCAATTGTGTATTTATCTCCTGCCTAACAGATGCGAGGTAATTTCAGGCACATGAACCAAAGAGACTTTACTCTGAAACTTGGTGTAGTCATGCCAGACAGATATCAACATTACTATGTATTCCTTTATGAAATGAAATACACCGTATTTTTACTCCTAGAGTTGTGTCCAAGAAACTCACAAATGCGTATAAACATACACTGACTCTGTTATTCAGACGTTCATGTTCTCTTCCAATCTGCAGAGTAAAGGTGTCAGTTCAGTTGTACCAATCGTTATGCCAAATTTCAAAAACTGACAGCATGCTCCATTTTTGCCAGTGCCAAATTGTATTTTTCCAGATGCACAAGAGTATTTCAAGAAGTTTCAGCAAATCTCACAAGTGTTTAATTCTAAAAGAAATAATTGTTGAACCAGCTCTCTCTGGATTAGAGTGTGTTAAGTCAATGTTTGGTTTCTGTTGCAGGGGAAGAAGTTTGTGGCGGCTCATGGAGCTTCCATTCACCAGCCTGGAAATGGCATTCATTTTATTGGCTTTTGTTATCTTTTCCTTATTTACTCTGGCTTCCATCTACACTAACCCAGACGAGAGGAATGAAGGTAAAAAGAGAAAGCTCTTTGTGGTTAGTCTCTATTTCCTTTCTTTTCCAATCACCTTTTTGTATGATCTGATTGGTTTAGTTTCTATTCTGTATGTGAGGATGCGTTTGTTTTGGGGTGTGGTGTGTGTCTGTGAGAAGGGGGGGGGAGAGAGTTTCTTATTAAGTAGCATAAAAGAGCTATTGTGGCACTTTACCAATATTTTTTGAAATATTCATCATTTTGAAAATATTTCATCATTTTTGAAAAATTCATCACGTGACTTCCAATCCCAGAACTTGGCAGATCTTATGCCCTGAACCTAATATATACATAGATATATATGTTTGCTTGTTTGTTTATCTAATTTTAACTTTCACCATCCTCCCATCCCTGTCCCTAAAACTGAAATTTAAAATGTACAAAAAGCTCAATGTTTTAAAAAGTTTTAAAGGTATTTTTTTTACGAGACAAACACGAATTTATCAGAAACAAATTGCATCATAGTATAGTATACTATAGAGTGTGTGTGTATTCAACTATGCATGGGAAGGAAAAGGATTTGAGTTTTTTCTAATGATTTCTTGTCAAAGCCCAAACATTTGAAAAATAGAAGTATCTTAAAAACTCACCACATATTTTCCCATTGCCAATAATAACAATCGTTAACGATTTAAATGGTTGTGCTTGGTATTTTATAGTATTGCCTGATACAAAATTGATGGTAACTGGCCATTTTTAAGACCAAAAAGCTTACATATATATAATATGCCAAGGAAGTTATACATATTTGTAGAGAACAAGATAAATATCATAAAAAGAAAAGTGTATTTCCTACAACTGTGATACCCATCCATCAATTTTTGGCTTTAAAGGAAGTTATCTCTGTGAAATAAAATATTATTCTCTGTCTTGACATACAACATTTAACAGAAGTAGAAAACAGAAGTCACAGTGAATAGATAATCCAATTCACACTGACATGAGATTAGGAAACATAATTGGAGTCCATAAGTCATTTTCCCACTCCACGTTATGTTAGTTTAAGATGGGTTTGGCTGAAAGAAAGAGCAAAACCAAAATAGAAGCTACTTTAACTAGATAATAATGTATCTCTTCCACATTGAAAGGAAGCCTGGAGGTAGTAAGTTCATGGCTGACACAGCGCTCCTTGGTGTCCTGGACAGGCTAGTCCTCTCTTGGTTCTCTCTCTTCTTCAGCTTTCAGCTCCCGTGTCACGGACGAATGAGGCTGACCCATCTTTTGCTATCATGTATGCAGGCCAAGCAGCAAAAAGAAGGAAGAACCGCACACTTCTTTCCTCTAAGGGTACTTCCAGAATTCACACATACCGCTTCCCTTTGGCCAGACTTTAGTCCATGGCCATGCCCAGAAGGAATCTGGGAAGTGTAATTTTTATTCTGCAAGGCATGTGCTAAGCTAAAATTTGGGTTTGTGTTCCTAAAGGAAGAAGAGAGGGCACAACCAGCAATCCAGCAATGTCTGCCAGACACATAGGCTCCTAACCCTGCATTTATTATGGGACTAATAGTCCCTAAGTCATGGAACTTTTGAACTAGAAGGAAGGTGAAGAGAGCATCTAATCAATTGATTCTTAACCAGAAACGAATATCAGAAAGACACACATGCTTCGGGCCCACCACAACCTACTGAATATGCATTTCTAGGTGTTACACCTGACCATGTGTCTTTACACATGCTCCCCACATTCTTCTAAATTTCATCTCTGCTGTTCACATTTCAGGTGGGATAACGGAGACCCAGACATGGTCAGTAAGTTTCTCAGGTGCTCAGTTAATAAGAAGAAGAGACAAAACTAGAGCACAGGCCCCGTAATTCCAAGCTCACTGCCCCATCTTAGTACACTGTGTTGCGTCCCTAGTTATAATCCATGAGCATGAGGAGCCAAAGGGTTAGAAGAGTCATAGAATTTTACCTTCCCTTTACATTTTCATTTTCCATTTTTCACAATCTTATTTTTCTCCAACTCTGTTCTTCCTATATCTAATGTTTAGTTTCCAAGCTAAAGCTACTCCTTCATCTGAATACTATCATACTAACAGGACTAGAACTAGCTGTTCAAAGATTCCCATAGAAGAACACCTTTGGCCTAGCACTCACTTATCTTCATGACTGCCAGAACAGACATAAGCACAATTTTACATAAGAAGCAAAAGGTATACACTTCCCTAAATGTGGTAAGACCTATGAGTAAAATCTACCTTCATTAAAATAGCAAGGCTATTTTAATTTCCTTTCACAGCACAGCAGAGAATTACAGGAGCCACTAAAAATAAACTTAAATGATGCAGATTTAATTTCACGCATGTTTATTAAAAATCTAGTGGACTTAAGCTATAATTAATGGAGGATCTAAAGATGAATAAGACCCAGTTCCTACCTCAGGGAGCTGATAGTCTAGTGGGGATTCAGTTACATAACAGAGAAGAATTCAACAAATGGTCTATCATTCAGTAGGCTCACATGAGGGGTTGAAATTCTGTATTTCTAGTAAGTTTCCAGGTAATAATAATGCTCCAGAAGATAAGTCAAGCCACTGATATACACATTCCTAGGCTCCAAGGGTGGCCTAGATCATCTGTGTGCAGCAAGTAAAGAGAGAGCTTGGGTATATGGCTGGGCTGTCCACTTGCCTGAAAGCAAGGCCCTACATGGTGCAGAACAGAGACAAAAGCAGGAGAAAAGAGACCACAGACCTCCACTCTATTCCTGCTTCAGGCCCTACAAATGTCAGGAATGGGTGGGCTTATATTTAGGAAAATATTTTATATATCTAGAAAATTCACAGACATTCCTTAAAATCAAAATATTTTAGTATCACAAGATTTCTGCAACTCTTATTAGTTTATGAATCCACTATCTCATTTGTAATTAGTATTCTCAATAGTCTTTCTCTATAGAGATAGAGAAATAAGGAAACAGTTAAGACAATTTTCTTTGTTAAAAGAAGGTGTCATAGGGTGCCTGGGTGGCTCAGTTGAGCATCCGACTCTTGATTTCGGCTCAGGTCATGATCTTCTGGTTCATGAACTCAAGCCCCACATAAGGCTCCATGCTAACAGTGCAGAGCCTGCTTGGTATTCTCTCTCTTTCTCTCTCTCTCTCTGTCTCTGTCCTTACCCACATGCATGTGTTCTCTCTCTCTCTCTCAAAATAAATCAATAAGCTTAAAAAAAAAAAAAAAAAAAAAAGAAGAAGATGGTTTAAGGTATGACAAAGCCCTTAAATATTTCAGGAGAATTTATTTGTTGAGAAACTGACCAATAACCCACATTTTTGTTCTTGTTACCATAAGGAGTCTCCAGATAAAACTTTTTTCAAACACTGTCAATCCAGCAATCTTCTCACTGGAAGGGAAGGTCTGGCTATTTTGATCCCTAACTAAATTTACATGGATCACTGACCATTAAGAGTTACTAAAGAATGTTGCTTTTGTTCTGGACTATAACCTATGTTTTAAAATTTAAAGTGAAAACTTAAAATACATATAGCTCTTATTTGTAAATTTGTAAATTCAAAACAGAACAGAATTTAATCACTGTACAAAATCATGAAGCCCCAAAGAAATCTTCTTGGCTGTTCAATGAAGCTTCATCTAACACCACCATGATCAAAAGTCCTTTCGTGGGGGCACCTGGGTGGCGCAGTCGGTTAAGCGTCCGACTTCAGCCAGGTCACGATCTCGCGGTCTGTGAGTTCGAGCCCCGCGTCAGGCTCTGGGCTGATGGCTCGGAGCCTGGAGCCTGTTTCTGATTCTGTGTCTCCCTCTCTCTCTGCCCCTCCCCCGTTCATGCTCTGTCTCTCTCTGTCCCAAAAATAAATAAACGTTGAAAAAAAAATTAAAAAAAAAAAAAAAAGTCCTTTCGTGGACTGCAAACTTACACTAACGTATTCTGGCATTACACAAGCACCCAAAACACATTATCTCAAAAGTATTACTGTTTTCCTTTGAGATTCATGGGTGCCTACTTCACTGCTATATTGTCTTAAAAATACTGAAATAAAATACTTGTAGCTTAATGATTATAGAATTAATTTACACAGTGCCTTTCCAAAGATATTTTAAGAATCTAGTCAACCTGAAAAAAAATAATTGCCATCTCATTTTGATGACTTAAAAATAGAGAAAAATATAAGTTACATCATAGAAGTGGAACTTAGAATGAGACCGACTTCTTCCTCCCAGTCTAGGACACTGTTCTACCAGTCCAGACTACACCTTCTCACTGTCAGCATAAAAACAATGATGACGACAATGATGCCTGCCACATAAACGCCAGGATGCTAAACACTTTAGATGTATTATTTAATTTAATTTTAAAGCAATCCTAGAAGATGGGTAATAATACCTTCACTATTTTACAAGTGAGGACACTGAAGCTTTAAACCTTAACCTTAGATCACTCAGCTAATAATCGACAGAGCCAAAGTTGAACTCTGGATTATAGGATTTGAGAACCTATATATGTAACCAGCATACTTTCTTTCCAGATTACCTTGAAAAAGATACTTGCTTTAAAAAAAAAAAAAAAAAAAAGGAGGGGGGCACCTGGGTGGCTCAGTCAGTTAAGCATCTGACTCTTGGTTTCAGCTCAGGTCATGATCTCACAGTTCGTGGGTTTGAGCCCTGCATCAGGATCTGTGCTAACAGTGCAGAATCTGCTTGGGATTCTCACTCTCGCTCCCACTCTCTCTCTCCCCCCACCCTGCTTACTCTCTCTCTTTCTCTCTCAAAATAAACAAACTTGGAAATAGTTATAATTAAAAAAAAAAAAAGAAAAGAAAATGCATATATACTTCTCTTTATTCCTACAAAGGACTTTAATTGGCTAAAAATATATAACAAAATAAAACTAAATTTCCAATAAGTAGATAAGGGAATCTAGACAAAGGGAAAAGTAAGGGTGGGAAACAGAAATGGGTGGTCTGGTGGTGAGAAGGCTAGCATACCATTTCAGCAACGAGTACAAACTGAGTTATTCAACATTCCTTCATTCATGTCCTGGCTGTGCCATTTGGTGACTCTGTAACTTAGGACAAATTACACAAATTCTCAAAACCTCCATTTCTTCATCTGTGTCCGGGGATGGTAATAACACCTGCCTCATAGAGTTGAAGTGAGAACTTCATGAAATAAAACATATAAACCACAGAAGGGTGCCTGTTATTGGGTTTTCTCTTTTGAAGTCTTCGTAATTAGGAATTTAGAGAGGGCAATGAAGGTCTTTATAAAGCAAAGGAAAACATTTACTACAGAACCAACACAATTTGTATTCACATAAACTGTTCACACACCTGGTAAATGTCTTTGTTTTAAATATCTGGCTATACAATTATTCAATATAAATCAGCTACAAGGTGACGTCACATACAAAAGGTATCGATCTGATGTAAAGGAAGGGAAAGGACTACTGGAATTACTCAGGCAAAGCCATTCACAAACAAGTATTTGAATTAGACCTAGAAAAATGAAAAAGAGGAGGATACACTGGCATTTCAAAAAAGAATAAAGTGAATACAAAAGAATTGAAAGACATTTAAGAAGATTGATGAAACCTTGAATTTTTTTTGCAAATGATATCCTCTATAAAACAGTCCTATGAAAATGGCAAAGAGAAGAGTAGTGTATGGAGCCGTGTGTGATACAAGTGTGTCAGGAAAGAAATGCCCTCCAAACCAACAGCTCATCCATTCTTTTTCTGAAATTAGCTTATAGTTGGAATGACAAATTGCATTTTATTAAATGAGACAATGTATTTATTTTTGTCATTTTACATTTTATTTTTCAAGGTAGAGGTCCATTCAAACCTTTGTTGCTATCTCTTATTAAATTCTGCCCTGAAAGTAGATTCACTTTAAATTAACTTTTCCAGTACCAGTTATTCTCAGATTAAAAAGAAATTTCCTGTTACAGAGTATATGCTCAACAGTGTTAGCCACCATCAGTTATTGTCCAAGAAATTATCTGGATCCATGCTGTCAAGTCTACCCACCAGAAGGAGTGGGTCCGAATTTTGGTCCTATGCTTTCTTTAAAGTCAACCCAGAAGAGAAAACTGACAATGTTGATGTACCTGAGCTCTGTGCTTCTGGAAGACAACTATAGTTAAGAAATTGTCCCAACTTTTATTTTCCAAAATCCCCTGACTCTTGTGTTCTGGGAAACGGCTTACCACAAAGAACCACCTTTCCCCATATGATGTAGATAAGACTGTCCATTCTTTCTCATGACTTCTGTAAGACTCTCTATGACTTCTTTGTTTACCAATGACAGGGCCAAACATAGACCTTTCCCCTTTTGCCTGAAGCTGCTGACAAGGACAGACATAGACCCTCCAACTCCCTGTTCTTTGTCTCATGAATGATTTAACTGAGATTAGACCTGTTTGCCTTCCCCGGGGCGCCTGGGTGGCTCAGTCGGTTGAGCTACCGACTCCTGATTTCTGCTCAGGTCATGATCTCACGGTTCATGAGTTCAAGCCCTGAGTCTGCCTCCACACTGACAGTGCAAAGCCTGCTTGGAATTGTCTCTCTCTCTCTCCCTCTCTCTCTCTCTCTCTCTCTCAAAATAAATAAGTAAACTTAAAAAATAAAATTAGAAAAAGGGAGGCTGCCTGGGTGGCTCAGTCAATTAAGCATCCAACTTCAGCTCAGGTCATGATATCATGGTTTGTGAGTTTGAGCCCTGTGTCATGCTGCTGTCTGCATAGACCTGTCAGCGCAGAGCCAGCTTTGGATCCTCTGTCCCTCTCTCTCTCTCTGCCCTTCCCATTCTCCCTCTGAAAAATAAATTAAACATTAAAAAAAAAAAAAGAGCTCTTTGTCTTCCTGAAACTAGCTAGGCATAGAGATCAACATTTCCTACACAGCTAACTGACAGACTTTCTTTGATCACAAAACAATTCCAACTGTAAAGCACTCACCTGTGACTTTTCTACTCCTGTCTCTAGTTGTCTAAGGTAAAACCACCCTGCTGAGACACTGTCTGAAGTATTCTCCCTGTTTCCATACCCTGAATAAGATCAACATCTTCACTTGAGTTTTGTCTTTGGAAAACATAATCTAGTCCTTATATATGATAATCTGATATGCATACGATAAAAATAAATCGTATAGTGGCTAGAAGAAATACAACTTTTTCTAGTATGGAGAGAAAAAGAAGTGTTCACTAGTAAGAATCTCCAGAGGGTCTCTAGTTCAGTGGCTTTGAACTGTTTTTGGCTGAAATCCACTTCCAGATCCCTCCCTGACTGCTCCCCCCCCAACCATCACCACGCGCTTATTCATGTGTGTAAAACTGAAATGAGAGTTTCATAAGATAATACTTCAGCCCATCCCAGGCGACATACTTTAGTACTTTATGTTCTGTTTTGTCTTCTTCTTTTTTTTAATGCTGATAGCAGCCCTCGTGATAGACTACATGACCCATTAAATCCTAATTAAATTCCACTAAATTCTAATCATTTCTAAATTCTAAATCCAGGCCATAGCAGCAAATACAGCTGGGAAGACGATTTTCACAAGCTACGTGTTAATCCCTCAGGCAAAAACCTTCACTAATTTACCATTGCCAAGAAAATAAAGTAAAAATTCCTAAAGCTCTTGGTTTTCTTCCAAGAGGTAAATTTCCACTTACCTATTAATAATGCCTTCCTCTTCTATTTGAATCTTATTCTTTAAGGCCATTTCCTCTTTTTATAATCACTCGAACCCAGAATGAGTTCTTTTAGCACATCTGTTACATATCACTAATTTGGCACTTCTCCTTTTCACCTTGTATTATTAATAACCTTTGCTTGTATAGGAAGTGCGACCACAAAATAATGAGACAGAGCTCCATAATTTGTTACTGGAATTAACTGACCATCCAACAAATATACGTTTATTTCATACCATTTACAAGAAGACACTGTGCTAGGGGTGGGGTGAGAAGAACACGTTACCCAATCACCAGTCTTGTGCTTAATCTCCAGTTTTATAGGACAGAGGAAGTAGGTAAATAAAAGTACACAATAATTTTGTTCACATAAAAATAAAATTCTTCATCTCTATGTGATGGCTTTTGTTGAAAAGTCAAGAAAGTAAGGCAGGAAACCACCAAAAGCGATGTTTTAAAGAAAATAAGCGGAACCACTTTGCATGTCCCTTGGAATGTAAACTCCATAACACAGAGGTTTGGTCTATTCAGTCACTGCTTCATCCCAGCACTTACAAAGCACTGCCTGGGACAAGGGTGGCTCTCAGTAACTCATTACTGAATAAGCCAGTAAATAATACCTGCAGTTTATTTCTTTAGACAAGCTCCACAGATGAATTCCAAATACTATTAGCGTAATATGTTGTCTCTCTCATTCTATAGCTCTTGTTACTCCTACTACTCCTACTACTGTTTTGTGTATATTCATCATTTAAACTTCATATTAAATTTATGAAGCAGATACTTCTACTATATTGTGTCTAAAATCCGCCAAGACTGCCCACTGGAATCCTGTCTATAAAATCCCTAAACTAGTACATGAGCTTAATGGCCACGATGGGGCTTTTGTGTGTGTGCAAAGTCAACATCCGAACTATTTATAAACCTCCTTCTTGAAAACCAGTGATACGCGGCACAAACTACAGCTCAATATACAGAGGCTATTCATGACAGTACTCAAGATACAGTTGATCACCCGTTATGATGGTCAGCCTTGATATCCATGAACTGAAACCATATTTTAACCTCAAATAAAACCTAGCTGGGACGAGTGTGCCTGCGGGACAGAGGAAATTATGGGATGCGTGCTGTAGCCAAACATAAATGGTGCGGTGGATTTTCCCTTTTTTATCATCCAGACCTTGGCTTCCTTTTGTTTCCCTGAATTATGGAGAATTGTTTTCCATCCATGCCATCGTTCTTCAGTTTTTAAACTGGACACTGTGAAACTACAGCATCAGTCTAGAAGAGGCTGGTATCACGGCCTCTTTATATCTTTAGAGCACATTGTGATGCAGCCCCAGCTACTTCCTGCCTGAATGACACTGTTGCCCACCTGCTCACCAGGCCCTGTCTTTGAAAGCCGTCTGGTCTAATGACCGTAGGAAGTGATAAAATGTAAGTGACCCATCAGGGAATTAGAAGGAGACACTGCTTAGGTAATGATCCTTCATCAAAGGTGTGTTCAGCCTCCCGACAGACAGTAGCCTTGCAACATCCCTGGGCTGGGCGTTGCCTTCCAGGACGGCTGTGGGACCGCCAGGTAAACAGCCCTGGTGACTTTGTCCATAGTGCACAGAACTTTAGAGAGAGAAATTAGGTGGGGGATGGACTCCCACCCTGATAAGATAAATCTTAAATTATCTTGGGATTCCTTAGATTCCAGAACTTTTTACCCATTAGGAGTTTGTTTAGATGCTTCAGCAAAGGTTATCCAATCATGCTGATGTGTCCAAAAAGGCCTGCACTCCTTCCCACACTTCCTACCTGAAGGGACTAGATAGATGGGTCAGTAGAAAGTAATGGTTAGAAAATTTGTGTTAGAGTCAGCTAGAAATGGATCAAATTCTGTCCCCACTACTTACTCGCAATGTGACTTGAGCAAATGGTATATAAATTCTTCGAGGCTCACTTCATTTATATAATACTAATTACCCACGCAAGGCTGCTGTGAAAATTAAAATATGATAATATATTTAAAACAAACGCTACCTATTGCAAGAATTAAATCATAGCAGCCGCTTTCATTATGTTGCTATTTTTGTTGATGTTGTCCAGGCTGTCCTTTGGCTTGCGCGTATAACCTGCTATTCATGGTTCTGTGACACTAACAGCCTGCTGTAGCTATGGTGTCTTCCAGGTTGATCCGTTTGCTGTTGTTAATCGAATACCCTCGGTGGTTCTTCTATGCATACTATTTATTCACTCCAAAAAAGCAGAGTTATGTAGAAGGAAGTCTCACTTCTATAGTGGCTTAGAAGCTAGTTCTAATTTTGTTTTGTTTGTGGTTTGTCGGTTTATTTTGTTTGTTTGTTTTGTTTGGGTTTTGGTTTTCTTGGTGACGCTGGGTGCCAAATGATAAAAGAAGTATTTTTTAGGACGCCTGATTGCCTCGGTCAAAAGAACATGCAACTCTCGATCTTGAGGTCATTGAGTTTGAGTCCCACGTTGGGTATTTAAACTTAAAAATATATATATAGAGAGAGAGAGAGAGAGATTGAGTACCTGCTACTCATCTCTGTATCAGACATTACAGTTCTTCAAAATAAGAAAAGACACCTCCTTTAAGACCTTCTGACTGGCAAAAAATTGTTGCAAGCACAAGTTTGAATTCTGGAATTTAGGTAGCTGTGTCCTTAAAGGAACACTGAGCAAAAAGAAAACAGCGTCAACAAATAGAAATTGTTACAACACAACCAGGGCTCTAGCCGAATCATCTCCTACAAGGCCTAAAAATGCCTCCATAGTTTCCTCACTAAACAGCTGGTCTCCATGCAAGTAACTGTTGACTGTAACAGGTTCACTGCCCTGACCGCAACCTTTTAAATATTCATGAGGCAAACGTATTGCACATTTTAGTAAACACATAATCTTTCGATACTGACCTGATGTTAAGGAATTCTTCTGACTTCTTTCAAAGAACGGTTTTATCCCACTTAACCATATCATACCATCTCACAGACAGCACCATGTGCACTCAGCAGGTGCAAAAGCAAAGTTTTCGATGAACGGAATTTGGCAGTAAAGCTCTTAAGGGTAGGCTAGGGCATACCTGTTAGCCATTGTTAACTTAAATAGTGACAATTTATAAACAAGGAATAACTAAAGAAATCTTACAAAGTACATATATCCACTTTTGTTTCTGGTGTAGTGAGGTGGACTCCATAACAATCCAATGAATAACTAGTGGGACACCTCAATGGCTCAGTCACTTAAGTGCCCGGCTCTTATTTCGGCTCAGGTCATGATCTCACCGTCACGGGATGGAGCCCCACTCGGGCTCTGAGCTGACCGCATGGAGCCTGTTTGGAATACTCTCTCCCTCTCTCTCTGCCCCTGCCTCATTCTTGTGCTCTCTTTCTCTCAAAATAAATAAATAAACTTAAAAAAAAATAAAGAGAGTTATAGGAACATGTTTAAGCATGGTATCTGTAAAGGTAAAAAGACAAGAAAGTCACATGAGTGAATAGGCCAGCCTTGCCAGAGCAGGAAGCTACACTAGAAACAAGTCTGAAACTGCCATGAAACTAAGGGTAATATTGTAAAGACAGCTTCAGTTGCACTGCTATTCTGTAAGCACCAGGCTCCTACCACATGGCATGAGATATAAGTGCAGAGGATAGAAATAGGAAGCTATTGAGTGATTTTTAAATAGAGACGATAAGAAATCAAATTGGATGTTCACTGAAGCATTGTCTACAGCAGTAAAAAACGGAAACAGGTTATACACACATCAGTATAGACATAAGATAAATCATGGTAGCTGCACATAATAGAATACTATGCAATAGCTAATGGCACCATCATTAAAATGTCCAAGATGCAGTACTTGGAAAAATATGTTGCTGAACAGCATTGTGATCTGATTTGTGTTTTGGGGTTTACATATTTGTGTGTGCTTATAAACATACATATACACACACATATATATGTATACATACATACACATAGATCAACCAATCTATTGATCATATCTTGAAGACAATAAATAGAGAAACCAGCAAAAGTGAGTAACTCTGGAGAGAAGAATTGGGAGAGGGGACTCTATGCCCTTCTGGACTGATGGACTGAACTTTTTTACCAACAACGTGTTACAAACTCCTTCCACTGTTGAATAATCATACATCTATAGCTGTTTACAGTTTACAAAGTACTTGCACTTGTTTCAAGGGACTCTCATAAACCTACAATGTTGGCTGGGGAGGCAGGAAGATCCCTGTGTCCTTCCTGATCTAGGAAATGGAAGTGTGTGACTTTCTGAAGTCACATAGCCAGCCAATGACAGAACATACACCCTGACATCCGGACATAAGTGCAGTACCCTCTAAACTCCTTAAACAAGCAAAACTGGAGGAACTCTTCACACGCACAAAAACTCTGGTGAGCTGATAATTATCCAAATAATCCATGACATTTTCTCCCTGGGTTTTCATCATCCTCACACAGGCCTCTCACTGTGATTCACTAAGACTCGTTCCACACTACTGAAGCCCCCCCCCCCCAACCTTTCTTTCTGAATAGACAAAAGTTTCATTTGGTCATCACACGCTATTGTGTATCTGCTATATTCTAGACATTGACAATATGATACTGGACATGTCATTCAACCATGTATTAGACAAATATTGATTCACTGTGGCAGAAGTTGACTCTTTTGATAAATAAATGTCCCTCATAAAGCGAACATACATAATGTTGGGAAATTGAGTATCTAAACACATAACTATTTTATTACAGTTGTGATAAGTGCTAGGAAGAGACATACAATATGAGAATCTGACCACATGAGAGACCCAGAAAAATGTCTCTGAGAAATGACATATAGGCTGAGCATTGACAGAGACGAGGGTAAGGTAATGGCGGGGGTGGGTAGAAAGAGAACTGTCATTCCATCTGTGGAAGACCAAACGGGCAGGCCATTTAACAAAAAGTGCAAAGAACTAACAGGATGCCACATGTGTGTGGTTTGATCACAGGGGGTCAGGCAGGGTGACTGGGACAAGGTAAGTAGGTGGGCTGGAAGCCAGGGTCAGGATTTCTGATTATATTCCATGAGCAAAAAGACAACAATTAATGATTTTAAGCAGGGGAGAGACACAATTAGGTACATATTTTTAGAAGACCAATCAGATTAGAGTGGAAAGACAATGCTGGACAGGACAGGAAAATAATCAAGAAGATGATATGGAGGCCACCCAGGCAAGAAGTGGCCTAGATGAGGGAGGAACAATGAATGTGTCTCCCCTCAGCACCACCGAAATTTTGAAAGAAATTTTATTAACAAATAAAGATAAAAAAAGAATTCCAAAACCCATGAAATCAGATGAGCATAAAGTGAATACGGTTCTGATCTTAAAACAAATTTCTGTGCTTTATAAGTTTTATGGGTCTGCCAGTCATGAAAGTTTGATTTAAAGTTATCTGTTCAGGGGGCGCCTGGGTGGCCCAATCGTTAAGCGTCCAACTTCAGCTCAGGTCATGATCTCGCGGTCCGTGAGTTCGAGCCCCGCGTCGGGCTCTGTGCTGACAGCTCAGAGCCTGGAGCCTGTTTCAGATTCTGTGTCTCCCTCTCTCTCTGACCCTCCCCCGTTCATGCTCTGTCTCTCCCTGTCTCAAAAATAAGTAAACGTTAAAAAAAATTTTTTTTTAATAAATAAATAAATAAATAAATAAAGTTATCTGTTCAGGAGCACCTGGGTGGTGCAGTCAGTTAAGCCAACTTTTGGTCTCAGCTCAGGTCCTAATCTCAGTTGGTGAGTTGGAGCCCCACATTGGGCTCTGCACTAACGGCATGGACCCTGCTTGGAATTGTGTCTCTCCTTTTCTCTGCCCCTCCCCCCTTGTGCATGCTGTCTCTTTCTCTCTCAAAATAAATGTGTTGCATGTAAAAATAAATAAATAATAAATAAATACATTAATTAATTAATTAAAGTTATCTGTTCCTAAAAGAAATCACCACTGCAGTGATTCCATGTTAATCAGACATCACCAAACCCATTTGTCATGTAAGGAAATTCCTACTGTTTCTAGACCTGGCTCATAAATCACAGTCAACAAGTAGTCGTAAGACATAAACCTTATAGTCGTCAGAGTGGTGAAGCAAAACCACAGTAAGGAGGATGTCGATTTTACCCATGTAAATGAGGGGAGGTATTTTTTTCTCCAATATCAATACACCTTTTTCCAAACAACAATAACAACCAGTAAACCCAAAACAAAAAAAATAAATATATGCCTCTAATAATACTAAATTAATTCAATGATAGCAGCATACACTGAGGGAGTTATACTAGATGACTGGATAAAAGATTACTTTCTTTTGTACACAAGTTGAGTTATCGGCAAAAAAATGCATTTTCAAGAGTTGATGGTATCCACAGAGAAAATAACAACAATAGTTTGAGTATTCACTGCATGCCAAGCACTTGACATAGTTAATCATCATCTGATCCTTGTGACCACATTAGAAAGTAGGGATGTATTATTACCTCTACTTGAGAGATGAGGAAAAGGAAACTCCCAGAAACAACGTGCCCAAGGTCCTATTCAGGAAAATGCAGGTCTAGGTCTGAGTGCGTGATCATGATTCATGTTCTTAATTAGCACAATTGAGTCAAGGTCCTATTCAGGAAAATGCAGGTCTGGGTCTGAGTGCGTGATCATGATTCATGTTCTTAATTAGCACAATTGAGTCAGATGTGAGAGTGGAAAGGGGAATCCGCTCAGAAGTAACTGTGTGATTGAGAGCGAGTTGCCAAATTAACCCTCACTTCTGAATTCAAGAGTCCTTGAGCAAAGATAAGCCACCGTTGTTTACTATAGCAGTGAACTTTTTGTGGAAAAAACCTACCTCCTACCCTGAGGAAAATGTAAAATAATATTGAGAGTGGAAGGTACAAATGTAAATCCAGAGAATCCTCATTTTCAAATGAGGGTTTCATTAGCTGCCTTCAAGTGCTGTTTGCAATTACCTGAGTTTGAATGTAAATTACCTAAATGGAAACATAAATTAAATGTCTTTTGATCCCAGAGAAGTTCACATTAGGATATGTATAACTGAAACAGTGTGGTCTTATAAAGACCATAGATGAGGACTGTGTGTGTTCATTTCCAGTTCTTAAGTAATTAGAGTTGGGTTTACATTTTGGCCACCTCAGGCTATTTCCGTACTTTGTGGGTGAACTATTCAACATGCTGAACTAATGGTTCGCAACATAGTGCTTTGGGTGCCAAAGGCCACAGGCACCAAGGTTTCTGGTTAAATTGTTGGGAATAAAATGCCAACATGTCTGGATCCCAAATTGTCTGCCTCTGCCTTCGTTTCATAATTGAGGAAAGCCCCTCTTAGCAAAAAGACCAAATCTAGATTGCTGGCCAATCTGTAGATGCACTCTTATTAGACATAGTTTTAAGACTAATTTTCTGCCATTTTTCTGTTCTCATTGGATCCTGTGAGCCTTCTGCACTTATGAATCAAATTGTCCAAGGTTAAGAAGGCATGCCATTAGTGGGACTGAGTTTCTCCTATTTCTCTCACTTGGAAGACTTGACCATGACGAATGATACAGGGATACAGTTAGTTACTTCTGATGGCAAATTTCAAGCTTGTTGTAAACGAAATCATAACATCCTCTCAGCATCAATACTCCAGACACACCTAATCCAGGGAAATAGTGGGGATCAATAGTGGGGATCTTTTATTTAAAAAGAGGGAAAAGACACAAGAAACCATTTAATAATGGGTTGCTAAAGGTGGAAATATAGCAAATTGTGAGAGTGGGTAACAAACTAGTTCCTCTATGTGATTCCCAGAAGTAATTTCAGTGGCCAGGCAGTAAGGGGAAATGTTTTACAAACACTGGAATCTAAGAGAAAATAATTTTACTCTATTGTGTTCAAGACCTGCCTCTGTGGAATTTGCTTCATGCCAAGGATAATGCTAAACAATGGGAACATCAAGGTTTTGTCTCTTTCACCAGTGAATTATGACAACTACATGCAACTTTTACAAATAATCCCTTAATTATATTTAAAATAGGGATGGCAAGGGTGCCTGGGGAGCTCATTTGGTTAAGTGTCTGACTCTTGATTTCAGCTCAGGTCACGATCTCACTGTTCATGGGTTCGAGCCCCATGTCCAGTTCTGCATTGATGGCATGGAGCCTGGTTCAGATTCTCTGTTTCCCTCTCTCTCTGTTCTTCCTCCCACCCCATGAAAATAAATAAACATTAAAAATAAAATAAAATGCGGATGGCTTCTCCTCCTCCTTCCCTTTTTCTCAGCCTATGTAGCCTGGGCCAGGCATATATGAAAGATCTTTGTAGGTCAGTGAATCCTAACATTGGTAAACTGGGATTCTCTTAAAATAGAAAGGATCCTATAAAAGGATCAGTAACTAACTCTACAACTAGGAAGAACAGAATAAAAGTCTACAAAGGGATTCATAACTTAGTGCCAACTATTAAATACTTTATGTAAAACTATTTTTGAAATCTCAGAAAATGTGCATTAAATTCTAAAATTCTAAAAGTTAACCAGGTGGACAATTTAAAACCACCCTGAGACACTACCACATACCCAACTGAATGATTAAATTAAGAGAACAAGAAAGCAATACCAAGTGCTGCCCCAAATGCAGAGTAACGGGAAGTCTCATATGATGCTGGTGGGAACACAAAATAAAATACTACAGCTCCTCTGAGAAACAGTTTGGATTTTTTTTATAAAGTTACACATACACTTACCATATGATCAAGCAATCCTATTCCCAGTACTTGTGTTCACTCAAAAACTTTCAGGAGTGCCAAAAACGAGAAACAACCCAAATGTCCTTTAGTGGGTAAATGGAGAAAGACTATAATACATCCATACAACACAGGACTCCTAGCAACAGAGAAGAATGAACTACTGATCTATGCAACAATATGAACAAATCTCAAATACATTATGCTAAGCTAGTGTTTTAGATGGATATTTGAGACCAGATACTTCTTTGTTGTGGGAGGCTGCCCTGTGCATCGTAGGATATTTAACAGCATCCCTGGCCTCTTCCCATTAGATCCACATAGCACTCCCCGAGTCCTTCCAGTTCTGACAACCAAATATGTCTCCAAATCTGTCAGATGTCCTCTGTGGGGACCAAGGGTGCCCTCCATGAACAACGACTGTGCTAAGCAAAAGAAGCCAAATCAAAAGGTTGCATGCTGTATGAGTCCATTTGTTTGACATTTGGCAAAAGGCAAAAAACTATAGGGACAGAAAGCAATAGTGATTGCCAGCTGGTAAGGATAGGAGGGAGGTTTGACTGTAAGAAATAGCACGAGGGAAATTGAATAAAGGGTCATGTTCTGTACCCTGATGACAGTGATGCTTTTGTCTTCGCAAAATTCATGGAACTGTCCACCAAAAAAAAAGTGAATTTTGTTTTATGTAAATTGAAAAACAAATTTTAAAATGCACATAAAACACTTCTTTATCTCTAAAGCAATATACTATAATAAATATCATAGTTGAAATATATAAACTTAAGAAGAATAATATTTAATGCAGCATTAAATGAGAGTTCTGCATTTTCATGTCAAATATGAGGGAATATTTGTAATATACCAGTGACTATAAAGCATATAAACAGTATGGCGAGGTTTAAAGTTCTTTAATCTATGAATAAGTGTGTATATCTGTATATACAGGATAATTTTTAAAGACATTATAATAGCTTCCTCACAGTAATCATTTCAACAAAATGAATTTATTGGGTATCTTAAATTCATTTCTGAATGGAAAGTTGTCTGCCAATATAGAAAAGTATATTCTTCATATATTTACACATATAGATATGCATTTATAATACATCATGTAAAAATGAAAGGATTTTCTTACCCATACAGACATTTTTTTTCTTTAACGTTTATTTATTTTTGAGACAGGGAGAGACAGCATAAACGGGGGAGGGTCAGAGAGAGAGGGAGACACAGAATCTGAAACAGGCTCCAGGCTCTGAGCCATCAGCCCAGAGCCTGACGCGGGGCTCAAACTCATGGACCGCGAGATCGTGACCTGAGCCAAAGTCGGATGCTCAACCGACTGAGCCACCCAAGCGCCCCATACCCATACAGACATTTTTACTTCACTTACATACATTTCGCCATAGCTACTTATGCAGAAAAACCTCACAAAATGGAAAATAAAGGAGCCATTTGCTTTATGACATAAATTTTTTTTTAGTTAACTATCAAAGCATCGCTTTTGTAACTTGGAAAAGACAAGGATTCCAGGCATGATTTCTCCTCACCAGGGCATAATAAATTCTGCTGCTCACACACCATTTGCTGAAAAGCAAAATAAGAATCGTGGCCCTAAAAATAAAAATTAGAAGTAGCAGTAACTGTGAAGAAAAAGTTGGAAGCAGAGGCCAGGGCCGGGAGAAGAGACTAATAGTGTGGGAGCCATCAGGGGACATCATGACTTTCTCACCACTGCCTGGGGAGATGTAAAATATATGATTAGCATACAAAAGACATTCCAAACTTAGCTCTCAAGACTGCCTTTAAGGTATAGACTAATTGGGGCGCCTGGGTGGCGCAGTCGTTTAAGCGTCCGACTTCAGCCAGGTCACGATCTTGCGGTCTGTGAGTTCGAGCCCCGTGTCGGGCTCTGGGATAATGATGGCTCAGAGCCTGGAGCCTGTTTCCGATTCTGTGTCTCCTTGTTTCCGATTCTGTGTCTCCTTCTCTCTCTGCCCCTCGCCCGTTCATGCTCTGTCTCTCTCTGTCCCAAAAATAAATAATAAACGTTGAAAAAAAAATTAAAAAAAAAAGTTATAGACTAATAACCTTAGCTGCCTTTTTGCTTCAACTCTGAATCAAGCAACAGTTTGACACGTTGTTGGTAAATGATTGCTAATGCCATTAGTTCTTGATAATAGAAAATTCCACATATCCAGATAGTTATTTTTTAATGCAGAAACAGACATTTGATGGGTATAAGACATTTTTTAAAAGATGGCAAAATAACCCACAAATAGGTGGAATTAGATATGACATAATGAATTTCAAAGGACTGGAAATCCAGCAGTAAACCAGTAAATTCAAGAATATTGTTTCTTGACTACCATTTAAGAGATGAGAAGAGATCTTGGGAGAAACAAGACCCACAAACAGCTTACTTCCTCGGATGCTGAGATGCAACGAAAAGGCTGGTTTGGGGGACCTACATCCTACTTACACATCTGGGAATTGTAACAAGAATCGGGATGAAACCATCTCAATTGATTATACAGAGTGTCATGGGTATTTCTGAAATACTGTGTCTTTGGACAAAAAGATCTTTGCTATGAAGCTGCTGCTGAGGGCTCCCTGTCTCCCCAGGGGTGGGAAGCAGGTGGAGGGTGACTTTTTTGTTGTTGTTGTTTTAATTTCCATGAGTAGTTCAGTCTTGTAACAACATTTACTAAAGAAATAAAGATTTCCTCAGGACAGAATCTTTTAGAAGTCACTCCAAAATGGAGTTTCTTTAGTTATTTTCCTTGATTTACACTGCTTTATTTCTCAAAAATTTTATTCATTCTGAAATTCAAGGTCGTTCATCAAACATTGTAAACCTCAATTGCTCACTCTGTAAAATGGAGACATCACCTAGCCTGTCTGGCTGGAGGATTCAGTGACATGATGTGCTCGAGAAACCTTGGGAACTACAAAATACTAATCATATTCAGGGAATTATTTATATAGGCACTAAAAAATATTTTGTTTATTAATGAATAGATTCTTGAGACAGAGATCCAGCTTCCAAATATGCAATGTATACTTTACATAACCTTGTTATATATCTCTCTTTAACAAATGGAAACCTATGTTTCAAGAATTGTAAGATCACTTTCTTACAATGGTAGAAGCAGATGGGCATCTGGGGGTCTCAGTCCATTAAACACCTGACTCTTGATTTCAGCTCAGGTCATGATCTCACGAGTTCGTGAGTTTGAGCCCAACATTGGGTTTTGTGCTGACAGCGCGAAGTCTGCTTGAGATTGTCTCTCTCTCTCTCTCTGCCGCTCCTTAGCCCTCATTCTCTCTCTCAAAATAATAAACTTCTAAAAGGCCGGGGGGGGGGGGGGGGGGAGAAGCAGAATATCATTTGGAATAGATTGTTAAATATCATGGCTACAGATACCACAGAACCTCTCAGTTCTCTAAATCCAATCCCAAACTTCAATTTGTAGATAGTAAAAATTATGTACAATGACGGATTGTGGTTGTCCCTAAAGACCACGTAAGCTATGGTTTTCCTGTCTGAGATGGTCAAGAGACCAAGCATTTTAAAGAAAGTATGTGTATACAATAAACCAATATCCAATTTACACCTAAAAATTATAATCCTAAGGAAAAATCAACTTTACAGATTTGAGGAAAGTAGTAGAATTTATTTTTATGACAGTTTCCCAGGAACTCAATCCTGGTTGAAGGATGTTCGCTAAATTATTTGCCCTGTAAACCAACCTCCACCCACCAGTAGTGACAGCATTTTTGGCTCCAGTTTTAACTAATGGGTTATAATTAGATTGTCCTAAGAGATCTTGAAAATTCCATTCAAGAGCTACCTGAAAGCTATTCCCAGGGCCTGGTCTATATTACAGGTGAAAGAGTACATCAATGACATCTTTTTGGAAACCTTGATAACTAATTTTTTTTTTTATGGGCAGTTAATATTCTGCCACTCAGTGGTCAGAATTATTGCCAGAAACCTTAGGATTTAAAAACACAAAGAGAAAGGGGCACCTGGATGACTCAGTCGGATAAGCTTCCAATTTCAGCTCAGGTCATGATCTCACGGTTCGTGAGTTTGAGCCCCACATTGGGCTGGCTGTTGTCAGTGCAGAGCCTGCTTCAGACCTCATGTCTCCCTGTCTCTCTCTCTGAACCTCCCCTGCCTTCTCGTTCTCTCTCAAAATTAAACAAACATTTTGGGGCGCCTGGGTGGCTCTGTGGGTTAAGCTTCCAACTTTGGTTCAGGTCACGATCTCACCGTTTGTGGGTTCAAGCCCTGAATCCGGCTGTGTGCTCAGAGCCTTGAGCCTGCTTCAGATTATGTGTCTCCCTTTCTCTCTTCCCCTCCCCGCTCACAGTCTGTCTCTCTCTTTCTCAAAAAGAACTAAACAGTAACAATTTTTTTTAATAAATAAAAATATTTTTAAAAATAAAAATTAAATAAAAATACAAAGAGAAAAAGAGAGAGGGGGAGGGGTTGATATTTATTCACTTGAATATGTGTTTTATTTTTTTAATTTTTATTTTAATTTTGAATATGTATTTTATCTTATGTGTATATTTCCTTCTAGAATTCTAGGGCTTTATTCTGACATTCTTGGGCCGACTGATTATCTAGAAAATGTTCTCACACATTAGCTATTGATGTGTTTCTTCTTTTGAGCCTAGATGCTAGTGGCAAGGTTTTGTAGGTAGAATATACAAACCAGTAAAGCTTGCTTGAATTTCGCCCAAAAGGCTTTGTCACTGCCTTGTTTAAACACTCTGATACTCTAGATTGGGTTTAGAGGTTTAGAGCCTGCTTGACTTCACCCAGATGTAAATGTAAATGGGTATGTATAGGATATTTATGAAAAAAGTATCTCTATACCTTAGATTAGCACCCATAAACCATAGGAATCATAGCTCAAACTTTGTTCTTGGAATCTCTAGGAAAACCATGAGGTTACGATTAACACCAACACTTCTTTGCAGAAACTAAAGAACATTTTCCAGAAATGTTTGAGGACAGAAAATTAAGGGAAAGAAGTAACATTAAGTCCTACCCTCAGGGGTAGATGGTTCTGTTTTAATACTTTTCTGTGCTCTTTACTTATATCTCAGAGTTTTCATTAAATAATTCTTAAATCTACTTTAAAAAATAGGATAATGGTACTTGTAGTAAGTTGAAATTAATGTTACAATTCCCTAGACAATAAGGGGGGAAGGTTGCTAAATGGCGTGCCAAGATTTTTATGATTACTACAAGTTGTTTAGAGAAAGAAATGCATACGTTCACAGGATAAACATACTATTTCTCTGGTACTTTAATCTCCCTCCCTTCCTTCCCTCCTGTCTTCCTCTCTTGTTTCCCTTCTCTATATCTTCCTTTTTGTTTGAAGTTAAAAATAAGCATTTGGGCCTTTTCTTTACAAAGTTAAAACTAGTGGATAAAATCAGGGTAAGCCTAGTGTTCTTTGCGCTCTTTCTGCTTTGACAGCTGAATCTCAAATGTCATGAACTAGAACTCACTTTACTTGAGTAATGGAAATTCTACATCTCTTAATCTTGACCTCCAAATCCCTCCCTCTTTAGAAAATGCATTTTATATAAACAAATGTACACTCTCAGCTTCCCAAGGATATAGGTCTGTTTTGTGTCCTGTTCTGTTCTAGTCTCTTTAGTGCTTTAAGAAGTTAACCATCTAAGAGAAGGTCCTTGAATATAGCATCAAATTCTCATCTAGACACATACTTGTTCTTTTAAAATCTTTGGCAATGTATTTATGTCCACGTGTACCGCCTTGGGGTATGTGTTATTGTCAATTTTTCAGGGCTATAATATCATTCCCAGTCTAGGCTCATTGCCCAGCTCTTTAATTCATTTTTTTTCAAAGACCCCTACCACCCTCACTCTTGTATTATTAGGAAGACTTTGGGTTGCACAATGCTTTTTAGGTGTCTTTTCAAACCTTTGCTTTTCTTGGGAAATGATACAAATATCACCAATGTTCATTGAACATTTGTTCTGACTTGGAAGAACTTTTTTAAAAAAATTTTTTTTAATATATGAAATTTATTGTCAAATTGGTTTCCATACAACACCCAATGCTCATCCCAAAAGGTGCCCTCCTCAATACCCATCACCCACCCTCCCCTCCCCCCCACCCCCCATCAACCCTCAGTTTGTTCTCAGTTTTTAACAATCTCTTATGCTTTGGCTCTCTCCCACTCTAACCTCTTTTTTTTTTTTCCTTCCCCTCCCCCATGGGTTTCTGTTAAGTTTCTCAGGATCCACAAAAGAGTGAAAACATATGGTATCTGTCTTTCTCTGTATGGCTTATTTCACTTAGCATCACACTCTCCAGTTCCATCCATGTTGCTACAAAAGGCCATATTTCATTTTTTCTCATTGCCACGTAGTATTCCATTGTGTATATAAACCACAATTTCTTTATCCATTCATCAGTTGATGGACATTTAGGCTCTTTCCATAATTTGGCTATTGTTGAGAGTGCTGCTATAAACATTGGGGTACAAGTGGCCCTATGCATCAGTCCTCCTGTATCCCTTGGATAAATTCCTAGCAGTGCTATTGCTGGGTCATAGGGTAGGTCTATTTTTAATTTTCTGAGGAACCTCCACACTGCTTTCCAGAGCGGCTGCACCAATTTGCATTCCCACCAACAGTGCAAGAGGGTTCCCGTTTCTCCACATCCTCTCCAGCATCTATAGTCTCCTGATTTGTTCATTTTGGCCACTCTGACTGGCGTGAGGTGATACCTGAGTGTGGTTTTGATTTGTATTTCCCTGATAAGGAGCGACGCTGAACATCTTTTCATGTGCCTGTTGGCCATCCGGATGTCTTCTTTAGAGAAGTGTCTATTCATGTTTTCTGCCCATTTCTTCACTGGGTTATTTGTTTTTCGGGTGTGGAGTTTGGTGAGCTCTTTATAGATTTTGGATACTAGCCCTTTGTCCGATATGTCATTTGCGAATATCTTTTCCCATTCCGTTGGTTGCCTTTTAGTTTTGTTGGTTGTTTCCTTTGCTGTGCAGAAGCTTCTTATCTTCATAAGGTCCCAGTAATTCACTTTTGCTTTTAATTCCCTTGCCTTTGGGGATGTGTCGAGTAAGAGATTGCTACGGCTGAGGTCAGAGAGGTCTTTTCCTGCTTTCTCCTCTAAGGTTTTGATGGTTTCCTGTCTCACATTTAGGTCCTTTATCCATTTTGAGTTTATTTTTGTGAATGGTGTGAGAAAGTGGTCTAGTTTCAACCTTCTGCATGTTGCTGTCCAGTTCTCCCAGCACCATTTGTTAAAGAGGCTGTCTTTTTTCCATTGGATGTTCTTTCCTGCTTTGTCAAAGATGAGTTGGCCATACGTTTGTGGGTCTAGTTCTGGGGTTTCTATTCTATTCCATTGGTCTATGTGTCTGTTTTTGTGCCATGGAAGAACTTTTTTAATACTGTGTAGTCCGTATGATTCAAAAAAGTAGTTGACAATATAATAGTATGGACCCTCTGTCTCCCTCTCTCTCTGCCTCTACCCTACTCACACTCACTCTCTCTCAAAAATAAATACATATTTAAAAAAAAAGCCTAGGAACTAGACTGTGTTGTTAAGTAAAATAAGTCAGCCAGAGAAAGAAAAATATCATATAATTTCACTCACATGTGGAATTTAAGAAACAAATCAGGTGCATGTAGGGGAAGGGAAGGAAAAACAAAATAAGATAAAAACAGAGAGGGAAGCAAGCCTTAAGAGACTCTTTACTATAGAGAACAACCTGATGGTTGCTAGAGGAGAGGAGGGCTAAATGGGGGATGAGCACTGGGGGTTATATGTAAGTAATGAGTCACTAAATTCTACCCCTGAAACCAGTGCTATACTACTATATATTAACTAAACGGAACTTAAATAAAATCTTGGAAGAAAAAAAATTAAAAACTTAAGAAGAGTTTAAAAGTTCTCATCACATTAAAAAAACTGTACAACTCTGTGCGGTGAAAGATGTTAATTAGACTTATTGCAGTGATCATTTCACAATGTATACAGTAGCAAAATATTACACTGTACATCTGAAACTAATATGTTATATGTGAATTATATCTCAATTTTAGAACTTTTTTTTTTAAATTTTTTTCAACGTTTTTATTTATTTTTGGGACAGAGAGAGACAGAGCATGAACGGGGGAGGGGCAGAGAGAGAGGGAGACACAGAATCGGAAACAGGCTCCAGGCTCTGAGCCATCAGCCCAGAGCCTGACGCGGGGCTCGAACTCACGGACCGCGAGATCCTGACCTGGCTGAAGTCGGACGCTTAACCGACTGCGCCACCCAGGCGCCCCAAGAACTTTTTAAATCCATGGAAAATATTACAATTTCCATTTTATAAAAGGAGAAACAGAGTAACAGAAATTAGTGTCTTAGTCATAGTACTGATGAAAAAACTTTTCAGGTCAGCCAACTCCTAGCGTCCAATCCTAATCTATAAAATTCATTGTCTCCCCATTTTTAAGACGGTTTCTTGAGTCCACTTAAAGAAAAACTTATCCAATATTTTATATGTCTTATTCAGAAACTTCAAATCATTTCACATAGCATCCTATGGTATCCTTATTTACTATTTCAGGTATAAAATCCATCCATTCAGAAAAATGCATTTGATTTTATGTTTTAACAAAAGTTGGAGAATTCTGAGACATCAATTCAACTTGAGAGTTAGGGAGCAATTGACACAAAGCACTTATTTGTGTGTGATCCTGATGTTCTTACCTGAAAACTTCTATGTGATCTGGAAAAAAAAAAAAATCTCAAAAGGGACTATTTCTGGAAGTCTTTTTTTTCCTTAGATACAGCAAGAATTCAAGAATAATTTGATTATCATAAGGAATTTTTCAATTAACTTCAGTGCTACTCTCTGAATGTTTGCAGATTCCAAGGATCTGCAAATAATTAGCTGACAGTCTTGGAATGCAGAAATGGGTTTGTCAACAACATTGATGTTGAGGGTGTTGAGGGAGAATCAAGGATAACAGAGGTAGAAATGAATTCAGCCAGGTGAAGAGCTGGAGTCTGTCCCTTATCTAGAATGACATTCCAGACGTAATATCAAAAATTTGGTCAAATATCTATAGGGATCGGACTAAGGAATAACTTAATAATTTCATACTTTCATGAAGACGTGTTGGCATTTAATATGAACTTTTAAAATAATTACACTTTTCATTCGTGTCTACCAATTTATTTGTCAGCCGTGCGAGAAGCTTCACCGTGTGGAGGCGTGATATTCCCAATGCGTAATCGGTGGTTCTTTAACCTTTCGAGTTTTACTCCTGTTTATATATAGGATTTATATCTAGAAAACAGTGAAATGAAAATCAATTTGACCTGATAGTAATTACCAGAGACAGAAGAGTTTAACTAAATATTAATCTGATGCTTCTTCAGAACCAGTATGTTTGTATCACTACAGTGCTTTTCTCCACCTCAGAGATAATGCGGCAAGATGGTTCCTATTCTTGAGAAAAAGTTCTTTCTTTAATCCTTTATCCTTTTCTTGACAAAAACTGAGGTTAATGTCTCTCTCTCTCAGATTCCTTCTTCTCTGACACTTCTTAGTCATTTTCATGATATATCAACCTACTCTAACACTTCTGTGCAGAATGTTCCTTCCAAAGAAGCAAAGGACTAGAAACCTAGCTTTGCTGAGAAGACGACTCTTTTTTTTTTAACTTTATTTATTTTAAGAGAGAAAGAGAGAGAGAGAGAGTAAGAGAGAGTGCAAGCAGGGACACAGAGAGAAAGGGAGACAGAGAATCCCAAGCAAGTTACATGCTGTCCGCTCAAAGCCCAATGCAGGGCTTAATGGAGGGGGGCTCAATCCCACGAACCATGAGATGATGTCCTGAGCCAAAATCAAGAGTCAGACGCTCAACCACTGAGCCACCCAGGCACCCCAAGGACTCTCTTGAAATACCCATTTTTTCATCTGGAGACCACTCTCAGTTTCCTTTTCCCTACTTTTCTCTCACAATAAATAAAAGGTAATCAGATAAGCAATAAATATATAGTCTTTAATAGTCCACTACAGCAGCAGAATCCTTCCAGGATTCTTCTGCTAAGCAAAACCCTTACTTTGAAAAACATACTTGAGGGGTACCTGGCTGGCTCAGTCGGTGGAGAATGGGACTCTTGATCTCAGGGTTGTGGGTTCCAGCCCCACGTTGGGTGTGGAAATTACTTAAAAATAAAATTCTTTAAAAAAACATTAAAAAAAAAATACATGAAATACTATGATGACTAAAACACCTAATCAAGAAATTTGAAAAACTCATAAGCTAAACAATTTCCTTTCCTGTTATCACTCACTTGAGTGATTTAGAAAATCATTTAAACTGTATTTAAAAAATCTTTTGGGGCACATGGGTGAATTAGTCAGTTAAGTGTCCGACTTTGGCTCAGGTCATGATCTCATGGTCTGTGAGTTTGAGCCCCACGTCAGGTTCTATGCTGACAGCTCAGAGCCTGGACCTGCCTTGGAGTCTCCTTCTCTCTCTGCCCCTCCCCTGCTTGTTCTCTGTCTCTCTGTTTCTCAAAAATAAACAGACATTAAGAAAAAAAATTTTTTTAAATCTTTTGAAATGGGTGAGGAAGCATGTATTTTTTTTAAAAAAACTGAAATTTGAATTATTTGCCTATTTTACAGATTTCAAAACCCCTATTAAAGTAACTCAACAGGGGCAACTGACTGACTCAATCAGAAGCGTGTGCAACTCTTGATCTCAGGGTCATGAGTTTGAGCTTCATGTTGGTGTAGGGATTACTTAAATAAAATTTTTTTAAATTGTTTTCTTTTTTTTTTTTTTAAGTAATCTCTACCCCCAGTGTGGGACTCAAACTCATAAACCCAAGAGCAAAAGTTACATGTTCTACTGACTGAGCCAGGCAGGCACCCCAATAAATAAAAACTCGAAAAAAAGTAATGCAAGAAATTTCAACAAGAGTGCTTGCTTTAAGTGACTTCACACATTACTTATAAATTCTTTTTCTTTTTCAGTTTATTTGTGTTTTGAGAGAGAGAGAGAGAAAGAGAGTGCATGAGCAGTGGGAAGGGCAGAGAGACAGCTAAGGGAGAATCCCAAACAGTCTCCACACCATCAGTGCAGAGCCTGACATGGAGCTCAATCCCACAAACCGCGAGATCATGACCTGGGCTGAAATCAAGAGTCGGAGCTTAACTGACTGAGTCACCAAGGCACCCAGTACTTATCTATTCTTATGGCTACAAATAAAGTAAAGAAGCATCAGATTTGACTCTCCTTATTTTAGTATACATTGTTTCTGAAAGATGAAAAACAGAAAACCTAAGGTAACAAATCAACTTTATATAAATAATAAAATAAAATGCTCTGTTTGTGTTTTATAGACTATTCAGGAGTAAATGTTACTCAACCCTTAAAATACTTAGGGTTAATATTATTTGGTCAAATTATTAATGCTATTCATTAGGAAAAAAGTCTAGATTCCACACTGAAAAGGATGGATAAGTAAATACTTTTAATGTAAAAAAAAAAAACCATTTATGTTATCTCAAGATATTAAATTAAAATTAAAGGGCTTAACAACTTTTAGAATATTATTGATCCAAAGGAAAATACATGAGGTCAATGAACAAATAGTAAAGTTATATATAAATTGATCATGTGTAATTTCCACCCACTTCCATTATTAATTTATACTTACTTCTAATGTTATCTTGGATTATTTTTTCGTATTTTCAGTAAATTTACTACATTAAGTAGATTAAATTGACATTAAAATAGTTAATTCTATTTAAAAACAAATTTATTTGCTTATACGAAACAAGGCATGACATTGTAATCACTGAGTTTTAAAAATTCTATTTTGGTAAGTTTGGTCATTCTTTTTTTTTTTCATTTTGTAAAAATTTTTTAAATTTTATTTAAATCCAAGCTAGTCAACATATAGTTTAATAATGGTTTCAAAAGTAGAATTTAGCGACTTTTCTTTTTTCTAAAGTTTATTCGTTGATTTTGAGAGAGAGAGAAAGCATGAGTCGGGGAGGAGCAGAGAGAAAAAAGAGAGAGAATTCTCTTAGTGCAGAACCCAGCTGAGGGCTCTAACTCACGAACTGTGAGATCATGACCTGATCCAAAGTCAGACACTGAACTGACTGAGCCACCCAGGCACTCCTAAAATAATTTTTTTTAATTAAAACACAGACACAGACACACACACACACACACACACACACACACACACACGCAACAAAATATCACTCAGACCACTTAGAATGGCTATTATCAAAAACAAGAGAAATAACAAGTGTTGGTGAGGATGTGGATGCACTGTTGGTGGGAATATAAATTGGTTCGGTCACTATGTAAAACAGTTGGGTGGTTCCTCAAAAAATTAAAAATAGATCTACCATATGACCCAGCAATTCTTCCTCTTGGTATCTATCCAAAGAAAACAAAAACACTGATTCAAAAAATATATCTGCACCCCTATATGCATTGCAGCATTATTTACAATAGCCAAGATACGGAAGCAAACTGAGTGCCCATCAGGAGATGAATGGATAAAGGAGATACAGTATTGGGGTGCCTGGGTGGTTCAGTTCATTAGGTGTTCGTCTCTTGGTTTCGGCTCAAGTCGTAATCTCACAGTCGTGATATTGAACCTCGCCTTGGGCTCCGTCCTGGGCTTGGAGCCTACTTAAGATTCTCCCTCTCCCTCTGCCCCTCCCCTGCTCGAGCTCTCTCTGTCTCTAAAAAAAAAAAAAAAAAGATGTAGTATACATATACAGTGTAATCTTAGCCACAAAAAAGAATAAAATCTTGCCATTGGTGACAACATGGATGGGCCTAGAGGATATTTTACAAAGGGAAATAAGACAGACAAAGAAAGAAAAATACTGTATGGTTTCATTTATATGTGAAAACTAAAAAAAAAAAAAGAACAAAATAGAAATAGATGCACAGATACAGAAAACAAACTTATGGGTGCAGGGAGGGGAGAAATAGGTGTAGGGGAGTAGATGAAATAGGCGAAGGGGAGTAAAAAGTACAAATTTTTAGGTATGAAATAAATAAATAAATAAATAAATAAATAAATAAATAAGACACAGGGGTGCAATGCATAGCGTAAGAATATAGTCAATAACATAGTGATAACTTTGTATGGTGATAGATGGTAACTAGAAGGGGGTGACCATTTCATAATACATATAAGTATTGAAGCATTATTTTGTACACCTGAAACTAAAACAATATTTATGCCAGGGCACCTGGATGGCTCAGTCGGTTGAGCGTCTGACTTAGACTCAGGTCACAAACTCACTGTCCGTGAGTTCGAGCCCCATGTCGGGCTCTGTGTTGACAGTTCAGAGCCTGGAGCCTGCTTCAGATTCTGTGTCTCCCTCTCTCTGCCCCTCCCCCACTCATGCTTTCTCTCTCTCTCTCTCTCTCTCTGTCAAAAATAAATAAACATTTAAAAAATAAAAAATAAAACAATATTTGTGCCAATTATTTTTTCATTAAAAAAAAAGTAAAAAGGAAGGAAATCCTGTCACATGTTACAATACAGATAAACCCTGAGGACGTTAGGTAACATAAGCCAGTCACAAAAACACAAATACTGTATGATTACACTTACGATACTTAGAATCAAATTCATAGAAATAGAAAGTAGAATGGTGGTTATCAGGGGCTGGGGTTGGGGAGAAAAAGGGAGTTGTTTCTTAATAGGGACAGCATTTCAAATTTGCAAAATGAAAAAAACCCCAGAGGTATGCTTTACAACATGGATGTACTTAATGCTACTAAACCGCATACTTAAAAATAGTTAAGATGGTGGGGCGCCTGGGTGGCACAATCGGTTAAGCGTCCGACTTCAGCCAGGTCACGATCTCGCGGTCCGTGAGTTCGAGCCCCGCGTCAGGCTCTGGGCTGATGGCTCGGAGCCTGGAGCCTGTTTCCGATTCTGTGTCTCCCTCTCTCTCTGCCCCTCCCCCGTTCATGCTCTGTCTCTCTCTGTCCCAAAAATAAACATTGAAAAAAAAATTAAAAAAAAAATAGTTAAGATGGTAAATTTACATATGTGTGTATGTTTTTAAAATTTTTTTAAGTTTATTTGTTTATTTTGACAGAGAGTGCGAGGGGGGTGGGTGGCAGGGGAGGGGGAGGCAGAGAGGGGCGGGGAGAGGGAGAGAGAATCCCAAGCAGGCTCTGCACCATCAGCATGGATCCCGATGCAGGACTCAAAATCATGAACCATGAGATCATGACCTGAACCAAAATCAAGAGTCAGTCGCTTAACGGACTGAGCCACCTAGGTGTCCCTGTATGTGTGTGGTTTTTTTAATGACAATTAAAAAAAATTCCCGAACGATTATGAAGCATTTCTAAATATCTCATCCTATACATCTACATAATAAAAAGAGTAAAATGTGCTTAGAGGTAGAAAAGTGAAGGAAGGAAAAGTTATATACCCCTAAGTTGCTTCAATCAGTAGCAGAGTTTAGAATACCACTTTTCCAAATCTTCAGGTAGCTTTCTGCAAAGGCTTAATTTACTCCACTTCTACCAGAGGGAACATATTTAATGAATATTGGAGAAAAAAAAAGAAAAAGAGAAAGAGATAGAGACAGTGAGGGACAGAGACAGAGACAGAGCAGGGAGAAAGAAAAAAAGGAAGAAATCAAAATGAAACAGAAAGATCTAGAAATTTGATTTCTGACTCTTTGGATAAAATGCACAATATCACTAAGCTTCAGGTTTTTTTTTTCATCTATAAAAAGGGTTTAATAATATCTACCTCATAGGATTACTGAGAAGAGAAAATGAGTAACAAATAAATTAAGATTGTACTGTAATCACTTTATATTCACATGCCCTGGAATGTTGTAAGCAATCAATAATCTTTCATTACAAGCAGTTAATAATGCATGTAATAACTATTTACTGATTGATTGCAACATCCTAGGTCTGTGTGATGGAAAGGTGACAAAAAACAGTCTCTGCCCTCACAGAAAGCACAGTCTAATGATGTGTAACATCTCAGTTTGCTTCATTTAGCTTCTGATCACACACCCTCAGACACACCGCAGAGAAATCCCCCCCAGTGACATCTTCAATGGGCTCTGAGAATGTGCAATATTCTCCTAAATTTATAGACATGCCCAGCTCATGGGCTAGTTCTCAGCAGGCTTAGAACTAGCTGCTACAATGCCTGAACTGGCCTACCCAACATGTAAATGAATTTGAACCATTCCTTCTGAGTAAACCTCCAAATGTCCAACAGTACGTATATATTTCTGTTGTTACTATTGTCTTCAATCCACCTTGTGAAAATGAAATCCTATAATATCACATTTCATTCTTTTCTTTTTCTTCAATTGGTGAAACGTCAAATTCATTCCCAGCTGCCAATAGTTTTACTGTAGTAAATTTGATAGTAAATCTGAATTCCTGCAGTAATGAGAAATATATAAATATACACCCTTGGTTTTCCCTTACCTCCCCTGTCATTTCTCATCTCCTTTGCAGTATCCACCTCATGTTGGAGGGACCAGGACTCAATCCTGGGACCTCTTCTCTTCTCTGTGTGCATACACCCTGTTGGTGATCTCTTTCAGCCAGTCTTGGCTTTAAACACCATTGCTAAACTGAAAACTCACAGGCAGATATCCCCAGCCAGACCTCATTTCTGCTCAGCATCTCTACTTCAAACTCTAATACCCAAACTTAATTCCCGATACCACTCCCTACATCTCTTCCACCTGCCAATTTTCCTTCCGAAGTTGCTGACAGCTAGATGTTTCCAGTAGCTCAAGACGAATCTTTCATACTCCATATCTAAACTGTCAGTACATCCTGTTAGCTCTAGCTTCAAAATATAAGCAGAATTCAATCACATCTTGTTAAACTTGCACTGACACCACCTGGTCCAAGCGACCATCCTTTCTCATCTGGAATAGTACAATATTGGATCATATTGTCCCTTGGCTCAAAACTTGTCATAGCTTCCTGTTTCATTGACAGTAAAAGCCAAAAATTCCTACAATGGTCTACAGAGCCAAATGTCTTTCCCCTAGCCTTTTTTCTTTCAACTTCATTTATTTATTTTGAGAGAGAGAGAGAGTGTGTGCACACACATGCATATGAGAGGGGGAGGGGCAGAGCGAGAGAGTGAGGGAGAATCCCAAGCAGGCTTCTCACTGCCAGCACAGAGTCCAGCTCGGGGCTCCATGCCAGGTACTGTGAGATCGTGACCTGAGCCTAGAACAAGAGTCAGATGCTTAACAAACTGAGCTACCCAGGCACCTCTCCCCTAGTCTTTTGACCTCCTTCCCTCTCTTTCTCCCCCAGATTCCCTTGCTGTCCTTGCTGTTTCTGGAACACACACAGGCATGCTCCTGCCTTAGAGCCTTCCCACTGGTCACTCTGCTTGTATCATTCTTACAGCTAACAAATATCCATATAGCTCACTTCTTCACCATCTTTACTCAATGTCACTTTCTCAGTAAGGAATATCTTAACTACCTCATTTAAATGTTAATCTCCTCACCTCAGTACTCCTGATCCTCGTCATGTTCTACTTTTTTTTATATATATAGCATTATATATAGCACTTACTACTATAATATACATCTTCTTTTTTGTTTGTTTGTTTGTTTATTGCTTATTTCTGTCCACAAGAATGTAAGCTTGGGGCATATAGGGAGAAGACAACAGAAATCTTTGCCAATTTTATTCCATGATGTATCCCAAGCATCTAGCACAGAGCCTGATACATGGTTGGTGCCTGGTAATAATTGTTGAATGAATGAATACATGAAGATTAATGATACTCATTGACATTAGCATTAAATACTATAAATGGACAGTATGAATGATTAAAGTTGATAGAAATAGAATTCCAAACCCATAAGGTGCTTTAAAGCTCACCCAAGACAGCCCATTTAAAAAAATTTTTAGAAAATAGAACCAGAGAAATAAAAAGATTTATCAAAAATTGTACTGTTAATTCATGGCAAAGTAAAGAAAATCTCGAAAACCTAAGTGGTTTTCCCCAATCTTCACTAGTTCTCTTGCCTGTTCTTGAGGTTTAACCAAGACTTCTTGAGGCTCTGGAAGACAGTCATAATTATGTCTAAGTGGTGATTGATTTACTTCTCCCTACAAATGCAAACTAGTGCCTAAAGAAATGGTATTTCAGGGCACTTGGGTGGCTCAGTCAGTTAAGTGACAGACTTGATTTCAGCTCAGGTCACAATCTTAGAGTTGTGAGATCAAGGCCCGTGTGGAGCTCTGCACTGGGTATAGAGTGGAGCCTGCTTAAGATTCTCTCTCTCCCGGGGGCACCTGGGTGGCTCTGCCAGTTAGGCGTCAGACTCTTTCTTTTGGCCCAGGTCATGATCTCATGGTTCATGAGTTCAAGCCCCAAATCAGGCTCTATGCTGACAATGCAGAGCAGGCTTGGGATTCTGTCTCTCCCTCTCTCTGTGCCCCTCCCCCACTTGCACACAAACTCTCTCTCTCTCAAAAATAAATAAATAAACATTAAAAAAATATTCTTTCCCTCTTTCTCTGCCCCTCCCCCACTCACATGCACATGCTCCTGCTCGCTCTCTCTCTCTCTAAGAAAAAGAAAGACATGTTATCCTGATAGCTCATACACTAGGTCCAAGGACCGAATTACAGACTGAGATCGGCCACCAGACCATATGACAATGACCCCCAGGCCTAAGGATCTAAGAATCTATCCCCCAACCCTCTACACCCCCTCTGTCTTCACAGGTGACAGGTTTCTCACATACAGTTAACTTTAACATTAACCTAAATGCTAAAACAGTTCAGAGGCAGTTCATGTCTTCTAAAGGATGTTATTAGCCTTCGTGGTACTAAACAAAAACATCACCTGATGTGATGTTCGGCAGTCTCCTCTCAGTGGTCAGATTTCTGCTTTCTCTTTGCTTTGTCCCCTTTCCCAAGGTCCACTCCCTTTCCTTACCCAACAGGAAACGCTACATTGGTGAGGACCCAAGTCCTTTTATAACCGAAGTCAATTTCCACTTTAGCAAATGGTTGATTCCCAATCCTTTGTTTCTAAATTCTTTTTTATTATAGAGGAAGAACACCAAGTAAAGGAGAAGGAAAAGAAAAAGAAAAGAAGAGAGTCTAAAGAGAAGAAAAATTTCCCAAAGAAAGAGCACAAAATTGAAGCTGTTTAGGCTTGAAGCTGCCACCTATGACGTCACAGCCACAGATACTTGCCACTACGGAGATGGAAGAAGGGACCCACAGGAGCTACTTACAGTAAATAAGAGGAAGAGAAGATCAAGGAAGTTAGAAGATGCATTTACTGATCAGACATGATGGTAACAACCGTTAATGAAGGCAACTGGGGAGAAGACTTCATAACATCTTCATGTCTCAGCTTTATTTAAAAAGCATTTATAATGCTTTTTAAGAGCAATGTGCCATGCCAGGTTCAATGGATTATGCAGAGGAATATGGCCGAAGCAGTAACAATATTACGATGGTACCAAGATCAAGAAGATCCCAAATTACATGCGTTATAATTTGCTGAGAGGGAAAAAAATGCATTTTAATCATTTTGTTTAAACTTGAGACTCTGGGGCGCCTGGGTGGCGCAGTCGGTTAAGCGTCCGACTTCAGCCAGGTCACGATCTCGCGGTCCGTGAGTTCGAGCCCCGCGTCAGGCTCTAGGCTGATGGCTCGGAGCCTGGAGCCTGTTTCCGATTCTGTGTCTCCCTCTCTCTCTGCCCCTCCCCCGTTCATGCTCTGTCTCTCTCTGTCCCAAAAATAAATAAACATTGAAAAAAAATTAAAAAAAAAATAGTTAAGATGGTAAATTTACATATGTGTGTATGTTTTTAAAATTTTTTTAAGTTTATTTGTTTATTTTGACAGAGAGTGCGAGGGGGGTGGGTGGCAGGGGAGGGGGAGGCAGAGAGGGGCGGGGAGAGGGAGAGAGAATCCCAAGCAGGCTCTGCACCATCAGCATGGATCCCGATGCAGGACTCAAAATCATGAACCATGAGATCATGACCTGAACCAAAATCAAGAGTCAGTCGCTTAACGGACTGAGCCACCTAGGTGTCCCTGTATGTGTGTGGTTTTTTTAATGACAATTAAAAAAAATTCCCGAACGATTATGAAGCATTTCTAAATATCTCATCCTATACATCTACATAATAAAAAGAGTAAAATGTGCTTAGAGGTAGAAAAGTGAAGGAAGGAAAAGTTATATACCCCTAAGTTGCTTCAATCAGTAGCAGAGTTTAGAATACCACTTTTCCAAATCTTCAGGTAGCTTTCTGCAAAGGCTTAATTTACTCCACTTCTACCAGAGGGAACATATTTAATGAATATTGGAGAAAAAAAGAAAAAGAGAAAGAGATAGAGACAGTGAGGGACAGAGACAGAGACAGAGCAGGGAGAAAGAAAAAAAGGAAGAAATCAAAATGAAACAGAAAGATCTAGAAATTTGATTTCTGACTCTTTGGATAAAATGCACAATATCACTAAGCTTCAGGTTTTTTTTTTTCATCTATAAAAAGGGTTTAATAATATCTACCTCATAGGATTACTGAGAAGAGAAAATGAGTAATAAATAAATTAAGATTGTACTGTAATCACTTTATATTCACATGCCCTGGAATGTTATAAGCAATCAATAATCTTTCATTACAAGCAGTTAATAATGCATGTAATAACTATTTACTGATTGATTGCAACATCCTAGGTCTGTGTGATGGAAAGGTGACAAAAAACAGTCTCTGCCCTCACAGAAAGCACAGTCTAATGATGTGTAACATCTCAGTTTGCTTCATTTAGCTTCTGATCACACACCCTCAGACACACCGCAGAGAAATCCCCCCCAGTGACATCTTCAATGGGCTCTGAGAATGTGCAATATTCTCCTAAATTTATAGACATGCCCAGCTCATGGGCTAGTTCTCAGCAGGCTTAGAACTAGCTGCTACAATGCCTGAACTGGCCTACCCAACATGTAAATGAATTTGAACCATTCCTTCTGAGTAAACCTCCAAATGTCCAACAGTACGTATATATTTCTGTTGTTACTATTGTCTTCAATCCACCTTGTGAAAATGAAATCCTATAATATCACATTTCATTCTTTTCTTTTTCTTCAATTGGTGAAACGTCAAATTCATTCCCAGCTGCCAATAGTTTTACTGTAGTAAATTTGATAGTAAATCTGAATTCCTGCAGTAATGAGAAATATATAAATATACACCCTTGGTTTTCCCTTACCTCCCCTGTCATTTCTCATCTCCTTTGCAGTATCCACCTCATGTTGGAGGGACCAGGACTCAATCCTGGGACCTCTTCTCTTCTCTGTGTGCATACACCCTGTTGGTGATCTCTTTCAGCCAGTCTTGGCTTTAAACACCATTGCTAAACTGAAAACTCACAGGCAGATATCCCCAGCCAGACCTCATTTCTGCTCAGCATCTCTACTTCAAACTCTAATACCCAAACTTAATTCCCGATACCACTCCCTACATCTCTTCCACCTGCCAATTTTCCTTCCAAAGTTGCTGACAGCTAGATGTTTCCAGTAGCTCAAGACGAATCTTTCATACTCCATATCTAAACTGTCAGTACATCCTGTTAGCTCTAGCTTCAAAATATAAGCAGAATTCAATCACATCTTGTTAAACTTGCACTGACACCACCTGGTCCAAGCGACCATCCTTTCTCATCTGGAATAGTACAATATTGGATCATATTGTCCCTTGGCTCAAAACTTGTCATAGCTTCCTGTTTCATTGACAGTAAAAGCCAAAAATTCCTACAATGGTCTACAGAGCCAAATGTCTTTCCCTTAGCCTTTTTTCTTTCATTTATTTATTTTGAGAGAGAGAGAGAGAGAGTGCGCACACACATGCATATGAGAGGGGGAGGGGCAGAGCGAGAGAGTGAGGGAGAATCCCAAGCAGGCTTCTCACTGCCAGCACAGAGTCCAGCTCGGGGCTCCATGCCAGGTACTGTGAGATCGTGACCTGAGCCTAGAACAAGAGTCAGATGCTTAACAAACTGAGCTACCCAGGCACCTCTCCCCTAGTCTTTTGACCTCCTTCCCTCTCTTTCTCCCCCAGATTCCCTTGCTGTCCTTGCTGTTTCTGGAACACACAGGCATGCTCCTGCCTTAGAGCCTTCCCACTGGCCACTCTGCTTGTATCATTCTTACAGCTAACAAATATCCATATAGCTCACTTCTTCACCATCTTTACTCAATGTCACTTTCTCAGTAAGGAATATCTTAACTACCTCATTTAAATGTTAATCTCCTCACCTCAGTACTCCTGATCCTCGTCATGTTCTACTTTTTTTTTATATATATAGCATTATATATAGCACTTACTACTATAATATACATCTTCTTTTTTGTTTGTTTGTTTATTGCTTATTTCTGTCCACAAGAATGTGAGCTTGGGGCATATAGGGAGAAGACAACAGAAATCTTTGCCAATTTTATTCCATGATGTATCCCAAGCATCTAGCACAGAGCCTGATACATGGTTGGTGCCTGGTAATAATTGTTGAATGAATGAATACATGAAGATTAATGATACTCATTGACATTAGCATTAAATACTATAAATGGACAGTATGAATGATTAAAGTTGATAGAAATAGAATTCCAAACCCATAAGGTGCTTTAAAGCTCACCCAAGACAGCCCATTTAAAAAAATGTTTAGAAAATAGAACCAGAGAAATAAAAAGATTTATCAAAAATTGTACTGTTAGTTCATGGCAAAGTAAAGAAAATCTCAAAAACCTAAGTGGTTTTCCCCAATCTTCACTAGTTCTCTTGCCTATTCTTGAGGTTTAACCAAGACTTCTTGAGGCTCTGGAAGACAGTCATAATTATGTCTAAGTGGTGATTGATTTACTTCTCCCTACAAATGCAAACTAGTGCCTAAAGAAATGGTATTTCAGGGCACTTGGGTGGCTCAGTCAGTTAAGTGACAGACTTGATTTCAGCTCAGGTCACAATCTTAGAGTTGTGAGATCAAGGCCCGTGTGGAGCTCTGCACTGGGTATAGAGTGGAGCCTGCTTAAGATTCTCTCTCTCCTGGGGGCACCTGGGTGGCTCTGCCAGTTAGGCGTCAGACTCTTTCTTTTGGCCCAGGTCATGATCTCATGGTTCATGAGTTCAAGCCCCAAATCAGGCTCTATGCTGACAATGCAGAGCAGGCTTGGGATTCTGTCTCTCCCTCTCTCTGTGCCCCTCCCCCACTTGCACACAAACTCTCTCTCTCTCAAAAATAAATAAATAAACATTAAAAAAATATTCTTTCCCTCTTTCTCTGCCCCTCCCCCACTCACATGCACATGCTCCTGCTCGCTCTCTCTCTCTCTAAGAAAAAGAAAGACATGTTATCCTGATAGCTCATACACTAGGTCCAAGGACCGAATTACAGACTGAGATCGGCCACCAGACCATATGACAATGACCCCCAGGCCTAAGGATCTAAGAATCTATCCCCCAACCCTCTACACCCCCTCTGTCTTCACAGGTGACAGGTTTCTCACATACAGTTAACTTTAACATTAACCTAAATGCTAAAACAGTTCAGAGGCAGTTCATGTCTTCTAAAGGATGTTATTAGCCTTCGTGGTACTAAACAAAAACATCACCTGATGTGATGTTCGGCAGTCTCCTCTCAGTGGTCAGATTTCTGCTTTCTCTTTGCTTTGTCCCCTTTCCCAAGGTCCACTCCCTTTCCTTACCCAACAGGAAACGCTACATTGGTGAGGACCCAAGTCCTTTTATAACCGAAGTCAATTTCCACTTTAGCAAATGGTTGATTCCCAATCCTTTGTTTCTAAATTCTTTTTTATTATAGAGGAAGAACACCAAGTAAAGGAGAAGGAAAAGAAAAAGAAAAGAAGAGAGTCTAAAGAGAAGAAAAATTTCCCAAAGAAAGAGCACAAAATTGAAGCTGTTTAGGCTTGAAGCTGCCACCTATGACGTCACAGCCACAGATACTTGCCACTACGGAGATGGAAGAAGGGACCCACAGGAGCTACTTACAGTAAATAAGAGGAAGAGAAGATCAAGGAAGTTAGAAGATGCATTTACTGATCAGACATGATGGTAACAACCGTTAATGAAGGCAACTGGGGAGAAGACTTCATAACATCTTCATGTCTCAGCTTTATTTAAAAAGCATTTATTATGCTTTTTAAGAGCAATGTGCCATGCCAGGTTCAATGGATTATGCAGAGGAATATGGCCGAAGCAGTAACAATATTACGATGGTACCAAGATCAAGAAGATCCCAAATTACATGCGTTATAATTTGCTGAGAGGGAAAAAATGCATTTTAATCATTTTGTTTAAACTTGAGACTCTGGGGCGCCTGGGTGGCGCAGTCGGTTAAGCGTCCGACTTCAGCCAGGTCACGATCTCGCGGTCCGTGAGTTCGAGCCCCGCGTCAGGCTCTGGGCTGATGGCTCGGAGCCTGGAGCCTGTTTCCGATTCTGTGTCTCCCTCTCTCTCTGCCCCTCCCCCGTTCATGCTCTGTCTCTCTCTGTCCCAAAAATAAATAAACGTTGAAAAAAAAAAAAAAAGATAAACTTGAGACTCATATGGTAATGTATAAGACTTAACTGTCCTGACACATGATGGTGCAAACTATAATTAACTGTATTACTGCTTTTGTAACTGAATAAGCATGAAATAGAAAGAACACTACATATTTTCATAGACTTAAGGTTGAAATTTTGAATTGCTTACACTAACTGAAAATGCTGTCAGTGCTTCAGTGGGGTTTAAAACACAAATTTTGAAGTTCTCCAAGGCAACATGGTTTACAATGGCATGAGTCTTTATAAACTTCTGATCCTAGTACTATGCAAATTCATAGTGTGTAAGCATTTGGAAAAAGTGCCATTCTGCTTACTTTTTTTTCCCCCTAAAAGCAAAATTTTCTGTAGTTGTAAAAAGATATTAAATCATCACAATCAATACTGGTAGCCTTGTAGTGACAGAAAGGAATCCACAATACTGTCAAAGATACCTAACATGCCTTTAGTAAGAATCATAGCTTAGGTCTATAATGCTTTTGGCTATCGAGTTCTAATATGTAAAAGACTCAATTCATCTCTATTTGTCCCTGCCATATATATTTTGCTCTCAAGCAAGAGTTAATAAAAGCAGTTCCCTATCATAGGTAGATATGCATATTATTGTCAACATATTGTTTAGCAAAGTTAACCAAGAAGTCTCCCAGGACACAGTGGGCGTGCCTTGGTGGCTCAGTTGTTAAGCAACTGACTTCAGCTCAGGTCATGATCTCACAGTTTGTGAGTTCAAGTCCCACATTGGATGAGCTCAAGCCCCGCTTTGGGTGAGCTCTGCTTCTCTCTCTCTCTCTCTCTCTCTCCCTCATTTATTGCATCCTTTCTCTCTCTCTCAAAAAAAGTGGGGGGACACATTGAGTTAGAAAAGGACAGAGCATACACTTTAAGGACAAATAGATCTGGGTTTGAATCTACTCCAATCTTCCTTTGTGTCTTTTTAGCAAATTAATTAATTTCTCTGAGCCTTGATGTTCTCAAAAAAGAAGAAGAAGAAGAAGAAGAAGAAGAAGAAGAAGAAGATAAAAAGACCTTTGCTGAATTGAATGGATAAGATACAATGTATATCAAATGTATAATTCACCGCCTAAGGTAGTTGCTCAAAAAGGCTAGCCATTATTATTATAAAGCATTGATATTCCCTCAGACCTTCAGGTTTACTTGATAAGGTTTTCAGGAAAGCAGGAAAGTCTACAACATGGTTCAAAATACTTGGCTGCTGTCCAGTTCAGTCCCTTAACTCATCTTACATTATATTGAATGAGTGGGAATGGGAAGCACTTAGCAATGAATTAAGAACATTTCAGGCCAGATGGGAAAGCAGAGACATGAAATAAAATCTCCCTAACATGTTTACTAGAATAACTGCCAAATCCCTACGCTATTATTATGTCACTTAGAGCATAACCAATCTACCAAATTAATTCGAGTTGCTTCTGTACTGCTACAACCGTCTTTGTGTAACACTGAAAATAAGAATGTTTCCATTTCATGTTTGCATATAGGTCGTAAGTAAACTGTCTTAGATACATAACATATTTTAAACTTTATCCCTATCAAGAGCAAGGGCAACATTTTTCTAGGTTTATTTATTTATTTAAGTAATCTCTACACCCATGGTGGGGCTGGAACTCATGACTCCAAGATGAAGAGTCACATGCTCCTCCAACTGAGCCAGCCCCAAGAATATTTTAACAAACTTTCCATCTTTTAGTTGGTCTAAGTGTTCTATCATTTCTGGTTTATAGCTAGAGTAATAATAAATTGAACAAGAAACTTCTAAATCTTCTAGAGACTGAAAGGTATTCTCAAAAAATCCTATTCTCACAGCTTCCCATTCTGGATTCTGGATAGTTTGTAAAGTACATGAAATGTACCCATCACATAAGCCTCCTGTTTTGATGTGTGCAATTAATAGAAGTTTAAATTTCTGCATGCCCTCTGAAAGTTATAAATAGATTTGGGTCCCTTATGTATATTTCCTAATGAGAATGTTAAAAATAGGCTTTGTTCAAACTCTAATCATATGGCATAAAGGCCCTCTTGATTTAGTAGCAACTTTCAAGCAGCCACATGCTAAAGAAAGAAACCTTGCTTCTCTTCATAGCTTTTCCTTGTACATCTCTAAAAGAATTAGCTGGGGTTTTTTTTTGTTTGTTTTTTTCAACAGGTTTCTCATTTTGCAACGTGTTTAAAAGGCAGTCAAGGGGAGCTAAGAATTGGAGAAATATGGTGGAAAAGAATTGTACGTATTTCAAACTCCTACTCTTGAAATAGTCAGACCCATGTTAGAGTTAATGTGTCGCTGTCATGCCCACTCAGAGAATAAGAGTCAGACAAAGAAAAACGTTTGCTCAGATAAGAGAAAAATTCCATCAAGAAAAAGGAAAAGATAGGACAAAGAGGGAGAGAGACACTCAAAGAAGATATAGTGTTTCCAACAAGTAAACATTTTATTTTGCTTTACAATAGGCAGGAAAACAAGCTACTGTTTGTTATTTTCCCAACTATCAGTATTTTAACTGATTAAAGGCTAAAGTATTTTATTTCTCTTTGACCTGATTTGGGAAGAAAGGCCATGGACAGGAAATCTGGGTCACTCTATTCCTAAGAAAACCTTTGTATTTCAAGCATTCATGACAGTGATAAAATACACAGATGGGTTCAAAATGCTACCTCTGCATTTATCCACCCAAATAAAATAATCATTGTGTAATCACTTGCAAAGTGAAGTAAATTTTTCTAAAAGTAAAACTAACAATCCATTATTTGTACTACCTGGAAATAGAGAAAGAATAACTAAAGTTTACAAATAATGCAAAAGCCAACTTTACTCAATGGTTTTGAGCTTCTCTCAAACTTAATCTATTATTTGAAGAGCTAATCAGAAACTAGACTGACCAGATGAAGTTTTAACTTTTTCCTCTTTCAATCTTAAATCCTTCTGAAAAAAGATATAAAAGTATCAGGAAAATTCTAGAAGGCTTGCAGAAAATAAAAATGGAAAGGAAAATGTGGACAAAGTGAGCTGTGATTTTCTCAATCTCAGGCTAGACTAATCTTGCCCTACGTAATCCAGAAGTGACTCTTCAGTGTCCAACCTATGTGCTTGGACCGGACCCTACATGCTATGTTACTGCATTTGGGCCATTAATCTTCTGGGCCTCGATTTTCTCCCAGAAATCACATGTCACCTCCCCTAGAGTGAGAAATACATCCAGCGATCCATCCCTTCATTTTCTACCCACTGGAGAAAGCTTACACAAACGATAAGTGGGGCTATGTTTATTTAAAAATACTGTTGGCATCAGTTGAGTTATGAGAACATAAATCCAGACTAAACTAGGGAATTAGAGAACACAAGAGGTAGAAATATATGTGCTTTAAACCAGACTTCAGGAATTGGGGCAAGGTGGATTCAAAGAAGCCACAGATTAAAGATGCTAAATCGAGATGAAGAGGGCTTCATGGACCACTGCCTGCCACTTTCTGAGACACAGCTTTTAGATTTCAAAGGGACCAGTTGACATCAATTACAAGATGGTTTTCTAGACCCCACAGACTTTGGTGTCTATGGTTTGCAAAAGAATTACCACACAGAAGATTCGTTGCGTGACTATTTGCTAATTTCCCCACTGGTAATAGATAGCTAGTGCCATTCTAATTGCATAGAAAATAAGCTCATTTGTTACATTAATTGATGTCTAAGGTAAGGTGTTGACAAACTACAGCCATATGGGCAAAATCAGTTGCCCACTTGTTTTTGTAAATAAAGCTTTTGTGAATAAAAACCACATGGCCTTCAAAGTCAAAAAAATTTACTACCTGGTCCTTTATAGAAAAGTTCATTAGCCACCACCTTAGTTAATTGGAGCTTAATTCTCCCAGAGAATGACAGTTGAGAAAGTCTGCTGGTGTATGACTAAAGCAAAAAATCCAAGAAAGAAACTCTGATTCTCTCAAAGTCCACTTCAAATTTGGGGGTAGTGAATAAAAACTAAAACTGAATGAAAATTAAACTAATAACTGTGACCTAGAGAAAAACTCTCACCCTGAATGAGGTGGTAACACTAAGTAAAAATAAAATCTCTGCCCATTCCTGCTATACTATTTGCATGAAGTTTATGTTGGTAAGTATTTCCAGTAATTCTGCTACTATTATTTTTTCACTTAATTATCAGCTTCCTCAGATTTTTGTTTAATCTGATGTGTCATTTCATGTTTATCGTTACTCTACTTATTTCACCTTTTTTAGGAAGTTAATTAGGAAAATGTTATTTTTCCATATGTTCCTCGAAATTCATTCAACTTTTGGCAATAGGATAATCTTCTTAGGAAAGAAGTCATGTGATGTGAATATGGACTATTTAACACATGTTGAAGATGTGGGGAAATAGACACTCACATATGACTGATGAGATTATGTATTGCTATAATCTCCATGGAAGACAATTTAGCAATAGCTAATAAAGTCACAAAAGCACATTACTTTGACCTACTATTTCTACTTTTAGGAAATTATCCCAGACATGTACATCATTCAAATATTTAGAAAAAGAGGTATGTAAAAGCTTATTCTTTGCAGTATTGTCCTTTTACCAAAAGATTAAAAACAACCTAAATATCCCTTAGTTGGAAGCTAGTTCAATATATTAAGGTACAGGGGCACCTGGGTGGCTCAGTCGGTTAAGCGGCTGACTTCGGCTCAGGTCATGATCTTGCCGTCCGTGAGTTCGAGCCCCGCGTCGGGCTCTGTGCTGACAGCTCAGAGCCTGGAGCCTGTTTCAGATTCTGTGTCTCCCTCTCTCTCTGACCCTCCCCAGTTCATGCTCTGTCTCTCTCTGTCTCAAAAATAAATAAACGTTAAAAAAAAAAAATATATATATATATATATTAAGGTACAGGCACCAATGGCATCCTTCCATGCACCAATGGAATACTATGTAACCATTAAAAAAGAATCGGGTACATATTTATGTACTAATATGGTGACTCATTTGTTTATTTTATTGATTGATTGATTTTATTTATTTAACAAAAGCTTATTGAGCACCAACTGTTTTCTAAACAAAGAAGATACAAATTGGACAAGACAAAGCTCCTTCTTACATGGGATACCAAAATAAACAAATAAATTATGTCAAATGGGGTCAAACCAAACAATGTAAGGGGGATAGGTAGTGGCCCAGATTGCTGCTGTTTTATTTAAGATAGTCATGGAAGTTATCTATATTAAGGTGGAATTTGGGCAGAGATCTGAAAGAAGTGAGGAAGTTAGCCATGCAGATATCTGGAGAAAGAATCACCAAGCAATACAGCTCCCATATAAAGTCCCTGAGGTGGCACATTTAAGGTATGGTCAGGTGGCTGGTGTGGCAGCTATATAAAGGACGAGGGGAGACATATGTATATAACGATGTAGAGGTGTGGGATGAAATCTGAGATGTAGTGGGAAAAGTGCACAGGACACTTTTACACCAGAGTAAACAGCGTCACTTTCACTCCCAGTGTGATGGGAAGCCATCAAAGGGTCCAGAACAGATGAACGACATAATCTGAATTTTTTTTAAGGATCACTCCAGTTGACCTGTTTGTTAGTCATATATCTACTGCTTTAATAAAATCAAGAGATGAACACTAGTGTGAACCGTGGGGGTAAGAGAGGAGGTGGCAAGATAATTTGCATTCTGATATATCTTAAATGATATCCAAAAACGAGTGTTGAATCAAGTGTTAAGAATAATGTGTACTATCATCTATGTTTAAAGTAGATGGAGATGATATAGATATATCATTGCTTGCGAATACATAAAATCTATGAAGGAATAAATAAGAAATTGGTAGCTTTACTTGCTCCTGATAAGGAGAACTAAGTGTCTGAGGAACAAAGGTGGGAAAGAGATTTTTCAATATATCGTGTTTTGTGTCTTTTGAACTTTGAACCATGTGATGTATAAATGATTTTTAAATCATTTATTTAAATGAAAATTTTTAAGCTTAACAAAGAAAAATATGATCTATGATTTGTATGGACTATATCTTCATTCACTAGCATTTAAAAAATAACTAAAGGAAAGAAAAATAGAAAAAAACATTGAATCAAACCCCCAGAAGTGCCCTTTGATGTTCTCTCTTCAAATTGTATGAAGTTGATTTTCTAATAACATAAAAAGAAATCCAATTTAAGTTAGCAAATATAATATAATCTTTTATTCCCTTAGAAATTTCCTTAAAATTTGCTGCTTTCTTTATGTAATTTTCTTCAACCTTTTGATAATTCTTAGTTTATTGTCATATAATTTATCTTTTAGCTACCTACAGTTGTCACTGAATATTCAGTAACTCAAAAAGCTTTTCACAGTTTCATAATTATACTCGATTAAATTGATAAAGATTTTACTAATTGTATATTATTTATTTTTTTAGTAAATTTAGCACATTTATTTATTTAGTATATTATTTAGTCAAGTATAATAAATTATATTTGTTTCAGTTGACCTTGATTTATGAAACAAATACTTACTGTGTACCTACAATGTGCCAGATATTGTAGAGAACAATGACTGGAGGAAGAGGTAGACGTTGTCTTACCTTCATGGAATTTACAGTTTCTAAGGATCATGAACAAGTATTTACAACCGATCGTAGTAAGTAATAAATTTATATGCTGTCAAAAGTACATGGGGCAACTGGGTGGCTCAGTTGGTTAAGTGTCCGACTTCAGCTCAGGTCATGATCTCACAGTTCGTGGGTTCGAGCCCCATGTCGGGCTCTGTGCTGACAGCTCAGAGCCTGGAGCCTGTTTCAGATTCTGTGTCTCCCTCTCTCTCTGCCTCTCCCCTGTTCACACTCTGTCTCTGTCTCGAGAATAAATAAACATTAAAAAAAAAAAAAAGTACAGTGATTTTGGAAGTACTTAGGAGAGGAAAAAAGAGAGAATGGGAAGAATTTCCTACAAAAGTTCTGCCTGAAATAATTAACAGCAACCCAGAACATGATACTAGGTCCCAAGAAGTTATCATTACAAAGTCAATCATACTTCTTTTCAAGGAACCTAACACCTTATCCTGGTACATACATTATTCTCTCAGCTTCTATTAAGATTATAATCTGCTGACAAAGTGAGTAGTTTATATCTATCTATTTGTTCATAGCATTGCGATATGGCTTTTTTTTTTTCTTGGCTGTATCAAGAATTATACCACGCTACATTACATACTAGTAAATTTATATAATTATGCCTTCAATAGGTATCTGAATTCAGCAAGCCACAGTCAATTGTTTAAACTATCATGGTCAATCTTTAAAAGTGGATTTGCAGGGCAACTGGATGGCTCAGTTAGTTGAGGATCTAATTCTTGATTCCAGCTCAGGTCATGATCCCAGGGTTATGGGATCGAGCCTGTGTCCAGATGAGCATGGAGGCTACTTAAGATTCTCTCTCTCTCTCTCTCTCTCTCTCTCTCTCTCTCTCTCTCTCTCTCTGTGTATCCCTCTCCTGCATGTGTGTTCTCTAAATAAATAAATAAATAAAAGTGGGTTTCCAACTTAATTTCTCAAATTTAAGGTCAAAACTCATAATAGGCTTTGACACATTTTTTAAATGTTTAATCCCACTCTATCATAATGGTATACTTGGGAACTCAATAGGAATAGATTTAATTCTTGATAGATTTTTACTTTTTAAAGTGTATTTATTTATTTTGAGAGAGGGAGAGAGAGAGAGAGAGAGAGAGAGAGAGAGAGAGAGAGAGAAAGAGAGAGCAAGAAGGACAAGGGCAAAGAGAGAGGGAGAGAATCCCAAGCAGGCTCTGCACTGTCAGTGTAGAGCCTGATGTGGGCTCTAACTCATGAACTGTGAGGTCATGACTTAAGCCAAAGTCGGACACTTAACTGACTGAGCCACCCAGGTGCCCTCTGATAGATTTTGAAAATTTTTTTAAATTAACATTGTGACTAACACCCAAATTAAAGACTATATTTTTGCTACTATATGGCTCTTCCCAATGGTACATGACATCTACAGTAATTTGCTAAAGCTGCTATAATAATATATCCCAGACTGGGTATCTCTGAATAACAGAAATTTACTTTCTCTCAGTTCTGGAGGCTAGAATCCAAGATCACAGTGCTCCGAGTTCAGCTTTGAGGGCCATGTACCTGGCACCCCGGTGTCTCTTCCTCTGGTTCAGATACCAGTCATTCTGAATTAGAACCTCTCTCTAATGGCCTCCTTTTAACTTAATCATTTATTTAAAGATCTTATCTCCAAATATGTTTACTTTCTGAGTTACTGGAGGTTAAGACTTCACCGTATGAGTTTCAAAGGGGACACAATTGAGCCCATTACAGCATCCTAAAATGGTTTCACTTCCAAAGATACAGGATTTCCAAGTAAATTATTTCAGTCCAAGAAAATGCTTACAGGACACCTAAAAGCAGTCCATAAATGAGTGAATGGTTACACCAGAATCACTTGGGAAGCATTTTAAAAATGCAAACTCTAGTAGGAGTGCCTGGCTGGCTCAGTCAGTAAAGCATGGGACTCTTGATCTTATGAGTTCAAGCCTCACATTGGGCATAAAGCGTACTTAAAACAAACAAACAAAAATGCAAACTCTAACACCACCTTCCCACCACCCCTACCTGCAATAGTTTGATTTAGTGGATCTAAAGTGGAATGTAGGAATTTGCATTTTTGAAAAGTCTGGAGAGCCCTGCTATGCTGCAAATTTAAGAAGCTCTGCTTTGGGGGCACCTGGCTGCCTCAGTCAATAGAGCTTCCGACTCTTGACCTCAGGGCATGACATTGAGCATGGAGCCCACTTAAAATTTAAAAAGAAAAAAAAAGCTCTGCTTTATAGAACTTCTCCGTCCTGAAAAACATCACTGGAAGAAAACATTTGTATAAACATGTCACTATCCATATAAGACTTCAAAAAAAGAAGAAACTTAAGGGCCAGATTACATAAGACTATAAAAATTGCATTCAGAAATTTAAAAAATTTTAATGACTTCATGAGTACAGTAATCAAACCATTAATGAAATAAGAATAATCTTTCCACCCACATCTGTTATTTCAAATTACCTTTCAGTGAAGAGAAAGGCATTCTCCAAAGGAGAGGTGGAAATTGGCTCAGAAGATTATAAACGAGATAAATTTGTAGGTATGAATTTCAGTCCATAATATCTCAGACCACAAATGTATGTTTACAAGGAAACTGATGAAAATTTTAGCCTCAGAGGTTTAATCTTGGGTATTCTATACCCCCTCATCCAGTTCCTTGGACATGTCCCATGCATGATTTTAGAGTATTATATAGTTGCATGTTTTGGGGGGGTGGGAGGATAGGAGGTTCTTAAATGAATATCTCATAACATTATCCAAGGTCTTTGAAAGAATTAATGTATGACAAAGGAGAGTCAAATCACTCCTTGAGTAAAGAAAAGCAAAGCAGGAAGGATCACAATTCCGGACTCCAAGTTATACTACAAAGCTGTTGCAATCAAAATATATGGTACTGGCACAAAATAGATCAATAGAACTGAACAGAAAACCCACAAATAAATGCACAATTATATGGTCACTTAATCTTCAACAAAGCAGGGAAAAATATCCAATGGGAAAAAGACAATCTCTTCAACAAATGGTGCTGGGAAAACTGGTCAGCTATATGCAAAAGAATGAAACGGGACCACTTTCTTAAAACATACACAAAAATAAACTCAAAATGGATTAAAGACCCAAATGTGAGACCTGAAACCATAAAAATCCTAGAAGAGAGCACAGGCGGTAACTTCTCTGACATTGAGCAACATTTTTCTAGATGTTTCCCCTGAGGCAAGGAAAATAAAAGCAAAAATAAACAACTGGGACTACATTAAAATAAGCTTCTGGGTGCCTGGGTGGCTCAGTCAGTTAAACACCCAACTCTTGATCTCAAATCGGGTCTTGATCTCAGGGTCATGAGTTCAAGCCCTGCACTGGGCTCTGCGCTGGATATGAAGCCTACTAAATAAATAAATAAATAAATAAATAAATAAATAAATAAAAAGGTTTTGGACATCAAAGGAAACAATCAACAAAACTAAAAGACAACCGACAACCTATGAAATGAGACAAGGTATTTGCAAATTACATATCTGGTAAAGGGTTAGTATTCAAAATATATAAAGAATTTGTACACCTCAAACACCCATAAAACAAATAATCCAGTTAAAAAATGAGCAGAAGACATGAACAGATATTTCTTCAAAGAGGACATCCAGATGGCCAATAGACATATGAAAAGATGCTAAATCACTCATCCGCAGGGAAATTCACATCAAAACTACAATGAAACATCACCTCACACCTGTGAGAATGGCTAAAATCAAAAATACAAAGGGGCTTCCAGGTGGCTTAGTTGGTTAAGCGGCTGACTCTTGATTTCAGTTCAGGTCATGATCTCATGGTCTGCAAGATCAAGCCCCGCATCAGGCTCAATGTGGAGCACAGGGCCTGTTTGATATTCTCTCTCTGCCCCTCCCCCGCTCATGCTCTCTATCTCTAAAACTAAATGAATAAACTTAAACACACACACACACACACACACGAAACAACAAGTGTTGGTGATGTGGAAAAAAAGGAACCCTCTTGCACGGTTAGTAGGAATGTAAACTGACACAGCCACTGTGGAAAACAGTGTGGAATTTCCTGTCAAAAGTTAAAAATAGAGCTGTGCCTCAGTGGCTCAGTCTGTTGAGTGTCTGACTCTTGATTTCAGTTCAAGTAATGATCTCACAGTTCATGGGTTGGAACCCCACATCAGGCTCCACGCTGATGATGTGAAGCCTGCTTGGGATTCTGTCTCCCTCTCTCTCTCTCTGTCCCTCCCCTGCTCACTCTCTCTCTCATTTTTTTTTTAAATAAACATTAAAAAAATGTTTAAGTTAAAAATAGAACTACCTTACAATCCAGCAATCACACACGTATTTACCCAAAGGATACAGATATACAGCTTTGAAGGGGTACATGCAACCTTATGTTTCTTGCAGCATTATTTACAAAAGTCAAATTATGGAAGCAGCCCAGTGTCCACCAATTAATGACTAGATAAAGAAGATGTGATATACATATATGAAATCTTGCCATTTGCAATACATGGAAGGAGCTATAGAGTATGCTAAGTGAAATAAGTCAGTCAGAGAAAGACAAATACCATATGATTTCATTCATATGTGGAATTTAAGAAACAAAACAAATGAGCAAATGGGAAAAAGATAATAAAGAGAGGCCATCCAAGAAGCAGACTCTTAACTGTAGAGAACAAACTGATGGTTACCAGAGGGGAAGTGGGTGGAAGGATGTGTAAAGTAGGTGATGGGTATTAAAGAGTGCACTTGTCACGATGAGCACTGGGTGATGTGTGGAAGTATTGAATCACTACATTGTACACCTGAAACTAATATAACAATGTCTGTTAACTAGACTGGAGTTAAAATTAAAAACAAAATTACTTCTTGGGGTCACAGACAAAGCAGGGGAGCTCTGACTGCAGAGTAACTGTGGCAACTGTGAAAGACCAACTAACATCTTTTGAACAAAGAACTAAAGATTGTTCCTGCCATTGTCTTACAGGTCCTCTGACCAGAAGCATGAGTGTGATTTTCTGCAATGAATGGGGAGGAGGGGAGAGGAGGATGAAATCATGTACATTTTAACATTTTTAAAAAAAGGGAGAATATGGGGTGCCTGGGAGGCTCAGTCGGTTAAGCATCCAACCTCATCTCGGGTCATGATCTCACAGTTTGTGGGTTTGAGCCCCACGTCGGGCTCTACGCTGACAGCTCAAGCCTGGATCCTGCTTTGGGTTTTCTGTCTGCCTCTTTCTCTGTCCCTCCCCTACTCTCTCTCTCTCTCTCTCTCTCTCTCAAAAATAAATAAACATTAAAATTTTTTTAAAAAAAGAGAATAACAAAAAGCTTACATTTTCAACAGGTACATTTTAAGTAAAAGTTTGAAAAAGATAGGATGACCTTGGAATTTTCTGGAAAGAAATAGAACATGCTTCCTTGTGCCTCTCAGGGTCCAAGTCCTGGAATCAGTTCCCTGTAGGAAACTCCCAAGTACTTTTTAGGCACAAGGTCTGAACCAAGTGATGACCAAAAACTGATTAAGACTTGTCAGCCAGAGCAAATGCTTTCTATCAAGAGAAAAATTCCTTTGCACTTAGGGGAAAAAAAAGGCAAATGCACAAGTACTTTGTTGTTGCTACTATTTTTGCTGTGGTTTAAATAACATAACCGTAAACAACTTAGACCATATGGTGAACACATGTCAGTAGCCTGTAGACCAAATTATACAAGCTTCTCAACTTTGAATTTTCATTAACACTATGGGTCAAATAGGAATGATTTCACCAGTTGTATCTCTGCATCATGTTGTAAGCAAAGAATTCAGAAAAAAAAATCTGCGATTTTGATGAAGTATTCCAATTAAATCTATTGCTATAAATACCAAAATTTATCTTCCTTGGCCTAATCATATGAGGAACGTAAAACTAACTGTCTACAAAGAAAGACTCCATTAATCTTAATTTCTCAGTGTAATATGTTGGATATAAACTGGTTTGAGTTGGATAGTTCTTTTTTCCAGGTTTCCTAAAACAAATTATATCATTTTACCCCTGTGCATTAGAGATAAGAAACTTCATATTAATAACCAGAACTTCCTTCCACATCCTCCCCCCCAAATCATAATTATTTCTACTTTTCCTTTAGCATTTTTTTCCACTACTCACCAAATTACTCTCCTTTGTCTTTTGGTAAACTTTTGAAACTACAAAGAACCTTAAAGATCTAATCCATCACTTCCCTTCCCTCTAGCACCACCACCAGAGTCCCAGCTACAATCATTCCTCATCAAGACAACTGAAGAAGCCCCCAGCTGTACTGGCTCTCATTCTATTTGTTCTCCACCATCCAGCTAGAGACATCTGTTCAAAAACTTGTCAGCACTCACCCCACGTGCAGTCCTCCCATCCTTCCTCCAACAGCCTCCATCCCATAACAGACACACCTTAAACTCTATCTTTCCATTATGTTTATGATAAAGCCCAAATCCCTCAACTCAGTCAGCCAGGTCATCTCCACCCTCATCTCAGAACATGCTCTCACACTTCCAGTCTTGGCCCCAATGAGCATCTCTCTTTAGATACTCCCCACACTGTGTTGACCTTCTGCTTACAATTCACTCCACCTGAAATGTTCTTTCCTCCCTCCTTCTGTACCTTATTGACCTATTGCTGAAGATACTTTTTCAGAGATGCCAGTGCCTTGTGTTTTGAATAAATCTCCAAGGCATTCTATTTGCAGTTCCTGGTGATGGGCTTGTTTTAACAGATATCTTACTTTGGCCACACTGACAAAAATGGTACTTTCTACATAGTGGGTATGAAACATGAGTGTAGTCAAAATACCTTTTTGATTCTGTTTTCGGAGGCATTCAATGAGACCCTTCATTGGATAAAAGCAAAGCTAATGGCGGCATGCAGCATGTCTTTAACTTGTAACCCACCGAAACCTCTTTGTCCTATGAAGGAGCAGAAGCACGAATGCAAACAAAGTGAGACTCACAGGGAAGACGTCTGCCAGACTCATGTGCCAGAATAAAGTGATGTGGACAACCAAGTAGTGTGTGTAGACTCCTCTGGGCCTAGTCTTGTGGAACTTGTCATTCCCCTATGTCACAGTTAAATAAGCCTCGATTAGGAAATGGACCCTCTGTTGTTTGATCTATTGAGTTGGAAGCACATCTAAAGAAATCAACCCACTATCAACCAAACCTTGAAAATCAGGTGTATGTGTGAATATCAAGGAATACAGGGAGGAGGAGGACAGGAAGCGTTTTCTTTCTCTTCTACTGAATCCTAAGAATCAGGTCCTAAAATTTTTCCAAGAGCCAAGACTTTTGTAAAAGTTATGACTTTTTGTAAAAAAAAAAAAAAAAAAATACTGTAAGACTGATGTCTTATCAGTATTATCTTTCTTAGGGAATGATGGTGGCAGGAGAGAATAGTTAAATAAATCTCATATGATTGTTTTAGTGTCTCTTAAATGAGTGGCAAAACGTCTGGGAATGTAGGTCAATAGACTTTACCTTTTTCCTCAGTAATTTAATGAAGTTTGTTTAAAGTTTCTAGACACTAGCAGTAAATTGACTTGTAAATTTATTAAGTACTTCTGAGTACTGTGCTTTGGGATCATGTCTTAAAGGAATATATCAAATAATGAACTGGGTGGTAAAATATTCACATTCATTTGTTTGACTTGTATGGAAGAACTGTGAAGATTTCTTTCTTTTTTGAAAGCGTGATGATAAGTATAATCTGAACAAGACATCACTGAAAACGGGGTTACCTGCACATAAGAACACATTCTATTTTAACGTCTGTCTAAAATGAGTGTTTGTCAGATTGGAGGATGCACAATAAGTATTATTAGATTATACTAATATCGCCAAGCTTACTAATGGAAATCTAATTTTTAAAATGTTAATGTATTTAATTTCTTTTTAATTTCCAAGCTTTGATCATTTATCAAAACCGTTGTGTTTTTTTTTTTTTAATTTGCCAAGTGTTTATTTTACATTGAGTCATGAGTCGTGTGAGGACTCATAAACAAAAAGAACAAAGTTTGATAACTGATAACCTGAGAACTAAAATCAGCAACTCTTGGAATAAAAATGTCAAATAGCTAATGAAAATAAGAGCATTCAGTTGTAACAAATGAAACTACCCATGCTTGTAATCACTCGTCATGTTTCAAGTAATCCATAGGTATAGCATGAAACTGAAAATTAAATGAGTTTCAAAAATATACAGGACAGATCTCTTAAAATGTGGTTATTACCATCATAAATGGTAATGACAGAATCATTTCAAAGGCATTTTTTGTGCTGACTTTGAGGTACACAGCAGTTAAAAATGTGTCTAATATCAACAAATCAGTCATTTCTAATGAGACCAAGCTTAGCTATTTTACCCACCATTGCCAACTACCATATGCTAAAACACATGTCACTACCTTATTTAATCTTGCAAGGCCTTACAGTGAGAGACGGGAAATGTCGTATGTGATGTGGAAATGTGTTATGGCTCTAGAATGTCAGAAAATGTAAGATTATTTAGATAAGATACATTTGGGGAGAAAAAAAGAAAACATTGTGCTAAAATTTTATTTAGCTGTTCAGTATTTTCGTTTTTTAAGTAATTCCTTATGCCCAACATGGGATCCAAACTCATGACTCTGAGATTAAGAGTCATATGTTCTACTGACTAAGCCAGCCAGACACCCCACCTGTTCAATATTTCTTTCAATAAAAATTAATATTAAAAATAAAGTAATAAGCGTGCCTGGCGGGCTCAGTCGATAGAGGATGTGACTCTTGATCTCAAAGTTATAAGTTCAAACCCCACATTGGGTGTAGAGATTACTTAAAAATAAAATCTTAAAAAGAAGAAACAAAGAAAGAAAAAGAAAGAGAAGAAAGAAAGAAAGAAAGAAAGAAAGAAAGAAAGAAAGAAAGAAGGGAGGGAGGGAGGGAGGGAGGGAGGGAGGGAGGAACACAGACAACATGTACATACATATAACTTAATCCAGAAGTTAGTTGTTGAAGTATTTTCTGGTTTGTTCCTTTAAAAACCTTTTATTTTTATTTACTTAATTAAAAAATAAATGAACACAGGGGCTCCTGGGTGGCTCAGTTGATTAAGCATCTGACTCTTGATTTCAGCCCAGGTCATGACCTGTTGGTGAGGGTGAGCTCTGCTCCAGGCTCTGCATTGCTGGGATTCTCTCTCTCCCCCTCTCTTTCTGCCCCTTCCCACTTGTGTGCACACGTGTTCTCTTTCAAAATAAATAAACTTAAAAAGAAAAAAAGTAAATGAGCACATACTAACATCAACCATGAAGACTTTTGTATACAGGGAATATAGAAACAGATAAAACAATAATTCCTGAATTCTAGTATGTCCTAACAGTGTTAATCATTTTCTAATCACTTTATTCCTTCTTATGGTGGATGCTTTAATATCATATAACCACTGTGTATACATATTGTGCCTTAAGCTTATAGAGGACATAATCCATACCTCTAAAGCACATTCAGAAAAATTAGTTCTCTCATTTAAGCATTAGCAACTTCCCAGTATTTGTGCAAGCCAGCAAACTCCATAAAACATTGAGTAAAAGATATCTAGTTTCCCAAAAGAGAGTTCAGATGCAGAAATCTTTGCTAGACTTTAATAGATGAGCAAACCCACTAAGGTTAGCTTTGGGAACAAGGGACAATACTAAAGCATGTACATAACTAAAAGGGTGAGGTAAAATTTCCCAGTTTGTATTTAAATTAGATTGAATATTTATAAAAAAGGATATATTGCTTTTCAGGAGAACAGGCTCCAGAGTAGAGTTCTGGATATTCTGGGGTGCCTGGCTGGCTGAGTCCCTAGAGCATGCAACTCTTGATCTCAGGGTCATGAGTTCAAGCCCCATGTTGGTCATACAGTTTACTTTAAAAAACAAAAAAAGAATTTCAGAAGAATATTCACAGGTTAATGTATACGAAAACTCAAATGGTCCCCTCAAAACCTAAGAAAGCAAGAAAGAACCTGATGTACTTAAAATCCTAACTTCTTTTTCTTTCTTTCTTTTTTCTTTTTGTAATGTTTGCTTATTTACTTTAAGAGAAAGAGTGAGCAGGGGAGGGACAGAGAGAGAGGGAGAGAGAGAAAGAATCCTAAGCAGGCTCCACACTGTCAGACCAGAGCCTGACACAAGGCTCTATCTCATGACCCATGAAATTGACATGGGGCTTGATCTCATGACCCATGAGATCATGACTTGAGCCAAAATCAAGAGTTGAATGGGTAACCGAATGAGCCACCAAGGCACCCCTAAAGACCTAATTTCTGACTAAAAGAAGACATTACATGGACCATGAACTAAAGATACAAGACACTTCTTATATAATAAAGTGCCTATTTTCCCTAAATGTGAGATTTCCAAGTAGGCCTCAAAGATTACTCTTCCCTTCCTGGAAAGCACATCCCTTCCCAAAATGTTCATACCCTTGGGCCACCTGGGTGGCTCAGTCCGTTGATCATCCAACTCTTGATTTAAGCTCCAGCCACAATTTCATGGTTCGTGAATTTGTCAGCATCCGGCTGTGCCCTGACAGGGCAGAGTCTGCTTGGGATTCTCACTCTCTCTCTCTCTGCCCCTCGCCTGCTCACACTCTCTCTCTCTCTCTCTCTCAAACAAATAAACATTAAAAAAATATTTAAGAATGTTTAAAAAAGGTGGGGGGGGGCACCTGGGTGGCTCAGTTGGTTGAGCGTCTGACATGGGCTCAGGTCATGATCTTGCAGGTCCGTGAGTTCGAGCTCCGCGTCAGGTTCTGTGCTGAGAGCAGGGAGTCTGAAGCCTGCTTCTGATTCTGCCCTCCCTCTCTCTCTGCCCTACCCTGCTTGCACTCTCTTTCTCAAAAATAAATAAACATTGAAAAAATATATATATTTAAATAAAAAAGAATGTTGACATCCTCAAAACCAGCTTTTTAATAGTATTTTATTATTTACAATAATTTTTATAATTTTCTATTTTCTATTTATATTTTAAAATACATAAATTATTAAATGTCTTTAAAACTGTGGCCAAGCTATTGAATCTCTCCCAACCTAACCTTATTTCATCATGGGGAAGACCAAGATCATAATTCACAGCTAGCTCCTACAACTATAGAGAAGTTTAAAATCTGTAATATATGTGAAACACAGTGACTGGCCCTTAGGAAAAGATCAGTAAATAGTAGCTGTTATCAGTATCCATCCTATAAAATATCTTGATAGTTTTTGTATGGTTTAAATTCAGTTCCCATGGCTACTTTGTTATTTAAATTCTTTATTACTTCTATATGACCAAAAAAAACCAAAAAAAAAAAAAAAAAAAACCCAGAAAAATAAAATCCTTCTTTAGAACTATTTATTGTGGGCGGGATGGGGGTGGGTGGGAAGAACTATTTCTTTATTCCACTATTGTTGCAATAAAATGTCCTTAGCCATACACAGTAGACACACAAAAGGACCCCTACGATCATTCAAAACCCAGAGAACTTAAGCTCCTTTTCCCAGTCCCATACTTTGTGAGCACTGTTGAAAGCTTTCCTTTTCTTTTTTGTGAAGTGATATTACGTCTAAGACCTGGGAAATATGAAAGCAGCTGAAAAGCACAATCGAAATAAATCATTCAGGCAGCCACCTTGACCCCCAATACCAATATCAACGGCCTTCAATCCTGTTTAGTGGGCATGAAAACCAGGCAGAACTTCTGACAGGAAGCTTCACTTTATTTGGAACAGGGAGCACTATTCACAGGACGGAGGTGCTAGGACTATATATATCTTTCTCAAGACAGCTATATTGTAGATTATATGACAGGAAGAAAGAGGTGCTTTTTTAGCTAGTTTGCAAACTTCCCAGCCTAAACTATAGGAGTGTGGTTTTATTAGAGCTGTGATCATCCCCTGGAGATGGCCATGGCTCTATTTACTTTGGCATCCTTTCATGCCTTCCCTGCACTATTTTTATCATCATGGATCCTGTTATTCACATTAAAAATAAGCCTGGCTCAAAGAAAAGAATTATACCAAAGAGGTTTAGAAGAAAATGAAAATATGGCACCTGCAATACACATGAGCCCGAAAACAAAAGAAGCAGTTCCTATTCAAAAGAATCATACTAATTGTATGATGTAACCTTTCTATTCCTGCAGCCATACAGGACTATGCATATATTTTGTGTATATAAGGGAATCATTCAGGAATTGTCACTGTCACAACCTGATGAAGAAAACTTTTAGTGATATTCTACCATTATTTTTGGCATCATTCTTTGTTTTTACAAGCTTTGGTTTGGCTGAAAAACAAAACAAAACAAAACAAAACAAAAAAACGTGTCTTAATCCTAACATCTACTTGAGAAGTTATTAGTACGCTTTACCAAATCACACTATTGCCAAATGGTTAGGTTGATGGACCAAAGCACACATTTATATTTACTTAGATGAGAAATAGATGCTGATAATGTATAACTTAAGTCAGAAAACTACAGCTTTCTAAATGTTTTCTGTGCATCGTCTCCTGCCTAATTAAACATCACCCATGACTGAGTTTTGTTGGAAGCCACTCAACTTGCTAAAGGGTCATGGGGATGAGACTTCATGGTCTGGAACCAAAAGAAAAGTCTGAGAAGTTACAAGCACAAACAAAAAATGCTTCAGCCATGTTCAAGTTTATTTCAAGTTGTAACTAGCGTTTCAGGTCCCCATTCCTCCCCCACCCAAATCCATGGATAACCAAGTCCTAAGTCACATTGCCTGGAGATGAATACAATTTTAATGTTTAAAATTTTTCTGATTTATTCAACTTTCTAGCAATTCCCTTTTATTCAAATTCACCTTAGCCCAAAGTAAACACATTCTGACTTTAACTTTTTTGTTCTCCAAACAATTAGAAGCGGGGATCATAATATTTTAGTAAAGTCTGTTGGTTTTGCTTTTTGAGAACAAAAGTCACTTGCATTTCAATAAAAAATAAGAGGAAAATAGGGAGGTCTCACTTCTCAGTTAAATATTTGGGATATCCTTTTAGCACTATTCCATGAGGTTAGGAAATGTTCTGTGAAATTATTCTTTTTTTCTTTTTCTTTGTATTTCTTCTCTTTAGCTGCTCTATATTCACTTAAAGAAGACTTTGCTCATGGTCACATTCCTACCCTTGTTCTGTAAAATTTGGAGATTTTATTTGGAATCTTGTTACCAACCAAATATATATGTTCTTATTAAAATTGCCACTGTGTGCATTAGGTTTTAACTAAGTCAGCTGTACTATGCAGTTCTGGTATGCAATTGAGGTTTAAATGTATTCTATTCTGCTCTGTTCCCCTTTCCTTTCAGAGTCTTTCCCCAGGCTTTACCCAGACCCTAGAATACGGCTTTTCTTCTTCTAAGTGACAACCCTATCTAAAAGTGTCAAATAAATTATCTGAGTTCCTCAAAATAAGCAGGGCAAATATGAATAGCACAAAACCTTTCAGCACAAACTAGTCATTTGTTTTCCATTCAGTTTTTTCCTGCTTTCACAAAACCTTCCGAGGTGCGGTCCAAGGATGGAAGATGGTGACAACAATGAACTCGGGATTAGTTTACTTTCTTCTATGTTCGACTTTTCTTTTTTTATGTTCATCTTTTATCCGCCCTCCCAATGCGTCCTTGATAGATCTTCTCTATTGTGTATCTCTGTGTATCTTTAAGAACGAATCTGCGTTTTACAAGCCCACTTTGTGTTCAGAGAATAAGTTAAAAAGAAGTTTGTTTTTGTGATGTGATTAGCAACTTTTCATTATAATATGAATAGGAAAGGAATTTAGTATAGGTTCAAATTTACATCTCCTTTCACCTTCCCCCTGTGATCCATTCACTTAAAGGAAAGAACTGAAGGGAAGTAGGTCTGGAAAAGCATCTCTTCTTTCCCCCATTGACCATCTAAAGCCAATTGACTTCTAAAGCCAAAAGATTTCAGTCAAGTCTTTCTGGGCACATATGCCCCTACATTAATTGAAAGTAATTACAATATTAACGCCAAGTTACCATAATTCCTTGGCACAAGGACCAGCATTGGTGGGTGGGACCCAGCCAGGAAGCAAAGGATGCCCTATGAAGAGATAAAAACATTTTCCCTTGGTTTCTGACTCATAACCTGGTTGGGGAAAGGACTACTGTCTGTTGTTTTGTTTTGGGGTGGTTTTTTTTTCTGTTTCTTTTCCTTTTAAGGGTATTTCTTTGGAAATTCCCTCACCAATGTGCAAATATATATGTTCCAGAATGCTAATTATATGTTATTAGAAAATTTGGAGAACTACACAGTGGTGTTCTGGTAAATGGTATGTGTGTGGGTGGGGGTGGAGAAGGGGAGTCTTCATGTCGCATTGGCCAATTTTCAAGGTTGTAAACACTCTCACCATGGCTGATTTCAAGCTACCAACATGATATCAACTGCAGAGTTAGGAAAAGATGTGACAATCAATTCTTATGAGCTGGTATAAGCAACCTCCGTCACACCACTGAAACTGTAATCCTTGTCCATCAGATGAGTATTGTTTAAATAAACTAAGGTGCAGTTCTATAATATTACAATACTACCTACCATAATGTGCAAACACTAAAAGAATGTGATAGAAATTGACAGTTACATTGATACAATATAAACGAGTTTCGAGGTGGATATTACTAAATAAGAAAAATAAAATTCTCAGGGCACCTGTGTGGCTCAGTCGGTTAAACATCTGACTCTGGATTTTGGCTTAGGTCATGATCTCAAGGTTCCTAGGTTAAAGACCCTAGGTGAAATCAGGCTCTGCACTGTCAGTGCTTGGGATTCTCTCTGTCTCCCTCCCTATCTGCTCCACTCATGTGCTCTCTCTCTCCCTGTCTCTCAAAAATAAAATAATCTTAAAAACAAAACAAAACAAAATTCTCCATGATTCTCATGCCCATAAATTGACATATAATACATATCATATAAACATAAAAAGTGGCTAACTTTAAATAAAAACTTAATATCATGCCATATGTACAGAGCATCTTAAGTATTATATCACTCAAGAATCACAACATCTGGATAAGGTAGGCATATTATTATCATTACTTTCGAAATAAAGAAACAGCATCAACTAACGAATGGCAGAGTCAGAATTTAAGGCAATCAGACGGCAAGGCCCAAACTCTTTCTCTTTTAAGTTTATTTATATATTTTGAGAGAGAGACAGAGAGCAAGCAGGGGAGGGGCAGAGAGAAAGGGAGAGACAGAATCCCAAACAGGCTCCACACTGTTAGCTCAAAGCTCGACATGGGGCTTGAACTCACGAACCCAGATCGTGACATGAGCCTAGACCAAGAGTCAGACACTTAACTGACTGAGCCACCCAAGGTTCCCAAAGCCCAAGCTCTTAATAAGTTCTCTGCCTATATGTATTACTGAATACAAATGCGCAGGGGGGAAAAATCTGTAATAATATATTTACCAACTGTTTCCACTGGTATGCGAGGAGAGAGATTACAGACAGATTTAATTTCTAAATCAACATTTCTGTAATATTTGAACATTTATTGCATGTGATATGTATTTAATCAGAAAAAAAAATGAGGAAACTGGCTGGCTCAGTTGGTGAAGCATGTGATATTCAATCTCAGGATTGTGAGTTCAAGCCCCACACTGAGTGTAGGGATTACTTAAAAAAATAAAATTAAAAAACAAAACCAAACCAAAAAAGTGAACTTCTAAAATCAACTACATCTTTGCCTCCTCCCAAATAGGAAAAAATAGAGACATACTTGTTAGTGAAAATAGTGGGATTAGTTTCAGTACTAATAAACATATTTGTAGCATACACAACCACATACATGACAGCAACAAATATCCAATACTGTCAAAGATGAAACAACCGGCCCAAAATGGAGTCCCCTATTCTAAGCCCCAAAAAACTAAGCTAAGACTTTATTATAGTTTCAGCTTCCCAGGAATGGAATCTTAAGCCAGTTGATCAGGAGCTGCCTCATTAGTATTAGCTCAGCAATCTGCCAAATAGACTCCTGCAATCCCCTATAAGGAAAGTAACCTCGCGATAATCAATCCATTTTTTTTTTTTTTTTTGCCTATACTAACTTCCTTTTCCTTCTCCTTTCTGCCTATAAAATCTCAAACTGTGTATAACTCTTTGCAGCTCCTTTTTATTCTGCTGGATTAGATGCTGCCCAATTTGTGAATCACTGAATAAAGCCAGTAAGACCTTTAAATTTTACTTAGTTGAATTATCTTTTCCAATAATATGGTTCTGAAGTAATTCATATCTATTGTGAAAGCCTTGTTTTCTGGCTTTGACATTACATAGGAAAAGTTACAGGAACAAAGGACAGACTCCCAGAAGGGCAAAGAACAAAATATTCAAATCCTGCATACAAAAATTCACTAAAGAAACTAGAGATGTCTAGGCTGAAGAAGGGAAGGCTCAATGAGAGACAAAGTTTTTCTCTAAATACTGAAAGGTATTTTTCATAACATACAGCTTTAAAAGAAGAAATAGATTTATTCTAGAATGCCACAACATTCAGAACTAGAAGCAATGGCTAGATATTTTTAAAAAGACCTAATTTATTATCATCTTAAAAAATAATTTTAGTAGAAACTTAAAATTTTTATAATTGAAAAGACATTTTATTTTATTATTATTTTTTAAATGCTTACTTACGTTTCCCCATAAAAATATATTTTAAAATATTTTTGTATTTTATATTTTTTATATGTATTATTATTATATTATTATATTTTATATTTTATAGAGATTACTTTAAAAAAATAAAATCTTTACAAAAAAGTTTTTAAAAGGGGCGCCTGGGTGCTTCAGTCGGCTGAGCGTCCAACTCTTGATTTCAGCTCAGGTCATGATCCCAGGATTGTGAGATGGACCCCGGCGTTGGGCTGCACACTGCGTGTGGAACCTGTTTGAGATTCTCTCTCTCTCCCTCTGCTCCTCTCCCCTGCTCGTGTGCTCTCTCTCTAAAATAAATAAATAAATAAATGAATAAATAAATAAATAAATACTTAAATATTTAAATATTTAAAAATAAAAAAATAAAAATGTACCTCTGTTCAATGGACTTCTTCATGACAAAATAACTAATACATAGATAAATAAATAAATTTCTCATTGGAAAAGTTGAGGATGATCATCTCTTTGTACAATGTAAAAGAAATTCTTCCACTGGTAGAAGAAAAAACTAACTCTAAAGTACCTACCAGCCTTATAATTCTATGAAAAGTTGTGGCTTAAGTCTTATTAGACCCATCAGAAAGTTTCAATGATAACAGAATAGGTGCACTGTGACTCACCATTTACCACCATAGTTATTAATTTTCCCACCTAACCATGAAGTTTGTATACTGACTGGGAGAATGTTCAGGTTGGCAAGGCCTAATAATATCTAATCTAGGAAACATCTTACCACTTCCCCCCAAAAGCCTTTTTTAAGATATCATGGGGCACCTGGCCGGCTCGGTGGATAGAGCATGTGACTCTTGATCTTGGGGTTGTGAGTTCGAGTCCCATGGTGGGTGTAGAAATTATTTAAAAATAAAATCTTAAAAAAAAAAACATTTTCTAGAATATCATACCAACTTGCCAGCTCATGTTAAGCTGAATACTCAAGACTTCACTGAGCATCTTATGTAAACTCCAAACTGAATTCAGAATCCATCTAATCCAAGGAACTGAAACTCACATTATATCCTGAATTAAGAGAATTAAGTCAAAATCAAAACAATTTAGGAGAAACAAAATCCAGACATCCCATTTTTTACATCCCTTATAGTAAAATTATGTAGTTAACAAGTAGTTTGTCCTATTTTTAAAATGTTATTCACGAATTGGTAGTTGCAGACATAAAAGTGAAACCCTCAGATTTACTGTTGACTGATTTTTTTTTTAAGTTTCTATTATCATTCAAACTATGCTAATCAATGCCCAGGCCTCATTTGACATTCTACATTTCAAGGGCTTTCTCTGAAAGCAGATGGAAACAACTATCTGTGTAAACCCCTGGGCAAAATTTCAGTTACTAGGCTCTTCTCTAACTCTTGAAAATACTGAGTAGACAGTCAGACATTTGGCAATGTTAAGGTCCTTTTCCACGATTTCAGAATTGAGGGTCATTTAAGAATTTAAGTCAGAGGAATAAACAGCTTTTGTGATACCTGACAACTGTTTATTTTCCTTAGAAATGTGTGTTACTTTTCTGAGAATTTTTTGTATGTAAAATATGCTCGCCCTAGATCTTTCTACTGAGATCCAGCTTCCTCTGCCTGAATAAAATTAATTTTTTTTTCCTCAAAGAGAAGTTCCTCAGATGGCTTTGATGGGCAGCTTGGTACCTTCCACAGGCTATCTTTTGGTGACAAGGTATCTTTTGGTGACAAGTCCTTCGAACTTTGTTTCTATTTTATTTTTGCCGTATTAAAGTCTACCGTTTTTATTTGAAGGCACTGTTGATATTTTCTCAAATCTTCTTAGGCATTTTTTGAGCTAGACTATATATTTAAGACCCCACTAATAAAATAAATTATGACTAATGAGATTAATTCGAAAACGGAAAATGGGAGAAGGGCGCCTGGGTGACTCAGTCAGTGAAGCCTCCCACTTCGGGTCAGGTCATGATCTTGTGGTTAGTGAGTGTGAGCCCCGCGTTGGGCTCTGTGCTGGCAACTCTGAGTCTGGAGCCTGCTTCAGATTCTGTCTCCCTCTCTCTCTGCCCCCCCCCCCCTCAAAAATAAACATTAAAAAAAAAAAAAAAAAGAAAATGGAAGATGGAGCTGAAAATTTGTTTCCCAAACTAGTTCATTCTGTAAGAGTTCTCCATTCTGTCTTTGATGATTCATTCCCATCAAAGTCAAATATACATCTTCAGCAAAGGGCCAAGCAGTTATTAGATGAAAAATCTGGGCAGCTTATAGATGAAGCTTATTTTACTCTATTAGACTTGTATGAGCTGAGAGGAAACATACCTCTAACTCTGGATCCTCATCCATTTACCACAGAGTCTTCTGGGTACATCGCATAAGATTTGGAGAAGCACTGCATTTTCAGACTCATTGTTTTATGTCTCCCATGACCCCATGTTACGGGTAAGAATTTTTTTTTTTTTTTTTTTTTTTTTTTTTTTTTTTGCTAGCTAGCAGCATTCTATGGATTAAATCCTTATGGTTTTGAAAAAAAAAAAAACATTGCTTTGTAGCTTTCAAAATATGTAATACTCAAAATTCCACTTCTAGGAGTTTATCCTGAAGAAATATAGCACATGTACATAAAAATGCTTTATAAGGATAATCACTATAGTCATGTTTATGAAAGTTAAAATTAGAAACATGTAAAATATACAAATAGAGAAGATTTTTTGAATAAATCATGAAACATAAAAATGATGGAATGCTATGGAGCTTTAAAAAAATTATTTCCTAGACCTATAATTTGTTGAATATAAAAAAGCACATTCATAATTCATCAAGTAAGTAAAAGATTTTTAAATAGTATAACCTTATTTTAAAAATACATGTTAATATAAACATAACATAAAATCTGGGATAAAATTCACTAAACTGTTAATAATGCTCATCTCTATGTGGTAGAATTTCTGTTGATTTTTTTTTTCTGTTTTCATTTTTAATAAATATGTAAATTTTCAATCCAAGCTATTGTTTGGGAGAAAAATATATAGGTGTGTATTTTACTCCACAAAATAAATGAAGTGAAGGTCACTGTTGGCTTTTATAAGAGTAGTTTGTCAGGATGAGTCTGAAAAGCTGTTTACATATGTTCACGTATCTCTGATCGACTTTGAAATAATCTGGCAGAAGCCGGAAGATGGGTATATGGGTGTTTATTTCACAATTTTCTTTGTGCGTGTGTTTAATTTTTTTAATAATAAAGGTAAATAAAAAGAAAAAAGCATGGGTTCAAGAGAACTAAGAGGAGAGAGATTAGAGACAAATCATCAAGAAAATACAGGCAATTCTTTCAAAAAGCTTGTTTTAAAGAAAAGGAGAGAATGAGACAGTAGCTGGAGGGTATCTGAGACCCAGATTGAACTTCTTGTAAGATGAAAGTGCAGTTGACCCTTGAACAATGGTGGGGAGGGGCGGGGGAGTGCTGAGCCTGCCCTGCACAGTCAAAAATCCACATATAACTTTTTTTTTTTTTTAAGTAAATTCTACTCCCAACGTAGGGCTTGAACTCACAACCCTGAGATCAAGAATTACATACTCTACGGACTGAGCCAGTCAGGCGCCACCACATATGACTTTTGACTCCCCCAACACTTAACTACTAATTGTCTACTGTTGACAGGAAGCCTTACTGATAACATAAAGAATCAATTAATACATTTTGTCGTTGTATGTATTATATACTGTATTCTCACAATAATGTAAACTAGAGAAAAGACAATGTTATTAAGAAAAGCATAAGGAGGGGCGCCTGGGTGGCGCAGTCGGTTAAGCGTCCGACTTCAGCCAGGTCACGATCTCACGGTCCGTGAGTTCGAGCCCCGCGTCGGGCTCTGGGCTGACAGCTCAGAGCCTGGAGCCTGTTTCCGATTCTGTGTCTCCCTCTCTCTCTGCCCCTCCCCCGTTCATGCTCTGTCTCTCTCTGTCCCAAAAATAAAATAAACGTTGAAAAAAAAATTTAAAAAAAAAAAAAAAAAAAAAAAAAAAAAAAAAAAAAAGAAAAGCATAAGGAAAGGGTGCCTGGGGGGCTCAGTCAGTTGAGCGTCTGACTCCGGCTCAGGTCATGATCTCCTGGTTTCTGAGTTCGAGCCCCGCATCATGCTCTGTGCTGACAGCTCAGAGCCTGAAGCTTGCTTCGGATTCTGTGTCTCCCCCTGTCTCTGCCCCTCCCATGCCCATGCTCTGTCTCTCTCTGTCTCTCAATAACAAATAAACATTAAAAAAAAAAAAAAAAAAAAGAAAGAGGGGCGCCTGGGTGGCTTGGTCGGTTATGCGTCCCACTTCAGCCCAGGTCATGATCTCGCGGTCCATGAGTTCGAGCCCCGCGTCGGGCTCTGTGCTGACCGCTCAGAGCCTGGAGCCTGTTTCAGATTCTGTGTCTCCCTCTCTCTCTCTGCCCCTCCCCTGTTCATGCTCTGTCTCTCTCTGTCTCAAAAATAAATAAATGTTAAAAAAATTTTTTTTAAAAAGAAAGAAAGAAAGAAAAGCATAAGGAAGAGAAAATACATTTACAATACTGTACTGTACTTATCAAAAACAATCTTTGTATAAGAGGACTCACGCAGTTACAACCCATGTTGTGCTAGGATCACTTGTAAATGCTTCAGGAAAGGTGAGAAAATAATAATGCAGAGGAGATTTGGTGCCAGTCGCTGGAAAGATGAGTTTAAATTGGGTAGAGAGGGAGAATATTTGTTTACACAAGTAGATTGGCAGGAAATAAGAAGAGGAGAGGTCCAGGCTAAGATGAGAGACTTTGATGCTTCTGTATAAACTGGATTTGACTCAGCTGATTATTGGGAACATTCAAAGGATTTTATTTTAATTTTAAATTTTTTAATATTTATTTTTGACAGAGAGAGAGAGACACAGACAGAGACAGAGAGCCAGTGGGGGAGGGGCAGAGAGAGAGGGAGACACAGAATCGGGAGCAGCCTCCAGGCTTTGAGCTGTCAGCACAGAGCCCAATGTGGGGCTTGACCCATGAGCAGTGAGATCATGATCTGAGCCAAAGTTGGACGCTCAACAGACAGAGCCACCCAGGGGCCCCTCAAAGGAGTTTAAACAGGGAAGTGGCATGTGAGATTTGTACATTTGGTAACAATCCTGTATCCAAGATAGGATTCAATTTAGAATGTGAATTGACCTCTTCTGCAATAGTTGGTTTTTCTTATAGAGCACCAAAACCTGAGATGCTCGAATGAATTCTTTTGGATGGCATTTTACACCTTTTTGGAAATCACTGGAGTGTCTATGTATAAGGTTTGTCCCACAAAAGAATATCAACATTCACTATGTCACTACCAAATGGCCAATAATAGGAAGTGTATTTTTTTCTTTGTACTTTAATATAGGAAAAATCGTATTTCATCACTGTTCTAAGTTGCATTTATTTAACTTCTAATGAGGGTAAACACTTCCATATGTGTATTCATTTTGTGTACTTTTCCCACTGCATTGTTAGTAAACTTTAGTGCGGTTAAAGGTAAAGTTGCTTTAAAATTTGTTTTAATAATCCAAGAAGTCTCAAGTAAAACAAGAAATTGTTTCTTGACTGTTTCTATTATCAGCCCAGCATTTCCTTGTCAAAGAATCCTAAGCTTCTAAATTAATGTAAAACATTTAGTTTTAAATATCTAAACATAGAGTAGAAGGAGCTGGAGACATAGTAACTAATCATAAAAGAACACATCCTCCCTTGTTGACAAATAGATCCCATGGGGACCTGTTCCTTGCTGCACCATTACAAATGATTTCAATACAGACCTTTTGTGGATAGGCTATAGGAAGCTTTTCATGCCACCTAGATGTAAACATCACCTGTAAGCTTTCATTTCTTTTTATGTTTATTTATTTTTGAGAGACCACAAGCAAGGGAGGGACAGGGGGAGAGAGGGAGACGCTGAGCTGTTAGCACAGAGCGAGATGCAGGGCTCGAACCCACAGACCTCGAAATCATGACCTGAGATGAGGTCAGATGCTTAACTGACTGAACCACCCAGGTGCCCCTTAAACTTTAATTTTTTGGAGGAAAGCAGCCGATTCTTATGAAATAGTAGCTATCTCAGTGTCTTACAAGTGTGGAGAGAGGGAAGTATGGTGTGATACTTGTTGCTATGATGAAGGATGAGTAAAGTTTTTCTGTAAAGGGCCAGACAGCCAACATTTTAAGCTTGGCAGGCCATCCAGTTTGTGTTGCAACTGTTCGATTCTGTGGTGTACTGAGAGGGCAGACTTTGACGTTACTTAAAGGAGCATAGCAGTGTTCTAAAAACACTATGCAAATGGACACTAAAATGTGAATTTCATTCACCCACACAATATTATTCTTCTTTTCATTTTTTCCAATTATTTTAAAATGTGAAAACTATTCTTGACTTATGGACTATACAAAAACTAATGGCACGTGGCCAGATTTGGCCCATGGTCTGCAGTCTGCCTGCTTCTGCTATAACAGACGAATTGTTTCTTTTTGAAATGAATCAGCATTTCTGAAGAATTCTGAAGATAAACAGCCCTTCTAATTCCTCAAATGAAGATATTAGCATAAACACTAGATAAACGGCGAACTGCACAGATGATCGTGTGTGTAAAAGTTGAAGGTATTAAATTCAGTCACGCAGACAATTCACAGTTCATAAGAATCTATTTACTTTTCTTTAAAAAGCTAGTCTACACATTCAAACGCTTGTCTTTAATTACATTAATAGATCCACTTGGCAGAAAGATTGATGAGAAAGGGCAAAGTCCTGGGAAGAGAATTCACAGCTATGATATGATCTAGCTGTGTGATTTGGGGCAAATCATTTAAACTTTCTAGATTTTATCCATAAAATAAGGTCACTAGACTAGATTACACCTAAACCTCCTCCCAGCTATGAGTTTTTAATCAAGTCTACTTAGTTACAGTGTAAAGTATTTAATTTTGCCTATCTTCTTAGAATTTACAGGCCCTGAACAAATAGAGCATTTCTAAATAATTTTTGTCCTTGTTTACTATTGACTACCTCCAGGATCTAGACAAATAAAAAACACAATAGGAACTTAATAAATAAGAAAAATAGAAATTCCCTTTTTGGGGAACCTGAGTGACTCAGTCGGTTGAGCATCTGACTTCGGCTCAGGTCGTGATCTCGCAGTTGCTGAGTTCAAGCCCCACATCCGGCTCTGTGCTGACAGCTCAGAGCCTGGAGCTTGATTCAGATTCTGTGTCTCCCTCTCTCTCTGCCCCTCCCCCACTCATGCTCTGTTTCTCTCTGTCTCAAAAATGAAATAAACATTGAAAAAAATTAAAAAGAAAATTCTCTTATTAAAACAATGCATAAAAAGTTAAAATAAGGTAATATATTGATTTAGCAAATACTTTTATAATTTTTTAAAGTAAACTCTGTACCTAATGTGGGACTTGAAATAACGAGTTTGATTAAGGATGACATGCTGTATGCACTGAGCCAGCCAGGCACCCCTTTCAGCAAATACTTTTTGAACAACTATTGTGTCAGGCACTGAAGCTGGTTAGACACCATACCTGTCCAAGAAATTTCAGTCTGATGGATCCAAGGGCAGAATGGGGTTGGGGCACAATGCATGGTGGTAAAACTTATTTATTTGTGTCAGTTATGCCTTCCATTGTCTTTTCATAGTTCTAATATAAGCACTTAGCAGAAAGAGTGAGATCAGAAATGAAAGACTGTTTCTATGCCTCTAATCCCTGTCTTTAGAAATGAATAATAATAATGAAAAAGAAATGAATTAATATTTGTTATCATTTGGTTCTTCCCTAGCATAGTCTCTGTCTCTTTTGCGCACACACGCTCATGGATCTTCCAATAAATGACCTTTATTTGTCACTGCTGAAAAATGTTGATTTGCTTATCAATAAATGAGAATTTTTATGTAAACGAGGGTTCCAAGAATTGAAAAAGGCATAAGAGACAAATACATAAAGTATTAGCTTTAGGGGCACCTGGCTGGCTCAGCCTGTACAGCATGTGACTCTTGATCTCAGGTCATGAGTTCAAGTGCCACATTGGGCATAGAGATTACTTAAAAGAAAAAAGTTTTAGTTCTAGATTAGGAAGACCATTGTTATGTGAATATAATAATGGACATCAAAGGGGCACATGGACGGCTCAGTCAGTTAAACATCCAACTTTGGCTCAGGTCATAATCTCACAGTTCATAGGTTCAGGCCCCTACTTGGGCTCTATGCTGACAGCTCAGAGCCTGGAGCCTGCCTCAGATTCTGTGTCTCCCTCTTTTTCTGCCTCTCCCCTGCTCACACTCTGTCTCTCTCAAAAATAAATAAATAAACTCTTAAAAAAATAATACTGGACATCAAGAGAGTAACCTGAGGCACCTGGGAGGCTCAGTCAGTTAAGCACCTGACTCTTGATTTTGGCTCAGGTCATGATCTTGCAGTTCGTGTGATCAAGCCCCACGTTGGGCTCTGTGCTGATGGCATGGAACCCGCTTGGGATTCTTTCTCTCTCTGTCCCTCTCCCTCTCCCTCTCAAAATAAATAAGCAAACTTTAAAAAAAGAAAAACAGAGAGTAACCTGGCCAGAGAGGAAAAATGGTATTGGAGGGTGAGTAAAGCAGAGTATGCTGTATGTGGGTCAATACGTACAGTAGTAATTCTCTTCTGATTGCTCCTACTTTAATCAATGAAATAGTGAATAAACGAAGTCAAAGCAGGAGGAAGAGAGGAAGGTGTTGGAAGTTTGAGGGGAAAGAAACAATGAAATAATTACCCAGGACTTTTTTTTTTTTCTTAAATACCATGTAAGATAATTTTTTAAAACTATGTCCTCACACATTTTTGAGTTGACATTTAAAATTTTTTCATTAGGAGTTTAAAAAGTTGCCAAGGATGTAATGTCTGGTACATTGCAAATATAGGTATTAAAAAATTTTTTTTTAATGTTTATTTTTGAGAGAGAAAGACTAAGAGGGCATGAGCATGGGAGGGGCAGAGAGAGAAGGAGACACAGAATCTGAAGCAGGCTCCAGCCTATGAGCTGTCAGCAAAGAGCCTGATATGAACCTTGAGAACATGACCTGAGCTGAAGTCAGACACTCAACCGACTTAACCACCCAGGCACACCTGTAAATACAGATATTTTAAATAAAAACTTTATATTACTTTTTAAAAATGTAGATACTGGAATCAGCCAAAGTATAATTTACAAAATTAAAAGCATGATTCATAGAAATATAAAATGAGAATGTATTGAAGATTTATTTACGTCATTGATGAGGGAACCAGCAGGAAACTAAAGCAGGTTCAAAAAATTATAGGAAAGAGTGCTTATAGTCTCTGAAAGGATGTATAATGGAATAAGATTGCTAAATTAGACATAAAACTAGTTAATATGCCAGTAGTTAAAAATGTAAACTCTGAAAAACAGCGTGGAGTTTCCTCAAAAAATTAAAAATAGAACTACCCTACGACCCAGCAATTGCACTACTAGGCATTTATCCAAGGAAACAGGTGTGCTCTTTCTAAGGGACACATGCACCCCCATGTTTATAGCAGCACTATCAACAATAGCCAACAAATGGAAAGAGCCCAAATGTCCATCGATGGACGAATGGGTAAAGAAGAGGTGGTATATTTGTATACAATGGAGTATTACTTGGCGATCAAAAAGAATGAAATCTTGCCATTTGCAACTACGCGGATGGAACTGGAGGGTATTATGTTAAGCAAAATTAGTCAGTCAGAGAAAGACAAATATCATATGACTTCACTCATATGAGGACTTTAAGACACAGAACAGATGAACATACGGGAGGGGAAACAAAAATAATATAAAAATAGGGAGGGGAACAAAACAGAAGAGACTCATAAATATGGAGAACAAACTGAGGGTTACTGGAGGGATTGTGGGAGGGGGGATGGGCTAAACGGGTAAGGGGCATTAAGGAATCTACCCCTGAAATCATTGTTTCACTATATGCTAATTTGGATGTAAATTTTAAAAATTAAATTAAATTTAAAAAAAATGTTAACTCTGAACTGTTTTTTATAGAAGTCATTCACATCTCTACTGAAGAAAATTCCTTTGCAATTTTACTGAACAAGAATCTTTCCATTTGGGGCATCTGGTGACTCAGTCAGTAGAATATTCATCTCTTAATCTTGGAATTGTGAGTTCAAGCCCCACCTTTGTCCTAGAACTTACTAAAAAAAAAAAAAAAAAAAAAAAAGAATCTTTGCATTGCTATTAGTTTTCTACAATTATAGCACCTACTTTTAAAGAATTACAAAGTATTTTTGATCAATAGTGTGTAATGGTCAAAAAAGGAACTAGCTTTAGAAAATTAGGTATTTCATGTTTGAGCCTGTTAGACAATATTCCTGTTAATATGACATTGAAAAGCCATATGATCATCCTGCATGTTGCAGATTTTATTTCTTATGAAAATAGCATAATAATCTGATATCCAGAATCATTCATTTTAAAAAATACTTATGAGTCTTTAACAGAATAATTTCCATTTTTCTTTTTTCTCCTTGAAATACTATTTTTATATACCTTCTCCATATAATTATTGTAATTTAATATGTATATTTGAAATTCAATAGCTATTCCTTTTTTAATTAATTTATTTTTTATTTAAAAAATTTTTATGTTTTATTTTTTATATTTGAGAAGAGAGACAGAGAGCGAGCAGGGGAGGGGCAGAGAGATGGAGACAGAATCAGATGCAGCCTGCAGGCTCCCAGCTGTCAGCACAGAGCCCAACTCCGTCTCGAACTCAAGAAATGTGAGATCATGACCTGAGCTGAAATCAGATGCTTACCCGACAGAGCCACCCAGACGCCCCTAATTTACTTTTTTAAGTAATCTCTGTACCCAATTGGGGGCCCAAACTCATGACCCCAAGATTAAGAGTCATATCTTCTACTGACTGAGACAGCCAGGCACCCCCTTACATAATTGAACATATTTTTATGTTTGGGGGCTCCTGAGTGGCTCAGTTCGTTAAGAGTTGGACTTCAGCTCAGGTCATGATCTCGAAGTCTGTGAGTTCAAGTCCCGCATCAGGCCCTGCATGGACAGCATGGAGCCTGCTTGGGATTCTCCCTCTCTCTGCCCCTCCCTTGCTCTCTCTCTCTCTCTCTCTCTGTGTAAAATTAAATAAAAATAAAACTTGAAAAAAATTTAAAATATATATGTTTTATGTTGGTTTTTATTAATCATACCTTTATCATTTCTACAATAACTAGTATTTAAATCATTTTTTTCTTATAAGGTTCATAAATGTTAAAAAATTATTCTGTATTGAGTTTACTAATCATTATCACCAATACACAATTAATAAAAACAACTAAAGATTCTAATCACCAAGTACAACATATGGAGGGTTTTTCCCCCCCACACCGAGCAGTTCTCCTAAACCAGCTGGGTGTTCTAGAATTCAATTCAATTCTGAAGCTATGTACCTAGAGATAGTATCCGATCCCACAGGTTAAGGGTCCAATCTCACAAGACTGCCCCCATCTTTTAGGCATGAGTTGCAAGCACTGGCTATCACCTGTCAACCAGCTACAGATTGGAGTTTCCAGCAACCCTCTCCTTGGGTTCAATTAATTTGCTACAGCAACTCCCAGAATTTATAGAAATATTTTTCTCACTGGGTCACCAGTTTATTATAAAAGATATACTCAGGAAGAGCCAGATGAAAGAGACGCATGGGGCAAGGTATGGGAAAAGGGCACTGAGCTTCCGTGCTCTTTTGGAATGCACCACTCTCTCAGAATCTCCACGTGTTCACCAACCCAAAAGCTCCCCCAAATCCCTGCTTTTGTGTGTTTATGGAGGCTTCATCATATAGGCAACGTTAACTAACTCATTGGCCACAGGTGATTGATTCAATGTCCAGCCCCCTCTCCCTTCCTTCAAAATCAGGGGGTGGGACTCAAATTTCCAAACCTGTATTCAAGGTTGGTTCCCCCAGCAACCAGCCCCATCCAAGATGGTTTCCAGAAGTCAGCTCATTAACATAACCGCAGTTGTCATGGAAACAGGCTTGTTATAAAGAACAAGATATCTAGGGGCACCTGGGTGGTTCAGTCCGTTAAGCGTCCGACTTAAGCTCAGGTCATGATCTCACCGTCTGTGAGTTCGAGCCCCACGTCGGGCTCTGGGCTGATGGCTCAGAGCCTGGAGCCTGCTTCCGGTTCTGTGTCTCCCTCTCTCTCTGCCCCTCCCCCGTTCATGCTCTGTCTCTCTCTGTCTCAAAAATAAATAAACGTTAAAAAAAATTTTTTTTTAAAAAGAACAAGATATCCATTTGATCTTTATGTCTCTGAAGTGACTTCAGGAACTGAGGACTACAGATGAAATATTGCTCTTATCTCTTATTCCATTGTTCTTATGACTCAGGAAATTCCAAAGATTTTGGAAGCTGTAAGCCAGGAACAGTGGATGAAGGCCAATTATATATGAGAAATGTATTTTGGTCATCTGAATGATTAAATATGTATTTCTTATGAATCACAGTATCACACAACATAAATATATTATAATTTTAATTAAAAATTTTCAAAGTAAAATGTAAAATTTTATTGGAAAAGCATCTCTCTTTTTTTTTTAATTTATCTTTTTTAGTAATCTCTACACCCATTGTGGGACTTGAACTCATGACCCTAAGATTAAGAGTTGCACGCTGTTCCAAATGAGCCAGCCAAGCACCCCAGGAAGTGCATCCCTTCATTAAAGGATCTCCTCTGACACCACAATTTTAATTATCCTTTTTGGGGCAACACATCAAAGTAAGAATCTGAAAAAAAAGAGAGAGAGAAAGAGAGAAAGATGATTTTGTTCTGTAAGTAGAAGAAAGATCATATTGAAAAAGAAATAAGGAAAGGAAACTCTTATTCCTCTTGCACAGGAACATACTAAAGCAGATGAATTTTACAAAATAAATCTATGGACATTTAGGGTATAGAAATTGATTCCCTTTAAATTACTTAAGCATCCAATTCTTAGTGAGCTGCAGTTTGAAACCAATTGTTTGCAAAGTGAAGGAGAGAATGGACTGGGGCAGTAGTTCTCAAAGTGTGATTGACCAGCAGCATCAACACCACAGGGGAAACTTGTTAAAAATGTAAATTCTCAGGTCCACCTTAGATTATTGTGGAGGCTTGCCGACCTCCAAGATGGTCCTCAATGATCCCTGCCTCCTGGTATTCACATCAGTGCCTTCCCACATCATACCAGGGTACAATTGTGTCCTTTGGGCTGTGACCAAAGGAATAAGACAGAGGCTTAAAAGACTACAACCCGTGCCCTTACCCCCATCTCCATCATCTCTCTCATGACTTGCTCTGTAAGAAAACAGCTGCCATGAAGAGGCCCATATGGCAAGAACTGTAGCCTTCAGAAGACTGTAGTCCAGCCACCAACTTGACTACAACTGTGCTTGACATCCTAAGCCAGAGTCATCAATCTGAGCCTCTCCCAAGTTCTTGACCCTTAGAAATGATGTGTAATTTAAAAATAAAGAAAGAGGGGCACCTGGTTGACTCGGTTGAGCGTCTGAATTTGGTTCAGGTCATAATCTCGTGGTTCCTGAGTTTGAGCCCCACATCGGCCTCACTGCTGTTAGCGTAGAGCCTGCTTTGGATCCTCTGTCCGCCTCTGTCTGTCCTTCCCCCACTTGTACTCTCTCAAAAGTAAATAAACATTTTAAAAAATTAAAAAAGAAAAAGAAAAAGGGGGTGCCTGGGTGGCTCAGTCAGTTAAGCGTCCAACTTTGGCTCAGGCCATGATCTGGTGGTTAGTGAGCTCAAGCCCCGAGTCTGAGCTGTCAGCACAGAGCCTGGAGTCTGTTACGGATTCTGTGTCTCCCTCTCTCTCTCTGCCCCTCTGCCGCTCATGCTTGCTTGCTCTCTCTCTCTCTCTGTCTGGAAAATAAATAAACTTAAAAAAACAATAATGGTAAAAAGAAAGGCAAAATGGAAGGAAGAAAGAAAAAAAATTGTTGAAAGTTACTACATTTTGAAGTAATTTGTTATACAGCAGTAGATGGCTAATATGCCTATTGAATCAGAAACTCAAGGTAAGGTCCAGCTATCTGTGTAAAACACTGGTGATTCTGACTCAGGTTTCAGTCGGACACCCACTGGATAGGGAAATGTACAAGGATTGCAGTGAAGCACTAAAAACAAATGAGATCATGCAACAAGGTTGTGTGTTAGTTCCAAGGATATGCGGCTCCTCAGGGACAGAGTAGACAACAGAGTAGACTTTAACCAGAGTTAGTGTTTTACCAGGGTTTTATGTCAAAACAAGAAGGCAAAGGACTGGGTACATGCAAAAGAGCGATTGTAATGATAGATTCACATTTAAGCTGCATAAGAAGGAAAGTCAAATGATGGGATGACGGACTCTGAAAACTGCCGTGGAAGCTGGTGAATTGACAGGAAAACCACAGAGAAGTATTTTATTCACAACCCTAGAGTGGCCCCTCTTCCTATATTTTTAAATAGAGTGTGATTCTGGAAAATGAAAGAAGTAATTTAGAGAGGATTGATGATCTTTCCTACTGGAGAGGACTCTATACTGCAATGAAACCAGCCTTTGCTGTCTAGCCCAGTTCTTCCCCCAACTTTATGAGACTCACACTGAGAGGCACATTTCGCATTGTGGCCTATCACAAACACATGTCTGTAACTAAAACAAGTTTCACCAAACAATACTTACCCTAACTACGTACACATGACACATTCTGTTTTCTATTCTAGTCCTCTCTGCTCCATTCTAATGCACCCTGTTTAAAAAATTGTTTATAATTTTTAAAAACTTCTAGTATGTTCTAAGCCACAGCTTAAAAAATATCACTCTAAGGGCTCCTGGGTGGCTTAGTCAGTTGAGCGTCTGACTTCAACTCAGGTCATGATCTCGTAGGTTCGTGAGTTCGAGCCCCTCATCGGGCTCCATGCTGACAGCTTGGAACCTGGAGCCTGCTTCGGATTCTGTGTCTCCCTGTCTCTCTGCCCCTCCCCCATTCACGCACTGTCTCTCTCTGTCTTTCAAAAATGAACAAATGTTAAAAAAAAAATTATTGGGGCGCCTGGGTGGCGCAGTCGGTTAAGCGTCCGACTTCAGCCAGGTCACGATCTCGCGGTCCGTGAGTTCGAGCCCCGCGTCGGGCTCTGGGCTGATGGCTCCGAGCCTGGAGCCTGTTTCCGATTCTGTGTCTCCCTCTCTCTCTGCCCCTCCCCCGTTCATGCTCTGTCTCTCTCTGTCCCAAAAATAAATAAATGTTGAAAAAAAAATTAAAAAAAAATTATTAAAAAAAATATCGCTCTAAGAGCACCTAGGTGGTGCCGTCAGTTGAGCGTCCGACTCTTGATTTTGGCTCAGGTCATGGTCCCAGATTCATGAGATCAAGCCCTGAGTTGGGGTCTATGCTAAGTGTGGAGCTTGCTTAAGATTCTCTCTCTCTCTCTCTCTCTCTCTCTTTGTGTTTTTCTCTCTTTTTTCCCCTGCCCCTCTCCCCTACTCACACACACTTTCTCTCTAAAAATTAAAAAATAAAATAAGTCTACATCAACATTGTCCAATAGAAATAAAATGTGAGCCACATGTGCAATTTTAAATTTTCTAACAGCCACATTAAAAAAGTAAAAAGAGGGGTGCCTGAGTGGCTCAGTCTGTTAAGCATCTGGCTCTTCATCTCAGCTCCAGTCTTTTTTTTTTCAATATATGAAGTTTATTGTCAAATTGGTTTCCATACAACACCCAGTGCTCATCCCAAAAGGTGCCCTCCTCAATACCCATCACCCACCCTCCCCACCCTCCCACCCCCCATCAACCCTCAGTTTGTTCTCAGTTTTTAAGAGTCTCTTATGCTTTGGCTCTCTCCCACTCTAACCTCTTTTTTTTTCCTTCCCCTCCCCCATGGGTTTCTGTTAAGTTTCTCAGGATCCACATAAGAGTGAAAACATATGGTATCTGTCTTTCTCTGTATGACTTATTTCACTTAGCATCACACTCTCCAGTTCCATCCACATTGCTACAAAAGGCCATATTTCATTCTTTCTCATTGCCACGCAGTATTCCATTGTGTATATAAACCACAATTTCTTTATCCATTCATCAGTTGATGGACATTTAGGCTCTTTCCATAATTTGGCTATTGTTGAGAGTTCAGCTCCAGTCTTGATCATGAGTTCAAGTACCACCCCGTGTTGGGCTCCACACTGAGCATGGAGCCTACTTTTAAACAAGTAAAAAGAAATAAGCAAAATTAATTTTAATAATGTGTTTTATATAATGTAATATATTCTAAATTTTATCACCTCAACATGTAATCAATAGGAACAAATATTAATTAGACACAAGTTTTTTTTTTAATGTTTATTTATTTATTTTGAGAGAGATTGGGAGAGAGAGAATGCCAAACAGGCTCCACACTGTCAGCACAAAACCCAATGCAGGGCTCGATCCCACCAACTGTGAAATCATGACCTGAGCTGAAATCAAGAGTTGGACGTGTATGCAACTGAGCCACCCAAGCACCCCTAGAAAACAGACTCTTAACTATAGAGAACAAACTGAGGGTTACTGGAGGGGAGGTGAGTCGGGGTGGGGATGGGGGTTAAATGGGGGATGGGGATTAAGGAGGACACTTGTTGTGATGAGCATTGGGTGTTGTATGTAAGTGATGAATCACTAAACTCTACACCTGAAACTAATATTACACTGTATGTTAACTAAGTGGGATTTAAATAAAAACTTGGGGGGGCGCCTGGGTGGCTCAGTCGGTTAAGCGTCTGACTTCGGCTCAGGTCACGATCTCGCCGTCTGTGGGTTCGAGCCCCACGTCGGGCTCTGGGCTGATGGCTCAGAGCCTGGAGCCTGCTTCCGGTTCTGTGTCTCCCTCTCTCTCTGCCCCTCCCCCGTTCATGCTCTGTCTCTCTCTGTCCCAAAAATAAATAAACGTTGAGAAAAAAATAAAAAATAAATAAAATCAGGAGTGTAGTTTACATTTATGGGACAACTCAACTTTGACTATTCACATTTTAAGTGCTCAAGAGCCACATGGCTAGTGGCTGCTGTATAAGACAGCACAGATGTACACAATACTCTATCATGACAGCAAAGAGCAAAAGTCAGAAAGATCAGGTTTCCAGACTCAGCTTTACCACTGACTTGACCTTGTCAAGTGACTGAAAACTTCCTGAGATTTTTTTCAACTTTAAAATGTGGATAAAACAATATCTGTCCTTACAAAATTGAGGATTATATGAGACTATGTTCTAAAGTGTTTACAGTAGTGTTAGTTGTATATGTGTAGAAGTGTTTGCTGATATTACACACTCTGCAATTCAAATTAATCAAGTCTCTTGGCTAAACAAAACCAAATTAAACTTAACAGTCTAGAGCATTCACTCCTCAGATATTTATGGAACTTGCAATACTAGATATTTTCGTCCTATAATGATAACTTCAATCTAGGGAGCTAAATTTATTTTCTTTTATTTAAACCCAACAGGGGTGCCTGGGTGGCTCAGTCGGTTAAGCATCCGATTTCGGCTCAGGTCATGATCTCACGGTCCGTTCGTTCAAGCCCCAAGTCGGTCTCTGTGCTGACAGCTCAGAGCCTGGAGCCTGCTTCGGATTCTGTGTTTCCCTCTCTCTCTGACCATTCATGCTTTGTCTCTCTCTGTCTCAAAAATAAATAAATATTTAAAAAAAATTTTTTTAAATAATAAAAAACTAAATAAATAAACCCAACATAGGGTTCAAACTCCAAACCCTGAGACCAAGAGTTGCATGCTCTACCAACTGAGCCTGCCAGGTACTCTTAGAGAGATAAATTTAAAAAATACAAATTATATTATAATTTAACTAGAATAAATGTAAAAACAAGGATATTAATAAAATGTCATAGACTCATATTACCTACAGGCACACAGGAGATTCTAGTAGAGCAGTTAACATTTGAGCTAAAAATTAAACTTTGAGGCAGGGTTTGAGAAAAGAAGTAAAAGGCCCTTTTAAGAATGATAGGTAAAAAACACACAAAAAAACAAAAAAACAAAATAATGCAAAATAATAAAGACTATGGGCAAAGCTCAAGCACAAAGAAATGTGTGAAATAACAGCAACAGTGAACATGTATTGTGGGCCTACTGTGTGCTCTATACCAGCCATTCACCAGAATTCTTTTAGCGCATGACGCCTTCAGGGAAGAGTAAAGCATTGTTTTCCCTTGGCTCCCAAAAGCTCGTCCTAATGTCAGCCATGAGACCGGATATGAGAAGGTTTTACCATCCACGGGAAAGTTCAAAGGTAAGAAAAATGTAGAGATTTTTTATAAAGCTACTTTGACAATTTTTTAAATGTCCTTGGTGCACCTGGGTGGCTCAGTCGGTTAAGCTTCTGACTTTTCTTTTTTTTTCAACGTTTATTTATTTTTGGGACAGAGAGAGACAGAGCATGAACAGGGGAGGGGCAAGAGAGAGAGGGAGGCACAGAATCAGACACAAGCTCCAGGCTCTGAGCCATCAGCCCAGAGCCTGACGCGGGGCTCGAACTCACGGACCGCGAGATCGTGACCTGGCTGAAATCCGACTGCGCCACCCAGGCGCCCCAAGCTTCTGACTTTTGATCTCGGCTCAGGTCATAATCTCCTGGTTCCTGAGATGAAGCCCCGTGTCGAACTCTGTACGGACAGCATGGAGCCTGCTTGGGATTCTTTCTCTTTCTCTCTGCCCTTCCCCTGCTCAAATGCTCTTTCTGTCTCTCTCAAAATAAATAAATAAACATGAGAAAGAAAGAAGGAAGGAAGAAAGAAAGAAAGAAAGAAAGAAAGAAAGAAAGAAAGAAAGAAAAGAAGGAAGGAAGAAAGTCCTTCTCCTCATACAGCTACAGTCTAATGGAGGAAACAGATAATAAGTAAACTAACATACCAATATTCAAGGTAATTTTAGAGTGAGCAATGAATTAGCAAGCTTAAAACATAGATAATGTGACAATAGGACTGCCTACTTTGATGGCATCAGAAAAAGCTTTTCTGAGGGAATAAAATTAAAACTAAGCAAGTACACTGGGGGCAAAACAAAAATACCTGGCTCAAAAACACTATGGCTCAAAACACCTGGCTCAGAAACATTACTATGCTTGTTGGTTCTTCTTAGTTCTGAAGCCAATTCCAATGTGAGGGGTGAAGGGAGGGAGGGGAGGTTAGTCGCCCTGCACCAACAAGCCTTTCTTAACACCAGCAGGGTGTCTAAGAATTCAACTCAATTCTGACACTATCTACCCAAGATAGCATCAGATTCCACAGGTTAAGGGTTCAGTCCAACAGACTGTCCTTACCTCCCCACCCCCCTTCAGATGCCAGTCCCAAACCCAGGTTATTGCCTGTGCTTCTGACTGACAGGTTATTAATTAGAGATTCCCATGACCTCTTCCTCATGTTCCGTTAGTTTGCTAGAGTGGCTTACGACACCACCAGTTTATTATAAAACGATGTAACCCAAGAACAGCCAGAATAAAGATGCACATAGGGCAAGGTATGTGGGAAGGGGTATGGAACTTGTGTGCCCTCTCCAGGCACCTCCCAGTACCTCACATGTTCATTAACCTTGAAGCACTTTGAACCCTGTCCTTTGGGGTTTTCTGGAAGCTTTATTACATAGTCATGATTAATTGAATCATTGGCCAATAGGGATTGACTCAACTTTTGGGCTCTCCCCCTCCCTGTAGGTCAGGGGAACCAGATGGAAAGTTCTAGCCTTCTAATCACAAAGCTGTTTCCTCTAGAAACCAGCCTCCGTCCTTCTGTGATCTAGGGGCATTCCAAAAGTCACTTCATTAACATAACAAAAGACACAAGGATCACTCTAATCACTTAAGAAATTCCAAGGGTTTTAAGAGCTCAGCCAGAAAGGGGGCTAAAGACTAAATACATATTTCTTATTCTTAATCACAGCATCACAGCTCCCTACCATCTAGAGACTCAACAATCAATTATATTGGACTATAGAGCCCATATTCCAATGCACTAAGCTATAGAGGTATGATTACATTTTGGCTTTAAGAAGAAATATTTATTAGCAACAAAGAAGTTGCATCAAATAGAGTAGTTTAGCATATAAAGAAATGAGGAGGGGCGCCTGGGTGGCTCAGTCAGTTAAGCCTCCTGCTTTGGCTCAGCTCATGATCTCGAGGTTTGTGGGTTCGAGCCCCGCATCAGGATCTGTGCGGACAGCTCGGAGCCTGGAGCCTGCTTTGGATTCTGTGTCTCCCTTTCTCTCTGCTCCTCCCCTGCTCACGCTCTGTGTCTCTATCTCTTTCAAAAATAAATAAATATTCAAAAAAAAGAAAAATTAAAAAAAAGAAACAAATGAGGAAAGTATTTCTCTTTCTCTTCCTCGGGGTTCCTGGGTGGCTCAGTCGGTTAAGCGTCTAACTTTGGCTCAGGGTGTAATCTCAGGGTTTGTGTGTTTGAACCCAACATCAGGCTCTCTGATGTCAGTGCAGAGCCCACTTTAGATCCTCTGTCTCCCTCTCTCCTCCCCTCCTTTGCCTCACACATGCTCTCTTTCTCTCTCAAAAATAAATAATAATAATAATAATAACATTCTTTGAAATTACAATAAACAAACAAACCAACCAACCAAGACTTGAATAAAGTCAGAGATTGTGCTGTGAGATACTATGAGGCCAGAACTAAGGCAAAGCCTTAATTAGAAAGCCAAAGCCAATTGGGCGCCTGGGTGGCGCAGTCGGTTAAGCGTCCAACTTCAGCCAGGTCACGATCTCGCGCACTGTGAGTTCGAGCCCCGCGTCAGGCTCTGGGCTGATGGCTCGGAGCCTGGAGCCTGTTTCCGAGTCTTTGTCTCCCTCTCTCTCTGCCCCTCCCCTGTTCATGCTCTGTCTCTCTCTGTCCCAAAAGTAAATAAACGTTGAAAAAAAAAAAAAAAGCCAAAGCCAATAGGCTTGGATATGGCAAGAGGTTACCAGAAGAGAGAATCACAAACAATTCTGAGATCTCTAGCTTTTGAAGGCAAGATTGTGATGTCATTAACCGAGATAAAGCATCTGGGGATAACAGTATTATGACTTATTGGCCACCTGCTGTATGTCAACTTGAGTGCCTCATAAACATGAGCATGATAAACATGATAAATTTGGAGACCCACAGATGCTGCATTCACCCATGGGACTATGAAGTAAAATGCACCTTACTGCCTGCTGTAGACTGAATGTTTTTATCTCCCCAGAATTCATTTATTGAAACCTAATCTCCAATGTGGTGGTATTTGAAGGTGGGGGTCTTTGGGGTGTGATTAGGTCATGAGAGGTCATGATTAGGTCATGACATGTGATTAGGTCCTCATGAATGGGTAGTGCCCTTATAAAAGAGACTCCAGGGAGCTATCTTACTCTTTCCACCATGTAAAGACACAGTAAATGAGAAGGTGGCCTATCATGGACCAGGAAGCATGCCCTCAACAGATACTGGGTCTGTCAGTCTTGATCTTAGGCTTCTAGCCTCCAGAGCTATGAGAAATAATGCTTGTTGTTTAAGCCATCTTAACATAGTATATAACATCTATAACATAGTATTTTCACTATAACAGGTGGAACCACTAAGACACTGCCTTTCTGACCATGAACAATTTTATTAAGAAGAATAATGTAAAATCACAAACTTCTAGAACCCTCCACAGCATTGGAAAATACCTGAGCAAGTGAAGAAACCTGAGCTTATGCTTCATTAGCCTGGTAAATTCTCCTTTGAATGCCCGTTAGATAATGAGTTTGAGGGGCACCCGGCTGGATCAGTCAGAAATGCATGTGACTGTCAATCTCAGGGTTGTGGGTTCAAGCCCCACAATGAGTTAGAGTTGCCTTCATGACACCAAATGATAATGTAATTGGAGAGTTGGAATTTGGAGTCTGTAGACTGAGACAAATGGTCATAGGAGTCATTGGTCATGGTTAAAACCTTGACAGATGGTGAAGTTTCCAAGTGAGAAAATGTAGAGCAAGGAGCAAAGAGGGTTGTGTGTGGAGTTCCAGGGTAACACGAGGGTTTAGGAAAGAATTAATAAAGACACAGGATATTAGTTTCCTATTGCTGCCGTTAACAAATGACCACAAGTTTAGTGGCTTAAAATAACACACATGTATTCCTTATAGCTCTGCAGGTCACAAGTCCAAAGTCAATTTTACAGGGCTAAGCTCAAGGTCATGGCAGGGCTCATTTCTTCTGTATGTCCTGAGGGGACAATTGTTTCCTTGCCTTTCAGCATACAGTGGCTGCTTGTGGCCCCTTCTTCCTCTTAGCACATCACTCCAATGTCTGTTTGGATCATCACATGGCCTTCTCCTGCTCCAGCTCTGATTGCTGCTGCATCCTTCATATGAGGACCGTTGTGATGGCATCTGGCCTATAATCTCTCCATCTCAACACCCTTAACTTTTAATTTTAAGTAAGCTCTCCACCCAACCCAGGGCTTGAACTCACGACCCTGAGATCAAGAGTCACACACTCTATAGGGGCACCTGGGTGGCTCAGTCAGTTGAGCATCCCACTTTGGCTCAGGTCATGATCTCACAGTTCATGGGTTCAAGCCCCACATCGGGCTCTGTGCTGACAGCTCGGAGCCTGGAGCCTGCTTCAGATTCTGTGTCTCCCTCTCTCTCTACCCTTCCCCTGCTCGTGTTTTGTCTTTCTCAGTCTCTCAAAAATAAATAAACGTTTAAAAAAAAGGTTTTTTCGGGGCGCCTGGGTGGCGCAGTCGGTTAAGTGTCCGACTTCAGCCAGGTCACGATCTCGCGGTCCGGGAGTTCGAGCCCTGCATCAGGCTCTGGGCTGATGGCTCAGAGCCTGGAGCCTGTTTCCGATTCTGTGTCTCCCTCTCTCTCTGCCCCTTCCCCGTTCATGCTCTGTCTCTCTCTGTCCCAAAAATAAATAAACGTTGAAAAAAAATTAAAAAAAAAAAAAAAGGTTTTTTTGAAGAGTCACACACTCTATCAACTGAGTTAGCCAGGCCCCTCTCAAGACACTTAACTTAATCCTATCTGCAAACTCTACTGTCACAAAAGGTAATATTCACAGGTTCTCAGGATTGGGATACAGATATATTTGGAGGCCATTACTCAGTCTACCACACACAGCAACAAAGGAAACTAAAATAAAGGGGGTAATAAGAAGAGGACCCCCACAAGGAAAGGTAAATGTAAGGAAAGAGGAAGCTCAAGGGTGTCTTACTCAACTGTGTCAATTAATTGAGTTAAATAGAGGTATAAATGGAAAAGCACTGAATGAGGGGCATTGTATTTATTAATAAAGAGCTTTGCCAGGTTGTTTTCATTTTTTCTTATTTATTTATTTATTTATTTATTTATTTATTTATTTATTTATTTATTTTTGAGAGAGAGAGCATGAGTAGGGGAGGGGCAGAGAGAGACGGAGAGAGGGAGACACAGAATCTGAAGCAGGCTCCACATTGTTGGTGCAGAGCCCCATGCGGGACTCAAACTCACAAACTCACAAACCATGAGATCATGACCTGAGTCACAGTTGGATGTTCAGCTGACTGAGCCATGCAGGTGCCCTGCAAGGTTGGTTTCAAGTAGAAACTATATCTCAGCAAATTGAAGAGCAAATGGGAAAGGAGGAGATAAAGCCAGTAAGGGTTGACTCAGCTGTTTTAAGAAGAAAAGAAAAGGTTGTTTAAGAAGATAACAGAATCCAGAGAACTGTTTGGTTTTGCTTTTAAAGGGAGAAGGAGACTCAAGCATGTTTATATCTTTACAAAGAAGCCAGTAGAGAAAAATGGAAGAGAGAAAGAGAGGCAGACCGAGGGGGCAGAGCAATCAGTGGGGGGCATAGCTACAGCACAGCTAGCTAGTCCCATCTTTATTGCAGATGTTGAAACAACCTGAAGGTCCCCTGATGGGTGAATGAGTGAAGAAAATGTGGCACATACATATAACGAAATATTTTTAGCTTTAAGAAAGAAGGAAATTCTGCCATATGTGACAACATGGACTAACAATGAGGACATTATGCTAAGTGGAACAAGTCAGTCACAGAAGGATAAATATTACACGATTCCCCTTATATGAGGTATGCAAAATAGTCAGAGTCTTTGCTCTTGGAAGCAAAGAGAATTATGGTTGCCAGGTACTGGGGGGAGGGGAAAATAGCTGCTAATCAACAGGTATATCAGGGCGCCTGGGTGGCTCAGTTGGTTGAGTGTCTGATGTCGGCTCAGGTCATGATCTCACAGTTCATGAGTTCGAGCCCCAGGTCGGACTCTGTGCTGACAGCTCGGACCCTGGAGCCTGCTTTGGATTCTGTGTTTCCCTCTCTCTCTGCCCCTCCCCTGCTCATACTCTGTCTCTCGCTCTCAAAAATAAATATTAAAAAAAATTTTTTTAAAGGTATATGGGAATGCAAGCTGGTACAGCCACTCTGGAAAACAGTATGGAGGTTCCTCAAAAAACTAAAAATAGAACTACCCTACGACCCAGCAATTGCACTACTAGGCATTTATCCAAGGGATACAGGTATGCTGTGTCAAAGGGACACGTGCACCCCAATGTTTATAGCAGCACTATCAACAATGGCCAAAGTATGGAAAGAGCTCAAATGTCCATCAATGGATGAGTGGATAAAGAAGAGGTGGTATATCTATACAATGGAGTATTACTCGGCAATCAAAAAGAATGAAATCTTGCCATTTGCAACTACACGGATAGAGCTGGAGGGTACTATGCTAAGTGAAATTAGTCAGTCAGAGAAAGACAAGAATCATATGACTTCACTCATATGAGGACTTTAAGAGACAAAACAGATGAACATAAAGGAAATGAAACAAAAATAATATAAAAACAGGGAGGGGGGACAAAACATAAAATACTCATAAATTTGGAGAACAAACTGAGGGTTACTGGAGGGATTGTGGGAGGGGGGATGGGCTAAATGGGTAAGGGGCATTAAGGAATCTACTCCTGAAATCAATGTTACACTATATGCTAACTAACTTGGATGTAAATTAAACAAACAAACAAACAAAAAGGTATAAAATTTCTGTTATGAGCGATGAATAAGTTCTAGAGATTTGCCATACAGCAGTGTGCCTATGGCTAATAGCATTATATTGTACACATCAAACTCTGTCGAGGTGCCTGACTGGCTCAGTGGGAGGAGCAAGCAATTCTTGATCTTGGGGTCCTGAGTTTGAGCCCCATGTAGGGTAAAGAAATTACTAAAAAAACAAAAAAAACCCCACAAAATTCTGTTAAGAGGGTAGATCTCATGTTAAGTGTTCTTACTGCCATAAATTTTCAGAGTTCAACATGGTAAATATTTACTGTTTTACTGCATATCCTGCATTAAAATCACTTTTATTACATAACTACATATTTGTGGAGAAAATTTTAAAGTATATACAAAAAAGGGAGAACTATCTGTGCTCTTACCATTTAAAGATCAAGAATTGTTAAAATTTTGGTACATATTTTTCCAGATATATACATACTATATACCTTATATGTACTTTTTTTCCCTTCAACAACATGGGATTATACTCTACAGTATGTTTTGTAACATTTCCCCACTTGCAATATTTTATAAACATTTTTCTTTTAATATATATAGACATGTTAATGGTTCTCTATTATTGTGTTACTAAAGCATACTTGTTTAACCAGTCTTCTATTTATTGGGAATTTAGTTTTGAATTTTAAATACATAAAGAATGCTGGATTAATATTTTCCTATAAACATCACTGAACATTTGTCCTATTTCCTTAAGAAAAAAATTCTGGAATTAGAATCACTGAGTCAAAAGATCATGCATATTTTTAAGGTAGAAGATCCATACCTATTGCCAAATAGTCCCCCAGAAAGGTGTTTAAAGCGGCTTTTATCAACACACCAGCTGTGAATGTCTCCTCTTAGCAGTATCAGATGTCATAGAGCACGTTGTGAAGACAGTAGGTTCTAGAAAGGTATGGTTTTGGTGTGAATCCTAACTCCAATACTTACTGATGTTTCCCCACTGTAGTCTTAGGCAAGGAATTCAACCTCTATGGATTCAGTTTCCTCTTCTATGAAATGGAAATAATAAATTTCCACATCATAGGGGCACCTGGGGGCTCAGTCAGTTAAGCGACCAACTCTTGGTTTCAGCTCGGGTCATGGTCTCATGATTCATGGGTTCAAGCCCTGCATCAGGCTCTGTGCTGACGGTGTGGAGCCTGTTCAGTATTCTCTCTCTCCCTCTTCTATGCCCCTCCCCTGCTCTCTCTCTATCAAAATAAATAAACTTAAATGTGCCTGGCTGGCTCAGTTGGTGGGTGAGCGTGAGACTGCTGATCTATCTCGTGGTCTTGAGTTCAAGCCCCACTTTGGGGGTAGAGTTCACCGAAAGAAAAGGAGGGAATGTACTTGACTAGTGCCTGACTTAGAGTAACCTCCTTATAGTTATAATTATTTTTATCTGTTTTAAATTATTTTTATTGATAGTGAGATCAATATACAATTATATAAATATGCAGTTTTCTATTTATTTATTGTTAATTCTTGTTTCTCCTTTTGTGACTTGATCATTTCCTTTCCTTATTTTTTTATTTTTATTTTTTTGAGAGAGAGAGGGGGCACAAGTGAGCAAGGGGCAGAGACAGAGGCAGAGAGAGAATCCCATGAGGGGCACAGAGGGAAAGAGAGAGAAGTAGGGCTCACCCGAAGCCAGGCTCAAACTCACGAACCATGAGCTCATGACCTGAGCCGAAGTCTAATGCTTGACCAACTGAGCCACCCAGGTGCCCCACCTTTGCCTATCTTTGTTGGAGTGTTCACCCTTGTTCTTGATTCATAAGTGATTTATACTTTAAGGATGATAAACTTATATAGGACATATATTTAGCAAGTATTTTTCAGATTTGTCATTTTGTGATTATCAAGTAGAAGAGTTTTTCAACCTTTTATGGAAGAACAGTAAATGAAACACATTTACCAAATATTTAGATTCGACAACATTTTTTTTTTTAATAGGTTCACACAGTGTGGAGCCCAACTCTTGGGTCTTGAACTTACAACCCTGAGATCAAGACCTGAGATGAGATCAAGAGTTAGATGCTTAACCAACTGAGCCGCCCAGGTGCTCTAATTCAATGATATTTTAAGGAATTTCCTTTATCTATTTCTATATATTTTGGTGAAAGATTTCAAACTATTTTTCAGACATCATACCATTTCTATCCATGTGCTTTATTTAGCATGCAACTGCTAAGAATTAAAACATTCTCATTTTTATCCATAAGCATCATTATTTCAAATATTGGGTACACCTAGTTTAGAGAAGTTTTTAGTTGTCTCATTAAAATTCTAAAGATAGGGGTGCCTGGGTGGCTCAGTCAGTTGACGTCCAATTCTTGATTTCAGCTCAGGTCATGATCCGAGGGGTGTGAGATGGAACCCCATGTCGGGCTCCCTGCTGAGCCTGGAGCCTGCTTCAAATTCTCTCTCTCTCTCAAATAAAAACTACCAAAAAACTTAAAAGCCTTAGACTTCTTTAAAAAAAAAAAAAAAATCTAGGGGCGCCTGGGTGGCGCAGTCGGTTAAGCGTCCGACTTCAGCCGGGTCACGATCTCGCGGTCCGTGAGTTCGAGCCCCGCGTCAGGCTCTGGGCTGATGGCTCGGAGCCTGGAGCCTGTTTGCGATTCTGTGTCTCCCTCTCTCTCTGCCCCTCCCCCGTTCATGCTCTGTCTCTCTCTGTCCCAAAAATAAATAAAAAACGAAAAAAAAAATCTAACAAAAAATAAACAAACAAACAAACCTAATCAAAGGAGATCTTTCAGGCACTAGGTTCCTCATCTCTGTAAAATTTCTAGTAGGCTTGTAATAATCTTCAGAAATCAATCACAAGTGAAAATCACCACACTTGGCTTTTGCCCGCAGCCAACTTTGCACCACAGCTGCAGAGAACAACAGAAGCAGAGAATTCTCCCGAAGCTGTGAGAAGCCCAATTCACCCCTCATCACCCCACTGTCTCTCTTTTCTAAATATTCCTCATAAAGTAATTCAAATGAGCCCAAAAGCTAAACAGAAGACAGCTGGGAAAAACCGCTTGAAAGGCAGTTGTGGAAGTTGTTAGCCTCGTATAAACATGAGCAAACAGACCAAATAACAGCTTGAAATATTTAGTTTAACCCTCCATGAATCTACCGGACGTGCAAGTTATTTGTCTGGTAATTACCTCCTATCTCCTAGGCACAAATTTATCTGCTTCCAACATTCCCCAGCAGAGCTGTCTTCCTTTACACATCTTGGTGCAGTAAAAAAAGAAAGCGTGATATTCCCAGAATTTTTGTGCAACCACATATGTAACAGAGACAGATTTTTTCCCGATTGTTTCTCTTTACTCAATATTCCACCAGAAGAAGGGAATATTGTTACTGAAATCTAAACCAAATGATGCAAAATAGAGGTTATGAGATGTGTGCTCATTTTAACTCTCTCACTAATGTGACTATTGAAAGTTAGAAGGAATTCAAATATTTTACTTTTAAATATGACTTAGTAGAGGCTGGAAGTCATTAAAGACTGCAGAGCTCAGCACCTGTTCAGTGACATTTAATGAAAAGCAGAAACATCTCCCTTTAGTCATGAATTCGAACAATTTTAAATTATAACCAGGAATGGGCCTGAAACACATTATGAAAAGTGTGGGGGTTTTTTGCGCCCTGGAATTTATATCATCAGCAACTCCTTGGAAGCAAGATATTGGGCTGTATCTGCAGAGAGGAAGGAGCATCTACGATACCTTGCAACTGCATAGGCATCTGTGAGAGCCCCTTCCAGCCAGCCCAGCAAGGTAAATACAAAGGCTATTTCCTTCTGTGCTCAACCACACTCCTTCCTTGCATTTAAAACTCAAATTCTAGGGGTGCTTGGGTGGCTCAGCTGGTTACACTTCTGACTCTTGATTTTGGTTCAGGTCAGGATCTCACGGTTCGTGGGTTCGAGCCCCGCATTTGGCTCTGCTCTGATAGTGCAGAGCCTGCTTGGAATTTTCTGTTCTCTGCCCTTCTCTCTCAAAAATAAATAAACATTTAAAAAAGACTCAAATTCTATTCTCACATACAAATGTTACTTCTCCATATCTTATTAATGTGTCTAAAAAAAGAAGAGCACAGAATGGAAAATATGGATAAGTAATATATCCATTTAACAGGTAATAAAAGTGGGGCTCAAAGAGATTGCATGCATTTCTTAGGTCATATAGGAAAACGATGATAGGTCTGTCTCAGCAGGTAAGTGACAGAACTGAAACATTACCAAACTTTTCTGATTGTCAATCTGGTGCTTGTGCAATCATGCCTCATGAGGTAACCCTGTCATTCTTTTTAAGAGGCAGGGCGCTGGGTATTTGTGCCCTGGGCACACCCACCTCTGGGGGGAGCAATCTGAGAGGGGCTGAAGGAAATATAGGAACCAACATGCTTCTTGCTATGGTTGAGTCAAACTCCTGCTAAGTGGAAAACACGGGCGTCAATATCCATCACTATGAGAAGGAGCTTGCTATGGTTGAGTCAAACCCCTGCTAAGCAGAAAACACAGGCGTCAATATCCATCACTACGAGAAGGAGCAAGACAACCCAGATGGAAACCACACTGCTGAGTCTCAGAGAGACAGCGCTATGCTCCAATACATTGCATGTCTGGTGGAAGATTAAAGTCAGAGCTCTGGAAAGATAATCGTTGGACACTTGCAGTCAAAGTATCAAGATTGTTAAGGATCCCAAGAATCATGAAAAGCTTAATGTTACTCAGTTCAGTGCGTGATGCCACATCCCCTATGTTCTGCCATCAGATGACAAATCTGTTTTGTTCCTTCTTACTGTCAAATCCTTTGGACGCCTGGCTGGCTCAGTCGGTACAGCATGTGACTCTTGATCTTGGGCATGTAAATTTGAGCCCCACGTTGAGCCCCATGTTACTTCTCCATATCTTATTAATGTGTCTAAAAAAAGAAGAGCACAGAATGGAAAATATGGATAAGTAAGCATAGAGACCACTCAATGAAAAAAAAAAATGGGGGGCACCTGGGGGCTCAGCCGGTTAAGCGTCTGACTCTTGGTTTTGGTTCAGGTCATGACCTGGCGGCTTCGTGGGTTTGAGCCCTGCATTGGGCTTTGTGTCGGCAGCGCAGAGCCTGCTTTGGATTCTCTCTCTCCCTCTTTCTGTGCCCATCCCCCACTCGCACTGTCTCTGTCTCACTCAAAATAAATAAACTTAAAAAAAAAGAAAAAAGTTCAAGTTTATTTATTTATTTTGAGAGAGCGAGAGACCCAGTGAGAGAGGAGCAGAGAGAATGGGGTACGCAGGATCAGAAGCAGGCTCTGAAGTAGGCTCTGAGCTGACAGCAGAGGGTCTGATGCAAGGCTCGAACTCCTGAACTGTGAGATCATGACCTGAGCCAAAGTCTGATGCTTAACCGTCTGAGCCACCCGGCCCTCCCCACCCATATTTTTTCTTCTTTTAAATCTTCTGTTCCTTCTCATACACCTCATACCCAGACAAATGAAGCAGCCAGCAGGAAAGGGGATTGATTAATGAGTCATGTTATCAAGACTGAAACAACTAGATGTTTTGCAAGGTTGTGCTCACGCTGAAAGGCACTCACCAGCCATTGCTGTCTCGATCTGTATGTAATTTAAAATGTAGTAGAGCTAAGAGTGAAGTGGCAATGTTGGATGAAAACCCAGTTCTGTCAGGTATTGCTACCTCTCAGTTTGTTATATGTTTTTCTGTTACAGTGCTAGAATCAATAAACTCCTGTTTTTCCCCTTAAAAATTTTTGGAGGGGCGCCTGGGTGGCTCAGTCGGTTAAGCGTCCGACTTCGGCTCAGGTCATGATCTCGCGGTCCGTGAGTTCGAGCCCCGCGTCAGGCTCTCTGCTGACCACTCAGAGCCTGGAGCCTGTTTCCGATTCTGTGTCTCCCTCTGTCCCTGACCCTCCCCCGTTCATGCTCTGTCTCTCTCTGTCTCAAAAATAAATAAATGTTAAAAAAAAAATTAAAAAAAAAACATTAAAAAAAAATTTTTTTTTTGGAATGGCGCGCCCGAGTGGCTCAGTGGGTTAAGCGTCTGACTGCAGCTCAGGTCATGATCTCGCGGTTCGTGGGTTCCAGCCCCGCCTTGGACAGCTGACAGCTGCTGACAGCTCAGAGCCTGGAGCCCGTTTCAGATTCTGTGTCTCCCTCTCTCTCTGACCCTCCCCCGTTCATGCCTGTCTCTGTCTCTCTCTCAAAAAATAAATGAACATTAAAAATTTTTTAAAATACATAACCACTTAAGAACATTTAAAAAAAACGATTTAAAAAATAAAATACGTGAAAAGAGAGGGAAATAGAAAACAAATACATGAGATGTCATTCACATTCTTTTAAAAAGGCAAATTTCCTTTTCATGAGAAATATGCAGGCGATTGCTGCACATGCACAAAATGTCACTGTAAATGACATCAACAAGACATTTTCTACACGACACGCACGCATGGCCCAGCAATTGGTGAATGTAGTATCCACCCGGGAAGACTGCCACCGATGGTTTGGTGAAGGTGAAGACTCTTTAGTGTTTTCTCCTGACTTGATTTCCACTGAAAAACTTCCACTGCTTTCTCGCTGCAAATTGCAATGTTTTAACTCCTCTTGACTCAGTAGCAAGAGTCAAAGTAGGTAACACAGAGAAAGAATAAAAGACACACTGACATCAGCCCCTTGAGGGAAAATCATAATATATATTACTCTCCACATTCCAAAGCTGAAAACTACTGCTTTCTAAAGAATATTTATGGGGCATCCAAGTCTTCCTTGACAAGGATACATTGATTTGATGGCAGAGACAGTGAGAAGATCTTATAGTCTGCAAAAGCAAAGCCAGTTTCATTTTTATTCTTTAATTTGACCACTCTGGTTGGGTAATTAAGTACTTCTAGATTGATAGTTGAAGCTAATTTGATCGAATGAAAAAGGTTTGGAAATGAAATCATAGACGGATGGCTGAATTTGTTGGGATTATTCTTAAACGTGAAACGCTGAGGTCTTTAAGAGGTGAGCTTTTCAAAAGTACCTGCCTGCCAAAATAGTACAGGTGGCCTTAATAAGCACTTTAGGTAGTTAGAAGAGGTACAAAGTTATTTGTTGCACTGTTTTTTGAAGTTAATGTTTGCTGATCGTTTTTTTTTTAATTTTTTTTTCAACGTTTATTTATTTTTGGGACAGAGAGAGACAGAGCATGAACGGGCGAGGGGCAGAGAGAGAGGGAGACACAGAATCGGAAGCAGGCTCCAGGCTCCGAGCCATCAGCCCAGAGCCTGACGCGGGGCTCGAACTCACGTACCGCGAGATCGTGACCCGGCTGAAGTCGGACGCTTAACCCATTGCGCCACCCAGGCGCCCCTTGCTGAACGTTTTGTGACAATAGCCAAGTCTATTTCCAAATGCTTTACTCAAAAAAAAAAAAAAAAAAAATGCTTTACTCAATGACACTTACTAGAAGAACCTTTTGAAAGAGAAATTACATTCTGTACATTTAAGTACAACCCAGGAAATACTGAAAAAGTAATAAGGACATCAATATGAAGCCTTTGGAAGCTAGATCTTTGTCTTACATGTAACCACAGCTTTCCCCTGGGGTGACAAGCTAATTGGGGAGATTTAAAAAAATTCTGCATAAAGGTCTTGACTGTAGGGGCTCCTGGCTGGCTCAGTCAGTAGACCTGTGACTCTTGATCTCAGGGTTGTGAGTTCAAGCCCCATGTTGGGTGTAGAGATTAGTTAAAAATAAAATCTTTAAAAAAAAAAAAAGATCTTGACTATACCTCCTCCCTGTCCCTTAACATAACGGAAATAAGATTGACTCCTTTTCTTCTTGCATCTATACTGACCTATATTAGTCCTAAAAAATGATAAGCACCCTATCATTTTAAAATTCTCTAAGTTTTGGGGTGCCTGGGTGGCTCAGTCTATTGAGGGTCCAGCTCTTGATCTCAGCTCAGGTCTTGATTTTAGGGTTGTGAGCTCAAGCCCCACGCTCAAGCCCCTTTCTTTATTTTCTTACTATATATTCTACTCAAAACCTGGATTCCTTCCCAAAGGAACTCCATTAATTGGGGGAACTCTTTCTAAGTTTTTTTCTCTCTCTCTTGAAATAAATATCACATAATACCCAAATTTGGTAAATGCAATTTCATAACAGAATATTTATTTTCTCTATAAATCATTTATTTATTTATAAATTATTCTGAGCCACGAAAGAAAGAAAGAAAGAAAGAAAGAAAGAAAGAGAGACCATCTAAAAACCAGGCACAATTTTTTAAGGTTATTCATCACAAGACAAAATTTAGCAAGGGTTGGGGCGCCTGGGTGGTGCAGTCGGTTAAGCCTCCGACTTCAGCCAGGTCAGGATCTCGCGGTCCGGGAGTTCGAGCCCCGCGTCGGGCTCTGGGCTGATGGCTCGGAGCCTGGAGTCTGTTTCCGATTCTGTGTCTCCCTCTCTCTCTGCCCCTCGCCCATTCATGCTCTGTCTCTCTCTGTCCCAGAAATAAATAAACGTTGAAAAAAAAAAATTCAAAATTTAGCAAGGGTAGCAATCTCATGCTGACATTCCTCTAAAGTACAGAATGATAGAACAAGTCAATCATCAAGTGTGTACAGTGACATTTTCATTAGAATACAGGGTGACATGAGGATGAAAAGAATAGGGGAAAATATTTTTTTAAGGGAAAGAATTTAAAAAAAAAGGAATACTCCAAGACATTAATAGCAACTGCCTCTAAGGGGTAAGACTATGAGTCATTTTTTCTAGCTCTTTGAACTTTTTATACACTCTAAGTCTTATTAAATTTGAAGTGGATGCAGAAAGAACAATGACTCAAAATTCCAAAATCATAGGGAAGGAGCTTCAGATGTTATTGATCAGGAATCGTATTGCCAAGCTAGTAAGTCACCGTCATACATTCCATATTTGATCCTTGTGTTAGTGCAGGCAACTTTCATGGAGAATAAGACCTACAGTTTTTGCCAACATGATAAAATAATAATTGAATTAAAATACTTCCTTGTGTTTAAACCCTAAGATTTCAAAGGAAATAAAAATAATATGTAAGAGCCTTTCAATACCCCTTCTGAATTTTGGGTTTTAAACCAAAGCAATTGATTCCTTCAGACCGAAGTGTTTTAGTTTCTCAGCGTTTACAAAAATCCCTGAAATGGGTACTATTGATCTAATCTGTAAAGTACATAGATTGAAGCTTTATACTTTTGCATAAATTAAATCTACCAGTCATTAATCCAGAGGTGACCTTTGTTACTCGGGGACTGTTTTCACAAAGGGAGGAGACAGTATATTTGAATGGCTCCCTTTGTCTGGTATTTTGTGATCCCCCCAGACAGGTCTTCAGCATACAATGAGTCAGCCTGGGGCTGTATTCTCCTTTCTGTGCGGACAGTGACCCAGTACTCTTGTGAGACTTAACCCTTACCTTCATCCGGAGGCTATGCAAATTAGATGCTTTCACAAAGTAAGAAAAATAACTTGCCAACTATATTCCAATGTAAACATTTTCCCTTGAACTTAATGTAGTTGAATCATAAAAATGGTTTTTGTCATGGGTGGTCAGAATACGAAAGCATAAACAAAGAAGACAGAATTTATTCTGGAAAATATAATTTCCCAGTCTGGTAAAGGACTTCAAACATCATGCATTTTTTTAAGAAATGTTAAATTACATTCTGTTTGTTCTTGGTCCTTCAACCTTTCTTTGCCTTATGATTACTAAAAATAAATCAGTTCCTTTGCATATAGTGCAATATAAAGTGCACACAGGGACACCTGGGTGGCTCAGTCAGTAAAGCGTTTGACTTCGGCTCAGGTCGTGATCTCACGGTCCGTGATTTCGAGTCCCACATCGGGCTCTGTGCTGACAGCTCAGAGCTTGGAGCCTTCTTTGGATTCTGTCTCCCTCTCTCTCTCCCTGGCCCTCTAATGCTCACACTCTGCCTCTCTCTCTCTCTCTCATATAAATAAACATTAAAAAAATTTGTTTAAGTGCATACATAACTTTTTTATATTTTGCCACTTGGAGTTAGGTTTTTGGGACTTAAAAGGTTAGCATTTAAGAACACAGGTTAAGGTATTATCATGCAGCAATAGTTGAGGGTTTTCCTGCAGTGACAATAAAGTCTTCAAATCCCCCTTCTCCACAACAAAAAAGTGCTTTGGCGTTCTTGTGTAAAGCTTGGGTGTTCAAGTCTGACAGGGTGAAACAGAAGAGCCCATGACGGAGCTCACGTAGAGAATGTCTTGGCACTCACTATCCATCAAGTATGTATGAGGGCTTACTATGTTCGACGCATTCCTCTAGGCCCTATGGATAGAATGAGCACAGGAGACAAGGTCCCCACTTTCCAAGAGTTTATGTTCTAGAAGGGAGAGACCCCTTAAATAAATAAATAAATTTAAGATCACATTAAATGTTCCAAAGATAAGAAAACAGGACAATATGAGAGAATATAAGCAGAGGGGGTGGCTAAGAGCACCAAGAAAAGCTAGGAAGGAAAAAGTTTTCCTTGACCATCTCAGTGTCCCTGGCTGGGTCTAAAAATTAAACTGAGGGTAACAAGAGAAAGGCATACAAATTTATTTCATGTAAGTTTCACGTGACATGGGTGCCTTCTGAAGGAAATGAAGACCCAGGGTGCCCGGGTGGCCCAGTTGGTTAAGCATCTGATGGGCTCAGATCATGATCTCAAGGTTTGTGAGTTCGAGTTCTGAATCGTGTGAGTTCACACTTCTCTCTCTCTGTCTTTCTCTCTCTCTCTCTCTCTCTCTCTCTCTCTCTCTCTCTCGGCTGATCCTGGGATTCCCTCTCTCTCTGCCCCTTGCTCACTTGCACCCTCTAAATACATACATACATACATACATACATACATACATACATATATAGACGTATGTTTGGAAATGAAGACCCAAAGAAACAGATAAACCTGAGTACTCTTAGGCTAGGTTTGATAAAGAGTGGATAGTTGTGTAGATATGTGATAAGTTGAAGTGTGAGCTAAGTGTAGTAAACTGGGGCAGATTTTAGGAATGGCTGTTTGTTCAGATCTTTCTTGTGGTCCCTTTGACTTAGGAGATAAGGATGCTCCTTTCCTCCAGATATGGGAAGGGCGCCTCTCACATAAAGTTTTTATCACCTATTTCATGGGATGTGGGAAGAAAGAAATGCAGAATGACCTTCCTGCTTCTACTATTTTCTCAACTTCTTCAGCTTAAAATATTTGATGTGCCATATGTTGGCATATAATGTACTAAACCCTATCACTATCCATGTGAAAATCTGAGGAAGAGAACTCCAAGAAGAGGGAAGAGCAGGTGCCAAGACTCTGTAGGAGGAAAATGTGTGGGTTTTATAGGCAATGAAACATAGGGAGGGAACGGGAAGAGAGGAAGGTAAGGATAGATGGATAGGCCACACTACAAAAGCCTTGGAAGGAATTGGTGCCATTTTTGGTTTTCTTCTGTGTTGGAAATCTATCCAAAATGCCTCTCACCATTTATGACTGCTAAAACTCAATGTAATCTTTGCTCAAGAAGAGCATCTTTTCTTTTTTTAATTTTTTTTTAAAGTAATCTCTACACCCAACATAGGGCTCAAATTCACAACTTCAAAATCAAGAGTTGCACGCTCCACCAACTGAGCCAGCCAGGCACCCCGAGAAGAGCATCTTTTTTATAAGCATATTCCAAGCCATTCCTTTGGTCACACTGATGCCTAACAAGGCCCATAAACCGTTTGTAGTTTTAGTCTTTGTTTCAAGTTGTTTTTATTATCTAAAATTATTTCTAAACTATTTATTATGGAAACTTCAGACATAAACAAAAGAAGAAAGAATAGATTAACAGACCCTAAGTTTCAACAATGATCAACAAATTATTCTAACTGCACAAGCAATACATGTTGTCTGTAAATAATACAAAACAACTCAAGGAAGGAAGAGCACTTACAATTCTACAATGTAGAAATAACCACTGATAACTACAGTACGTTACATCTCCTTCCAATTTTGTTTTCTTTTTTCTTTTTTGCATGTATCTATGTAGGATGGTGTTTTGTTTCTTTCTTGTTTTTGTTGTCAAGATGGGGTGGCGCTATGCATGCTATTTTGGAGGCTTAGGCAGCCTTTAAGCCATTTCTTCTACTCTCCCCTGACCCTTTCCATGGAATTCTACAATTTACCTAAGCTCATGATGCATTTATTTTATTTTCTATTTTTAAAGATTTTATTTTTTTAAATTGAGCTCCATACCCAACGTGGGGCTCAAACTTACAACCCTGAGATCAAGAGTCACACACTCAACCAACTGAGCCAGCCAGGTGTCCCCAGGTAGGCTTTCTTAGTTATATAGTTAGAAGACAGTGACTTACCACAGGTGTTGCATACGGCTTGAGGGGAAGTTATTTATTTCCCAATTTTTTAATGTTTATTTATTTTTGAAAGAGAGAGAGAGCGTGAGCAGGGGGAGGGGCAGAGAGAGGGAGACACAGAATCCAAAGCAGGCTCCAGGCTCTGAGCTGTCAGCACAGAGCCCGATGAGGGGCGCGAACTCACTAAGTGCGAGATCATGACCTGAGCTGAAGTTGGAAGGTTAACCGACTGAGCTGTCCAGGCGCCCCTCTGTTTTTCGTTTTGTTTTGTTTTTTGTTTTTTGTTTTTTTTAAGTAAGCTCTACACCCAGCTTGGGGCTTGAACTTACCACCTGAAGATGAAGAGTCGTGTGCTCTACTGATGTACTGAGTCAGCCAGCCATCTCTCTTTCTCCATTTTACTAGCAGTGAAATTGAGCCACAGAATGGTTAATGACTTAACTGTCTCCTGAGAGCTAAGAGGCAGAGGCCGACTTAGAATTCAGACCTCACACTCTTAACCACTATTTTAATGCAGTTTCCAACAATGTAGATGGTTCACCAATACAAAAATTACTCTCAACATAACACAGTTCAGCTATGCGGGACATGTGCAAAGACTGTATAAACATTAGACATGTTAACATAAATGCAACATGGGGTGCCTGGCTGGCTCAGACTGTAGAGTGCGACTCTTGATCTCAGGATTGTAAATTTGAGCCCCATGTTGAGTATAGAGATTACTTAAAAATAAAAATCTTTAGGGGCGCCTGGGTGGCGCAGTCGGTTAAGCGCCCGACTTCAGCCAGGTCACGATCTCGCGGTCTGTGAGTTCGAGCCCCGCGTCGGGCTCTGGGCTGATGGCTCGGAGCCTGGAGCCTGTTTCCGATTCTGTGTCTCCCTCTCTCTCTGCCCCTCACCTGTTCATGCTCTGTCTCTCTCTGTCCCAAAAATAAATAAACGTTGAAAAAAAAATTTAAAAAAAAAATAAATAAAAATCTTTAGAAAGCATATTTGCTGTTAAGTCATTAGCTGAAGTTAGACCATAAAGTCATGTTGGCGTTCTTATTTGTGAATTAGTGTATCCTATCTCATATGCTATTTGAATAACACTATTTAGTAATGCTGTATTTATATTGAAAACATTAGGCTTCTGTCTGTATTCTAAAGAGGCTGACTAGTATCTGATCAACTCTCAGTGTGAGAGGAAGGAAAACCATTGGTGTGGGAATAAAAAAACGTATTACCTTTCACTGATCAACCATAATGGGACTATGAGAGCAGGGCGAATTTTGCTAACACAGATCATGACAATTTGAGGGATAGTTTATACAACTACACCTAGCAATTATCTGTGCTTCCTTTGTTTTTTCTTTTAAGTTTTTATTTATTTTGAGAGAGAGAGAGAGCGCATGTGCAGGAGAGGGCAGAGAGAAGGAGAGAGAGAGAGAGAGAGAAAGATGGGGAATCCCAAGAGGGCACTACAATGTCAGCACGCAGCCTGATGCAAGGCTTAAATTCACGAACCATGAGATCATGACCTGAGATGAAACCAAGAGTTGCTCAACTGACTGAGCCAACCAGGTGCCCCTCTGTGCTTCATCTTTAATGTGTAGGTAGCATTGGGGGCACCCAGGTGGCTCAGTCAGTTGAGCATCCGACTTTGTCTCAGGTCTGATCTCACCGTTCATGGGTTTGAGCCCTGCGTCGGGCTCTGTACATACAGCTCAGAGCCTGGAGCCTGCTTCAGATTCTGTGTCTCCTCTCTCTGTCCCTCCCCCATGTGCTCACTCTCTCTCTCTGTCTCTGTCTCTCTCTCTCTCTCAAAAATAAATAAACATTAAAAGAAAAATTATTAAAAGTTAATGGTCTCCAAAAGGGTAGAGGAGAAAGCCACCTCTTTAGTAATTCCGCCTTGAGATTTTCCTTCCCCCTTATTTTGTCAAAATGAAATGAAATGAAAAAAAGAGAGAGAGAGAGAGACTAAAAAAGAATCAGAGAAACAGAGCATGGACTCAGCAGAAAACAAAGAGGAGAGGTTGATCACCTTTGTCGATTTTATTTTTAAGGTGACATTTTAAAGAAAATAACACCCCATTGTCCTCTGCTGCAATTGGGAGGAAACATTGATATGTTAACTATCCCCTTGGCCTCTCTCGCTGAGGTGTGATCGGATGATGAGCAAAGTATTTTCAAACATGAGATTGTAATTTCAGCCCTAAGGCTTCCTTAAATCCATTTAACTTGCTATATGGCTTCTGTGTTACATTTTACCAAGAGCAATCATGTTATATGATAATTAAATGTGCAAAACAGATTTTTCGAGAAGTAAACAAATACAGACTGCCTCGAAGTTCCTTCAAACTCTCTTTTCAGCTCTTTGTCCTGCTGCCTGCACTCTTTCTCTCTTTACATCTTCCATTTTCCCTTTTACTTTGCACTTTATTCTTTTCCTTTTCAAATTACTAGATTGCAATAAACATTTTTCCTACACACACACACACACACACACACACACACACACAAACACACACACACACACACACACACACGTGCACCTCTCTCCCAACTGCATCTGCTACTGATTGCCTTCTTCCAAAAAGGACAAAGGGTCAGTCAGTTAGAGGAGCCATTCCTCAGTTTGCTTGTAGAGATTTGGCAGACCGGCTGAAATCAGTAGAAGTGACTGTCATTACAATGTTGCAGACAATTAAGTGATTGGATCCTTATGTGCTGGCTTACAAGTTTTGAAAAAGAAATTAACCTCACAGTGGAATTCTGATTTCAGTAAGAAAGGGTGCAGAAGTAAAAGGACACACCTATAATTATTCATCTAGTTTACCTCTTGCCAAGTTAGTATACCGTCTTTTATAGAGAATTTGTACTCATGCTATAACAGATTTTTGTGCTTGTATTATAAGGAAACTGGATCTTTGCAAGTATTCACAAGAAAGTAGTAGCCTAACCTAAATAATTAGATTTCTTTATCATTATTTTTTAATGTTTATTTTTGAGAGAGAGTGCATGAGCGGGAGGTAGGCAGAGAGAGAGGGAGACAGAGGATCCAAAGCAGGCTCTGTGCTGAGAGTGGAGAGCCTGATGCAGGACTTGAACTCATGAGCCATGAGATCATGACCTGAGCCAAAATCAGATGCTTAACCCACTGAGTCACCCAGGCACCCCTAAATTTCTTTAAGTACATGCATGCATACCTACATAGTCCATAACTCTGTAACCGTTATATTTCTGAGAAATAACATTTGACCAGGAGTTCAGCAGAGTCAGAAATCCGATATGATTCCTTCATTTGAAGACCAGAACATGAATGAAACTTAAAATTCAAATAAAGCTTTATTAAAAACACAAAATTGTTTTTGCTTAAATACTAAGGGAAACGGGGTGCTGGGTGGCTCAGTCAGTTAAGTGTCCAACTTCAGCTCGGGTCATGACCTCGCGGTTCGTGAGTTTGAGTCTTGGGTCGGCTCTGTGTTGACAGCGCAGAGCCTGGAGCCTGCTTTGGATTCTGTGTCTCCCCCTCACTCTCTGCTCCTCCCGGGCTTGTGCTCTGTCTCTCTCTGTGTCTCAAGAAAATAAATAAATGTTAAAAAAAATTTTTTTAAATACTAAGGGAACCTTCACAAAGGTTAACGTATGATCAGGATTGTTTTACTCCTGCATCTGTGGAGAAGTAGCTAGCAACTCAGAACAGAAACTCTGGGGTCACTGAATGGATTCAAGCCATAGGTGTGTTTACCAGCTTGTAACCTTGAAAAACCGTCTTTCTCTCTACCTAAGTTGCTCAATTTATAAAACAAGCAGAAGACGGTTGTTGTGAAGATTGTATTAGTTAATTCAAGTGAAGAGACTACAATGCTTGGCATATAGCAGGTGATACAGAAAGGATCTTTCACATTAAATTTGCTTCTAGAGACACCTGGGTGGCTTAGGCAGTTGAGCGTCTGACTTTGGCTCAAGTCGTGATCTCACAGTTTGTGAGTTCAAGCCCTGGATGGGGTTCACTGCTGTCAGCATGGAGCCCTCTTCAGATCCTCTGTCCCTCCTTTCTCTCTGTCCCTCCCCATCTCGTGCTTTCTCTCTCTCTCTCAAACAAACAAACAAACAAACAAACTTGCTTCTAACAAGAACCATAACTGGTGCACATCTGTTCTATCATTAACTTGCTTTGGCTTTCAGCAAGCCATTGAATGCCAGTTTTCTCGTTTATATAAAGAAAGCAGATTGGACTTCATTTCTTTCTTTCTTTCTTTCTTTCTTTCTTTCTTTCTTTCTTTCTTTCTTTCTTTCTTTCTTCTTCTTCTTCTTCTTCTTCTTCTTCTTCTTCTTCTTCTGGACTTCATCTCCAACATTCCTCCTAGATACAGTTCTAGGACCTTTGTCAGACTTCAAAAGCACATAAACTGGTTTAAATATTATTGTGTGTGATATTGACTCAACAAATCTAGAAAAGTCGCAGTAATTGAGTAATTGATCACAAACATTTCTAGTTCAGGGGAACTACTTTAGGGGATGCAGAAGTAACATAATAATAAATAATAAAGTGCCCATACCATTCCTGCCGGGTCGAGAGGCATAACAGAGAACTGTACCCCACATCATTATCAAAGAGCCCCTGTAGAAAGAAGAGAGTTGGAAACTATTCTTGACTAGTTATCAGGAAGACAGTCACGCAAAGAAAGTGTGGCAGTGCTAGACAACTGGGCTGAGCATCCTGGGATAGCATTCATTGGACTGGATTCTCTGGGAAGGAGAAATGATGTTTTAACAGAATGCTACTAGGGAGTGAAATAAGAGTCAGGGTTGAAAGGACAAAATACTTGGAAATTGATCAACATTTTCTGCACTGTCAACCACACATCAGTTAGTATGATGCCATCCTACTGTTCTGAGTCATGGATGCTTTGGGCTTACATTTTTATTTCTCACAAATTGGAACAAAATCTATACATATATTAAGTGTTCATTTCATGTTTATTAATAAATTAATGAGCCCTCTTAAATTTTCAGCCAAAGGAAATTAAAATAGAACCAAAAGCTGGGATTTCAGAGAACTTAAGATTCTATAAATTTACAGTTAAAATACCTCACATTTTATTTTTAAAAAATTTTTTTAATGTTTTTATTTTTGAGCACAGAGAGAGAGAGAGCACGAGCAGGGGAGGGGCAGAGGAAGAGGGAGACACAGAATCAGAAGCGGGCTTCAGGCTCCCAGCTGTCAGCACAGCAGGGCTCAAACACACGAACTTGGAAATCATGACCTGAGCCGAAGTTGGCTCAACCAACTGAGCCACCCAGGCGCCCCACCCCATGTTTTAAATGAAGACTCTGACAAAATAATGTGGCCCAAACCATATGACTTACTGATAGGAACCGGGACTAGAGCTTCAAGTTGCTTGACTCCCACGGTCATGCTATTTCCATTACACCAAACTACCTTCACTTGTGGTGATGAACAAAATTATCACAAACCAAGTTTCTAATCTGTCAGCTTAATGTTGAACTCTAGGCTGTTGAAGCTTTATGGTTCAAAAAAAATTTCAAAGTTCCATAATCTCCAAGTCTTAAATACACCTTAAAGAACTCCAGCACAAGGTTTACTAGGTTTTACCTCATATATAATACATCCAATAAACAGTAATTGTTGCTTAGGAGTCACCTGGATTTATTATGAAAATTCCTGAGACATTTCTGATAAAAATAATCATATAAGCAAGGTTAAAAGTAGGAGTAGAGAATATATAAACCAAAAATGTCTCACTTATTATTTAAAAAAATTTTTTTCAATGTTTATTTTTGAGAGACAGAGCGTGAACCGTGGAGGGGCAGAGAGAGGGGGAGACACAGAATCCGAAGCAGGCTCCAGGCTCTGAGCTGTGAGCACAGAGCCCGACGCGGGGCTCAGATCCACGAACTGTGAGATAATGCCCTGAACCGAAGTCAGATGCTTAACCTACTGAGCCACCCAAGCGTCCCATTATTTATTTTTTTTTAAAGAGAGAAATATTACTAAGTGGAATCTCTTCTATGTCAATTAAATGATTTTTACCTGATTTGGCTTTTGTTAGAAAAATATGTAAAGATCGCCAATATCCCTTTTAATGGTACCACAGTAACAAACGTCATCTTGATGTTATTTGGTCAATCACTTTAACCCAGTAAACAAGAATCACCATAACGTAGGGGGGGCATCTGGATATTCCAGATATGTTCGCACCTTTATTACTTTTGTACATGATATAATTAAGAGTCTACTCCATCTGCGACCATGTTATTTTTTCTTCAGGTTTGCCAGGCGCATGAGGGTTAGGAAGATATCTGCACTCTCAAAAGTGTGTGTGGTTTTTTAGCCTTTTCTTTTTTTTTTTTTTTTGGACTTATGGTTTCTTGTGAAAATATATATTTTGGCTCAGATATTAGCTCGATGCAGCATTTACGATCAGTAATGTTTTTTCAACCAGCACATATGCCCAAGAAGACCCTGGGAAAATGTTTGAGGGAGCATTGTACTGAATACATGTTTTACCACACTCAATATTCTAATTTTATACATTTGATATTTTCAACATATCTAATTCACCATTTCCTCTAAACAGGGAGAATGCCAATTTTGGTCACTCAACTTTTCAAAATGAATAATTTTTTATTTATTATGATTTTGTTTTTCTATAATTTTGGTTGTTAACTCCTCTTCAGTGTTAATTTGGGGCCCAACAATGGCAGTAAATAATTAAGGGATGCCCAGGAGAACTCGTGTAGGAAATGAAAACAAAAAGCCTGGGTTTGGGGGGCCTGGGTGGCTCAGTCGGTTGAGCATCTAACTCTTGTTTCGGCTCAGGTTGTGATTTCGTATTTGGTGAGACTGAGCCCCGCGTTGGGCTCTAGGCTGTGTGGAGCGTGCTTAGGATTCTCTTTTTCTCTCTCTCTCTCTCTCTCTCTCTCTCTGCTCCTCCCCCACTCATGCTCACGTTCTCGCCACTCTCTCTCAAAATAAGTAAATACACTTAAAAAAAAAAGGGTGAAAGAACAAGTCTCTCCATTCAAGGAGTTTTTATTGCTACAGAAGTTCATATGTCCTCAAGAAACTGTCAGATCAGGATGAATGTACTATGGCCCACAAGGGAGATATTAACTGCTACAGTGGTGAAAAGGCTATGATAACAAAGGAAACTTTCCATATCCCCAGAAGAGAACTGAAATCACTTTCAGTTGGCAGAAATCAGAAAATGCTTATAGAGGAGACCTAAGGTATTTATTTTTAAAATTAAATTAAATTAGATAAAATTTAATAAACATTAAATTCAAGAGTGGGAACTATGTCTGAGTCCTCATTTTACCCCCAATATCTAGAACCAGAGCCCAGAACATGGTAGTCATTTAATTACTCAACACATATTTGTTGAGCTGACCCTGAATAATTGAATTAAACCCGAAACAACTAGTAGGACTTCAATTAAATAAAATTGGGACACAGAGCAGTTCTTTCCAAAGAAAAGAAACATACAGCATGAGCAAAATAAGAAAAGAGGAAAATGGTAGCAGGGAGTAATCCATCCTAATTTGGATGAATTGAAGTTTTCACAGAAGAGGTTATTTGAGAGTAATGATTTTATGTGAGACACATAAGTTTTAGTATCACGGTTAAAGTTGGAGTCCAATATCAGGGAGATGTACCCAAGAAGGTGGTGAGGGAGTACAGCAATCAGGGTGGACTCTTTGTTTCAGACTTCTGGCTTAATGGAGGCTGAATGAAATTGGGCAAAGACAGAATTTTTAGATTAGAGAGAGCACATTTGTAGGGAGAGAGAAGGAAAGATTCAGATACAAGTGGGAAAGAAGGCAAGTTAGATGGGGCAGGAACTCCTAGGACAAATGAGGGCACAGGATCAAAACTGAAGAAGAGGTCCAGGGCTGGGTAGACATAAGCCTCATCTTGGCTTTGCTATTAGCCATTTAATTTAATTTGAGGTAAGTCACTTAATTCTCTGAGTTTGTTCTCTCACCTGTAAAATAGAGATGAACCTTAAATCATCAGCATATGGTATGTAAATAAAACAACTTTTGTTAAATACCTGACATACATAGTATGCCACTATAAGAATAAGTGTTCTTGGGGCACCTGGGTGGCGCAGTCGGTTAAGCGTCCGACTTCAGCCAGGTCACGATCTCGCAGTCTGTGAGTTCGAGCCCCGCGTCGGGCTCTGGGCTGATGGCTCAGAGCCTGGAGCCTGTTTCCGATTCTGTGTTTCCCTCTCTCTCTGCCCCTCCCCCGTTCATGCTCTGTCTCTCTCTGTCCCAAAAATAAATAAACGTTGAAAAAAAATTTTTTTAAAAAAAGAGTAAGTGGTCTTTGTGGAATCATAGACGACATATCTACTCATAGAGTATATGAACATATATCAGTGTTTTGGTTTCCTGGGACTTCTATAACAAAGTACCACAAACTGGATGGCTTCAAACAACAGAGATTTATTATCTCAACATTCAGGAGGCCTTGGCATTCCTTGGCTTATAGCAGCATAAATCCCATCTCTGCCTCTGTTGCAACATGGCCTTCTCCCTGTATGTCCTTGTGTGTTCTTGTGTCTCTTCTCCTTTTTCTTATAAGAACACCAGTCATATTGGATTTCGAGCCCACCCTATTCCAGTATGATCTCAGCCTTAACTAATTACATGTGCAAAGACCCTATTTTCAAACAAGGTCACGTTCTGAGGTTCCAGGTTGACATGAATTTTGAGGGGACGCTATTCAATCCAGTACAAGAAGTATATTCCTAACTTACCCTTACTTTCATAATGGTTTCAACAGACTATTATTATAAGTAGGATCTGGGCCTTAGAGGGGAGGAAAGCAAAATGGCTGAGGGCTCAGTTCATGAAATTTGAATTCCATCCCTTCCTCTTCCAGGTTATACAGCTTTGGAAGCCACACCCTCTTTAGTTGATAGTTTTCTCATCTGGTAAACCTGAACTAGTACTTCTGAGTGTTTGGGGAGGATTATGTGAAGTAAAATAGGCAATGCCTTTAGCCTGGTACCTGGCCCAGAGGGACGGTGCTTGGCTCACTCAAAAGAGCCCGACTTGTGCTCTAGGGTGAAGTGGAGGTTTTTGTTCACATAAACAAAGAGGATCCATCTTTTTTCATCCAGTTGCTGACTAAAAACACTGCTTGCAGAGCCACTTGCATTGTTTTGATAAATCATTTTGCTACTGAGATTTCCCCATGTCTTGTTCAAGACCAACGTGAATGATTTACCACCATTGGTCACTTGCATTCCATAGAAATGCTGGACCATGTGTCATCATCCTTCAGTGTCTAGTATTTCAGTTTGCCCATCAACCTTTTTAAAATTTTTAAAAAATGTTTATTTATTATGTTTGGGAGAGAGAGACAGACAGAGCATGAGTGGAGGAGGGGCAGACAGAGAGGGAGACATAGAATCCAAAGTAGGCTCCAGACTGAGCTGTCAGTACAGAGTCTGATGCGGGGCTCAAACTCAGGAACCAGGAGATCACGACCTGGGCCGAAGTCAGACGCTTAACCGGCTGAGCCACCCAGGCGTCCCTGCCCATTGGCTTTATAATATTTTATTGCTGTCCTCCAAATAACAGCTGCTTAATATAACCACCACCATCATCTTCTACTTCCTTACGTTGTTTTGGAAAGAATACTATTTAAGTATATAACCAAATAGCGTCTTAAGTTTTGTAAATGTAAGATATTCTCTTGTTAAACTTTTATAACTCTTACAGGTAGAAAAGCTGATCTTTTATATCAATTTTTTTTTTTAATGAGAAAATTGAGGGCCCCTGGGTTAGACAGCTGACTCTTGATTTTGGCTCAGGTCATGATCTTGTGGTTTGTGGGATCAGCCCTGCGTGGGGTTCTTTCTCTCTCCCCCTCTCTCTACCCCAGCTCTCTCTCAAGATAAAGAAACTTTAAAACAATTTAAAAAATAAATGAAATGAGAAAATTGATGTTGAAAGTAGTTACATGATAAATACAACACTTTGTTGTATCCTGATTGATGAAGATGTCACATAACTATATCCTCCACAGGTATATATCTTGGGTTATATTGGCCATATTCTAGGAGTTGGTTGTTTATCATCTGATAATGACATACAAAAAATTTTAGTCAATATATTCAGTCTGTGGTAGTCACTATTTTATCCTAAAGAAAAGTCACTATTATACCTTTGAATATACTTAAAACATGGCATGAAGTTATATTGTCAAAATCTATATTGGTTTCCTTTTGGTTTGCTTGATTTAATACTCAATTTTGTTAGTTTGCTGTCTTCCAATATACTATACTGAGAAGCTTGAAGAACTAACGATTTGAACAAGCCCTTTGCTACTCATGATGCACTTTTATTTTTTACTTTTTTTAAAATTTATTTTCTTTTAATTTTTAAAAACATTTCTTTATTTTAGAGAGAGAGAGAGGGAGGGCGAGAACGAGTGGGGGAGGGGCAGAGAGTGAGGGAAACAGAATCCCAAGCAGGCTCTGCACTGCAAAGTTAGACAACATGGGTCTCGAATCCACAAACTATGAATGACCTGAGCTGAAGTCAGACACTGAACCCACTGAACCACCTAGGCACCCTTGAGTTTATTTATTTTCAGGTAATCTCTACACCCAGCAAGGGGCTTGAACTTACAACCCTAAGATCAAGAATCACGTACTCTTCTGACTGAGCCAGTTAGGGACCCTGATGCACTTTTTTTCTTTTAAGTTTATTTATTTTGAGAAAGAGAGAGTGCAAGCAAGGAAGGGGCAGAGAGAGGGAGAGACAGAATCCCAAGCAGGCACCTCATTGTCAGCTCAGAGCCTGATGTGGGGTTGGAACTCATGAACTGTAAGATCATGACCTGAGCTGAGATCAAGAGTCAGACGCTTAACTGACTGAGCCACCCAGGCATCCCTAAAGATTTATTTTTCTTTTTTTAATGTTTATTTATTTTTGAGGGAGACAGAGAGAGAGAGAGAGCATGCAAGTGTGGGAGGGGCAGAGAGAGAGACAGAGGATCCAAGTGGCCCAATGTGGGGCTCCAATCAGGAACTCTGAGATCATGACCTGAGGACGAAGTCAGGCTCAACTAACTGAGCCACCCAGGCATCACTTGATACATTTTTATATCATGAATCCAAACTCCTTAATTTCACTGATTTTGTGGAGCGACGTACAAATACAGCCCAGTAATGTAGTACTATGTTTCCAATCACCAAATGGGCAAATAATCTTTCGTCTGAAGGACTACTGTATACTATTGCCTGTTATAAAGTGCATGCATAATTAGGCAGGCAGGGAATTTTCCAGACTGACCTGTAAAACTAAGACAAATTATGCATTAATATCAAATCTCTGAGAGTACCAACTGCCTAAACCCAGAGAAGTAAAATGCAGCAGAATGCCCCGTAGTTCGTTTGTAGCAAGTTGTATATGCTCTAGATTTGGTATTTTGGCTCTACTTGTATTCCAGAGTGTATCTATACTTTCTTTTTGGTTCACTTCACAGACAGTACAGTGATTTCCATTTATAAGAGCTACATAGGACAAGGAAGTGCTTAAAAAGGTCTCCGTGCACATGTGCAAGAGACAACACTAAACTGTTTCTGTCTTCTGAATTCAGCGGGAGATGAAGTGAGAACTTTTTTCTCCGTGTTTCATTTCTGTGTCTGTGCTATGTTAGCCTGGTATTCCACCACATATAATTTTTTTTTTTTCTTAACAGAGCACAGATTTCATGAGTTTGTGGCTTTTTTAAAAAAATCCTGGATGGTATCGCAGATGAAAGTGATCCCCGTTACTTTTTAAGTATCACTTTGCAAAATAAAAATGCAACCATTTTTGAGATTTATTTTGAAACATTCTAAAACCCCAGGAATGTCTGGTGATAGAAACCTATATGGATTAAGCAATTTAGAGATTTGGAGTAAATAGGCACCACTCGGCGGTGGGTTTGGTAAAGAGAAAGCATTTCAGCACATGTTCTGCCACAAAGTATTTGGGAGTCTTAAGTCCGAGCTTCAGAATTCCTTCTGAAAAGGACAAAAGAGAGACTTCCTGTCATTTTGATTGGTTTCTGCATGTGGGACCAATATGGGCAATGCAAAGTTTAAACAGATGCAAATGGTGAGGGGTGGCGGCAAAGCCTTGCCTTGTTTTACATATTTCTCCACATCCAGATCGAAGTCAGTCTCTCCTAGGAACTTCCACGGCGGACTTCCACTAAATTACAGCACGCTTGAATGGTTTATTTCACCAATATTTGCTTATGGAAATAAAGGGGAGTGACGGGGGAGGGGGAAGGAGAGGAGTGGAGGAGGGGTTTGAGACCGAGGGAGGCTCGACCACAGCACCAGTAACCTTGTCTGATGTGATCATTAACCTTTCTGGAAAATGCAGCTGGCAGTTCTCTGAGGCTCGTCATTAGAATGTGAGGAAAGCCACACAGATATTGCCCAGACTATTCAAAGATTGTTTGGTTTACACTGAGAGCTATTGCTCCGCTTCCGTGCGGCAGAAAAATGAGGTTGCAACAATTCTTTTGTGTATTTTTTATTTTTGTGATGAGTCTTCTTCTTATCGACGGACAGAGACCAGGTAGGACTTTGGTACATTTGTACCGAGTAACTTGTTTATGGCTCTTTGGGTTCGTGGGTCTGAGCATGATTACGTCCTGTTGAAAATCACTTAGGTGTGCTTAGAGGTATTGGGGGTAAATGGGTTGGTTGGCTTTCGGAAGTATGTCATCTATCCTTTTAGATCTATTATTTGTATATTTTTGAAAGTTGATGGATTTTAAAATGATAAATATTTTGCCACTGTTTTTCTAAATTCAGAGAAAATTGATTCCTAAGTTATTTTAGATATGTTGTCCTTACAAGTAAAAAGAAATAGAACCGTTTGTTCTACTGATTACAGAGGTTAACAAACGTACAGATTTTGGGGTAAAATACAAACTCCAAAGCAGTTTATTGGAAGAACATATTGCTGACTAGAGTGGGGCATCGTTAACAACTTGATTTAACAACATGAACACCATGTGACAAAATACAGATAAAATCTTGTAACAGGTTATTATAGCTTTTATTTTTGGTTATATAATTCGATGTCTCGCTTAAAAAATAAAAGTTTTAGTATTATTGTGCTTATAGAGCCAAAAATGTGAAAAATATTTATGGTCAAGGTAATATTAATTTATTTGACACATTTTTCAAAGATAGTATCTGTTGTGGTTTTAACCAACAGGAATTTAGTAAGTAGAGTTATTCTAATGTGCTTTTACTTCAAAACCAAATATCTAAGATTTCAAAGCACTGACATGTAAAAAAAAAAAAAAAGTTTTCTTATTCAGGAAAGAGCAAACCCAAATTTAAATAGAAAGGTGGTAATATCCATTCCAAATATGTTAGATTGTTTGGGTGGTAATGTACTTCTCCATTTAGACCAGACAATGGTGCATAACTGGTTAAAAATTCAGTCTCTGCCTTTTAGTTAAACAGAAGTTTATCACTGAGGTTATTTCGGATGACGTCCCCTGGTTTGCCCTTTTACATAAATAAGAGAAAATTTCCAAATCAGCAATTCAGAAAGCAGTTGACCTCTTCTTCCAATTTATAGCAATTGCTAATCAAACTGTTCTGAACCACAGAATACCTTGGACAATGTTCTTGTAAAATACCTGTGATTAACTCAGTACATAAGATGAAAGATCCAGAAGCATTTAGGAAGAAGTCCTGTAGAAGGAGGAGGTTATGACTGCTACATCCTGCTATTAACATGAACTGTTAGGAAAATGCTTTTGGTTTCTGCGTCACGTTAATTTGTACGTCACAATCACATCGGAACGAGTAGCAAATACTCACAATTTAGTCTGGATCCAAAACATTCCCTTACATTCTCCAGATTAAATAACAGTTCATTTTCTGAAAAATGCTCCTAATATTTCCTTTTTTTTTCTCCCCCTCAGCTAATTTGGCGTTGAGAAGAAAATTGCACAGACACAACTGCCTTCAGAGGAGATGTATGCCACTCCATTCACGGGTGCCCTTCCCCTGAGGTATTTCTGATAGGAAATTGTTTTACTGAATTTAGGCAATGTTCCAGATGAGATATATCAACGAAAGTTTATTTATATTTTGTAATATGTGATAATACTTTTGAGGTGATATCAGTTCGAGGGATGCATACTAACAAATGAAACAGTGAATAATATTGTAGGAAAATCTTGATAATTTTTGATTCTGAGAGATAGTTGTATGGGTATTAATACTACTGTTTGTGTTTAACACTTTCATAATTAAAAAATCACATACCAGGAGAACATAATTTTGAGAGTATCTTTAAACATGTGTTTTGAAAAACACTGAATAGCTCTGTATGTTCTCCAGAACAAGCACATTTCCCACCAAGACCACTGAATCCTTGAAAGCATTTGGACATATTTGTCCAATGACACCATGCAAATGACATCCTGTCCTTGATATTCTAATAATGTATTAAAATAGTTTATTTTTCTTGACAATATATCTTTTAATGCATAAAATCAATTTAATATTAATAGCACGGCAGTTTTCCAGCCTTACTCATAGAATTGGTCTTGATAGTTGTTGCATCTTTAAGGGTAAATTCTGAATAGAATTTTGCTCCTCTCCCCTCTTTTTTTTTCCACATTCACTGAAAGGCCAGTGATATTCTACCACCACCACCATTAACACTGCTTGAATCAATTAACTTCAAACACTGCCCAAGTTTGTATTTCTTCATACTAAAAAATAAATGACTTGGCGTTGTAATTATTTTAAGCTCTTTAATTCTTGTAAAACATCTCATCCTTGAAAAAAAATGCCGTAGAAATATCCCTCAGCTGGCTAACATACACAGGCAATTGTTAAATTAGCTTATTCAGTTGGTCTGTAGACTGTAGTGTTTATGGCACTATTCATTCATTCAGAGGAAACAATGGTTGCCATGCCTATTGTTTAATACATGCTTTTCAGACCTCGTGAACGTCCTGTAGTAACACAGTAAATGAAGGAAGAGCAATTCAGTAATCACTTGTCAAGCAGACTAAGACAAAAAGCCAAATTCTCTACACCTGTATCTGTAACAAATGAACCTTTGCTATCAAAATATGAAAAATAGCTTTGGTGGAGACATCCGGAAAGATACAGTAAGAAATTCCTGAGAAGCCAATTAATAGGGACTAAAACATGCTTTAAAAGGATTTTCTATGCTAACAAATCCTTTGGCGTGTGTCACTAATGCATTTCAGTCTCATATACAAATAGTGGTAAAATCTGTGCTTAGGAGGAGTGGAGAAGTTCAAGACTTTCCCAGCACTCCCCCACAAATAACAAAGAGGAGAGGAGGAGGTTCACAGTAGCAAGAGAATTCCTGCATATATAGGGAAAGATACCTTGCATAAGGCAAATAAAAGCCCTCAGTTAGCCACAGGTTGTATCAGCTTTCTCCACAAACCACCTGCCATAAAAGCTAGGGTTGCAAGTAAACAAGATAGAGTAATGAAATTTGAATTCTCAAAGTTAAGGAAAATTTTGATCTATAAACCAAATTTATAAACCAAAGGGAAATTTAAATACAAGCCACGTAAACCATTTACTAACAGCAATCCTTTACAAAATTTGGCTGATAGCTGTAAAGAACTGCTTAGGTTACGGCATCCATTTTGTCCGTGTTTAGACTAGTCCTACATTCCAGTTACATGTTCTTTGAAGAATGTATAAAACTCCCATTTTTTAATCCAGAGATAGCGTAAGAGCCAATGCAGGATAAATATTAAGATAATTTTTCAAGATCTTGCTTAACGAGTACTATAATAATGGGGTGCCTGGGCGGCTCAGTCGGTTGAGCGTCCGAATTTGGCTCAGGTCATGATCTCATGGTTTGTGGGTTCGAGCCCTGCGTTGGGCTCTGTGCTGACAGATCGGAGCCTGGAGCCTGCTTCGGATTCTGTGTCTCATTCTCTCTCTGCCCTTCCCCAACTTGTGCCCTGTCTCTCTCTGTCTCTTAAAAATAAGTAAAAATGTAAAAAAAAAAAAAAAAAAAAAAAAAAAAACACTTTAAAAAATGAGTGCTATTATAACAAATGCTACCTTCAAATATGAAAGCATAGTTCTCATTGTCCTAAAGTTTTCATATTTTTTAGTATGTCCTGCAACATAACTTGAGAACCAAGTAAATCACTATAGACTTAAGTAGCAGCACTTTAAGGCAGAACCTCCCTTTTATTTATCCCCCTCTGTTTTCTGCATGTGTTGTTTGTTTATTATTTCTTTATTTACTTACTATTTTTTATATTTTGTGTAAGCTCTATGCCCATCGTGGGGCTTGAATTCACCACCCCGAGATCAAGAGTTGCCTGCTCTACTGACTGACCCAGCCAAGCGTACCTGTTTTCTGTATGTTTTAGATAAAAATCACACATTTGATTTGATTCAGTTAGGGACATGTAAGACTGTAAAAGGATAGGTAAAGTAAGCAGTTAACTTTGGAAATTTTCCAGATTAACCTTTTAAAGTAGTTTAGACTTTTAGCTCCTATAATCGGAATGCACTATTATTATCTTTACTTTGTCAATTTCACCAGCTCCTGGAGTCCTCTCAGTGATCCTCAGTGACATTTCATAACTTGCACAATTGAGTAATTAAATTTTTTTAATGTTTTATTATTTAATTTTTGAGAGAGAGAGACAAACAGAGCATGAGCAGGGGAGGGACAGAGAGAGACACACACACACAATCCGAAGCAGGTTCCAGGCTCTGAGCTGTCAGCACAGAGCCCGATGCAGGGGTCGAACCCACAAACTGAGATCATGACCTGAGCCAAAGTCAGATTCTTAACCGACTGAGCCACCTAGGCGCCCCCAATTGAGTTAATTAAATAGAAAAATCTGTGCTGTGTAAAATTCATTCTCTTGAGAATTATTTTTTCTTGCTGAAGTATGTTGGCATCACATTCAGTCCTAAGTGAATTAGAGTTGAGGAAAACAAGAGAAAGGGTGTCAGGAAATCAACTTTGCAGGTTAATGTGAGAGCTTTAGAGTGGAAAATGAGGTAGGTAGGACCTTTAGATTCTAATGATTTTCCTCTTCCAAGCATAAAATCTACATACATACATACTCTAGCTTTCTTTTTTTCTTTTCTTTCTTTTTTTTTTTTAAGTAATCCCTGGGAGCCTGGTTGGCTCAGTCAGTTAAGTGACTTGGTTTCAGCTCAGGTTGTGATCTCATGGTTCCTGAGTTCGAGCCCCACATCCGGCTATGTTCTGGCAGCATGGAACCTGCTTGGGTTTCTCTCTTTCTCTCTCTCTCTCTGTTCCTCCCCCACTCATGCTGTCTCTCTCTCTCTCTCTCTCTCTCTCTCTCTCTCAAAATAAATAAATAAACTTTTAAAAAAATATATAAATAATCTCTAGCTCAACATGGGGCTCAAACTCACAACCCCAAGATCAAGAGTTAGATGCTCCACTGAGCCAGCGAGGTGCTCCTATCTAGCTTTTTAGTAATAATTGTGGCATGTGTTCATGGTGTAAAATCTTTTCCTAACAGTATGAAAGGATGTAAAGTCAAAGGTGAGTCTCCCAGTCGTTTCCCAGAGGCAATGGCTATGAAAAGGTTTTGGTAAAGGTACATTTTTAAAATATTTATTTATTTATTTTGAGAGAGAGAGAAAACGCAAGCAGGGGAGGGGCAGAGAGAGAGAGGGAGAGAGAGAATCTGCGCTGACAGCACAGAGCCTGACGGGGGTCTTGATCTCATGAACTGTGAGATCATGACCTGAGCCGAGATCAACAGTCAGACACTTAACCGACTGAGCCACCCAGGCACCCTGGTAAAGGTACATTCTAATACATTATTTTAAGTTGAGACAAGCTAATACTCTCGTATCACTCTTGGTGACCATTCAAAATGTTAAGTACTTTTAGTTCTCTATTTCCTGCCTTATTCTTACCCCCTCAAAGTTACGGTCTTCTGACTCCTTTGACCAAATCTCTAGCCATGCCTGCCAACTCTTTCTGCAATTGTCCTGTTTATTGTCTTGGCCCTGCTCACTCCGTGCTGACTCTTGGGCTGAACTGAAAGCCAACTGTCTTCAGCACAGAATCTCTACTTTTGTGGAGCACTTTATCTACAATGTTAGCAAGACTTTCTGGGAAAAGCTTCCTTTTTTTAAGTTTTCAACTTAATTTTCTTAGTAATGCGTACACCCAACTTGGGGCTTAAACTCACGACCCCAAGATCAAGAGTCACTCTTCCAACTGAGCCAGCCAGGCGCCCCTGGGAAAAACCCTTCAGCTTACTCTTAGGTACCTCTGACTCCCGTTCAGCTCTATCTAAACCTCTAGTTTCCTTGAACTTCTTAACCTTTTCCGACTAACAACAAGAGATTTCTCTTCCCAGAGAAAATGGAGATCTTCAAGCTTTAAAATCAGACTCTGCCCTCAAGCTACAAACATTTACATCTCCTATGCTTCTATTTTCCCTTTGGAGTCTTTTATTAAGAGGTTCCTCTCCTGGGTATGCTTAATGTCTCTGCATCTCAAGAAACTGATCTAACCGTTACTCGCTTTCTACAGATTGTTCAATGTATCAAAGCTGATCTATTTCACCTTTTAAAATGAGGAAAACAGGGGCGCCTGGGTGGCACAGTCGGTTAAGCGTCCGACTTCAGCCAGGTCACGATCTCGCGGTCCGGGAGTTCGAGCCCCGCGTCAGGCTGATGGCTCAGAGCCTGGAGCCTGTTTCCCTGTTTCCGATTCTGTGTCTCCCTCTCTCTCTGCCCCTCCCCTGTTCATGCTCTGTCTCTCTCTGTCCCAAAAATAAATAAACGTTGAAAAAAAATTTAAAAAAAAATAAAATGAGGAAAACAGGTGCACCACTGACTCCAAGGTGGTCTTTAGTGACTAGCCCATGTTCTTCTCTATGTAGCCAAATTTCATAAAAAGATGGCTATTTCCTTTCCTCCCATCTACTTCAATACAGTGCTCCCACTACATTCAGGGAAAGATCCCCAGTGACTTTGTTTTCAATCCAGTGAACACATTTTGGTTCTGGTCTCAGCTATCTTGCTATAGGTCAAATAGTGAATGGATTTTCCCTGGTTTCAATGCTCCTTTGTGATTATTAATCTCTGAAACAAATCACTATTCCTTTCAGAACGTGTATAGGGTGTCCAGTTGCCTACTTGGAATCACCTTAGCTGTTCTAAGTCACTTCAAGTTCATGTCTGCAGTGCATTTGCAAATCTCTAGCATGGCTTCTGCACAGCTTATCACTGTAACTCTGTTCCAATATCATGGTTGTCATCAGGAAGAACTTCCTTGATCCTTTATTTTAAAGAGCAATACCAAAGTAAACTCTTACTATAAAAAAGCAGTACCTCATTCTACCCAAGATACTTCTATTTCCCTTTTCCTGGTTTGTTTCACTCCGTAACACCTAGTGCCATCTGACATAACATATATTTACCTTGTTATTGTTTAGTTAGTATCTGCCTCTCTTCATTAGAATGTAATTTCCATAAAAAACAGGGACTTTGTTTTGATCACAGCTATATGCCCAGTGATTCTAATAAGCTCCACAGAAATATCTGATGAATGAATGCATACTTAAAAGTTAACTCTTCAATTCTTCCCACTCAGATATTTCTCCTGTGTTCTGAGAATTTGGAGAATTGTAGGGCTATCATATATTAGATGTTTGTTATGTACCAAGCACTGTGCTATGAAATATACAATTTACTGTCTCATTGTAGATTTTTGAGCTGGTGCCCTATATTCAGTTCTATTTGGTTTCCCAGGTCATTGCAATTAATGTACGATATACATTTATAGGGTCAGTCATTTCTACCGTTTCCCAGGTCAGTCATTTCTACCTTGAAATATTTTTAAAAATCTGCTCCCTCCTTTTCATCTCTGTTACCATTATCTTAGTACCTGTTACATCTATCCAGCATGACTTCAACTCCTTAACTAATCACTGCTCCAGTTCTGATTCTGGAAAATCCATTTTTTCTTTTATCACCTGATCTTTCTAAAGTGTAAATCCTATCATGTCACATCTTGATTAAAATTCTTTACTATCCCTGTAGCCTTCAGGATGGTGAGAACTCCCATAATTTAACAAACAACACTTTACAAAATATACCTCTCCAGCATCATCTGTCATCTCCTCTCTCCTTCCCTCTTCTAAAGGGGATAAGAAAGAATCAAGACTGGCTTGCATGGATTCAAGCTCTGGCCACAAGCTCGTTCAGTGGTCATTGGTAAGTCACTTGTCCCCTCTAAGCCTCCCTCCACTTCCAGACATTTAAGATGAAGCTAGTAATGGTATTAATTTTGCCCTACCTACCATACCTCGCACGTGGTAACTGCTAAATCGACAGTAGCTAGAGTTACTATTGTTATTATTTTAATGTTTATTTATTTTTGAGAAAGAGAGCGCAAGGGAGGGAGGGGCAGAGAGACAGCGAGACAGAAGATCCGAAGCAGGCTCTGTGCTAACAGAGAGCCTGATGCAAATCTCCAGCTCACAAACCAAACCGAGAGATCATGACCTGAACTGTTCAGATGCATAACTGACTGAGCCACCCAGGTGCCCCTAGAATTATTATTATTAACGTTACTTTAAAATTAGTCTATTCTTCACCTCTTGGTGAACTCTCAAGGTATACGTCTGCCTGCAATGGCCTTTCTTTACTCTTTTCCTCGCTAATTTTTTTTTAAGATTTATTTATTTAAATAATCTCTACCCTCAATGTGGGGCTCGAACTCACAGCCCTGAGATCAAGATTCGCATGCTCTACTAAGCCAGCCAGGCACCCCTTTTCTTCACTATTCATCCTTCAAGAAACCTTTCCTGAGTGTAATACAAATTGTATTAGATGTCTACATTTTGCTCTCAACCTATTTGAGTAATTCTGTCAAAGTACTTGACTCACAGCACCTTGTTAACTGGCAGACTCCTCCCTTCCTTCCTCCACATGGTGTAAATTCCCTGAAGGCAGAATGTGGGTGTTCTGACACTGTTAAATTAAAATTTGTTAAAGCGGAGCACCTAGTACAGAACAATGAGCCAGGTAAGCCTTAGTTCAAAAGCTGACCTAAGATAAATTGAAATAGAGATGTTTATCACTCCTGGGTCCTGGAGGAAGTACACAGCCTGCCTAGAGGGGCCACATGGGGCGGGGCGGGGGTCAAGGGAGAATGCAGACCTAGAGCACATGCTTTATTAGGGACTGTGGATGGAGTGCTTTTGGGTTCCTGGGCTGGGGTCTCATTGATCAATTCAAACCAAAAGAGCAGGGGGGGTTGGATGGGGGATGGAGGTGGAGGGTGGCCCCACGGAGGTTCTTATCTAAGGGGTACTTAAGATAATACAGGCCCTGGGAGGCAGGGGAGATTTGATCACAAGGGCTGTTGGGGAAGTGATATCAGAAGCTTGTATTTGCTTGTGACTCTGTGGCTGCTATCCATATGAGCCTGCGGGAGGGGCTTAAGTGTCCCGGCAAGGCCCCTTCAGGCCACTTAGCCACACAAAATGGATGCTGAGAAGCAGTAGCAGGGAGTGGCTCGGTTAACCTCTCAACAGTGGGTTGTATTGATCTCTGTAACATTAGCTGATGAAAAAGTGTCCCGAATACAGCAGGCACTCCATAAATGTTGCTGAGAGAAATGAAACGAAACTTTTAGTTATCATCTTAGCATTTAAGACTTACCTATAATGAGACCCAACACACATTTTCAGGAAATAACTGAACAGTAACTGCCAGACTGAATTCTGATTTTCTATCTCTGTGCTGGAAGTGTTTCTACTCCTAGGAATTGTTTCCCTCATCTCATTAAGTTCAAAACCTTCCCCTCCCAAAGGGATCTCTTCCAAATTCCATTTTCTTTTCTTTTTTTTTTTTAATTTTTTTTAACGTTTGTTTATTTTTTGAGACAGAGAGAGACAGAGCATGAACAAGGGAGGGTCAGAGAGATAGGGAGACACAGAATCCAAAACAGTCTCCAGGCTCTGAGCTGTCGGCACAGAGCCCGATGTGGGGCTGGAACTCACAGACCGCCAGATATGACCTGAGCCGGGGTCAAACGCTCAACCAACTGAGCCACCCAGGCGCCCCACAAATTCCATTTTCTTTAAAATGAGGCCCACACCCTCATCCACTTAGCTTAAAATTACCTTCCACTCTCTCAACAATTACAGCATTTTTATAAGTATTATTTTCTTTTTGTTTTCAACGTTTTTATTTATTTTTGGGACAGAGAGAGACAGAGCATGAATGGGGGAGGGGCAGAGAGAGAGGGAGACACAGAATCGGAAACAGGCTCCAGGCTCTGAGCCATCAGCCCAGAGCCCGACGCGGGGCTCAAACTCACGGACCGCAAGATCGTGACCTGGCTGAAGTCGGACGCTTAACCGACTGCGCCACCCAGGCGCCCCTATAAGTATTATTTTCAAAGCTATCATATTCTACTGTATTTTGCCAGATTTTTATCGGTATTGGAATGTCAGCTCCTTGAAAGGCAAGATCTGGCCCCTAAACCTTAGAGTATAAACCTTTATAATGTGTGAATGGCCCTAAATGTAGGGGATTTCTGCATGGATGATGACATATGTAGGATCTCTTACTTGAAACTAAATGAAAATCTTAAAAAAAAATTTTTTTTTAAACCTAAATGAAATATAGAAAATTACTGTTTTCTCAGTTAATTATAGTCCATTGTCCAGAAACCATGCTCCGAGAAAATCCCTAATGTTGCTTAGTGATAAAATAAAACTTTTCTGTAAAAATCATGCCTTAATGATAATATATAAAAAAAAAAATAATACATACTGAACATATAAATCTAGAAACTGTAGTTATGTTATAGATGATGTATTATAATAAATATTCCCCTACCAAAATATGTATATGATAGACTAAAGCCTAATTTCAGAGTTTTTTTTTTCACTTTGGGAACCGATTTATTGTTACAAAGTGTATAATAATTATTTCTGCAGATATGTACTTAAAGTACTCTATCATGTTCAGACATCTAAAATATCTTTGTAACACATCTTTTGCCTTAATTTGTTCTCAGAGATGTATTCAATTAGTGATCTACTGATATCCGGTAAACTTTATTATTACATACCAGTAACATTTGAAAAATATTATTCTTCGATAACAGCAAGTGAGTATTTGTTGCTATTTGGGTGACGAGAAGAACAAAATCACTTACTGTTAACTATTGCAATACATTTCACCCTTGGATGTATTTTTTTTTTTACTTTTATTTTTTTTTATAGTGGTGTATTGAGGCGCCTGGATGGCTCAGTTGGTTAAGTGTCCGACTCTTGATTTTGGCTCAGGTCATGAGCTCACGGCTTGTGAGTTCAAGCCATTTGAGCCCAGTTGCTACAGAGGTTATGGTTTGACTTCCTGCTTTGGTTGCTGTAGAGTTTGTGGTTCAGAGTTCTATTTTAACATATGGCCATTGTCCATTTGTGTGTTCAGTCTCTCAGTTCCAAAGTTATTTCATCTCCAGTTCACACCACCCAAGTGTATTACTGTCTGCCTTGCACCAGCCTCCTCATATCTACTTTTGCTTCTCTTTTATCCATTCTTCATATTATCGCTTCATACCACTCAAGATCCTTTAGCAATTTTTTTAAATAGTATTTTTTAATATTTATTTGAGAGAGAGAGTAGGTAGGGGTGGGGCAAAGAGAGAGGGAGAAAGAATCTTAAGCAGGCTCCATGCTCACCACCCCATAAAGATAGACTCATACATCTTAGCAGGTACTCCCCGTTTTTCCCCAGCTTTCTAATCCCACACAGCTACTAACCTATTTTTTCTTCTTTTTTAAAAAAAATTTTTTTAACGTTTATTTAGTTCTGAGAGACAGAGATAGAGCGTGGGGGGTGCAGGGAGAGAGGGAGACAGAATCTGAAGCAGGCTCCAGGCTCTGAGCTGTCAGCACAGAGCCCAACACAGAGCCCGACATGGGGCTCGAACTCATGAACTGTGAGATCATGACCTGAGCCAAAGTCGGATGCTTAACTGACTGAGCCACCCAGGCACCCCTAACCTACTTTCATCTTACAGATTTGCTTACAGATCTGGACATTTTATATACTTTTATATATATAATTTTTTCTTTTGTGATTGGCTTATTTCATTTAGCCTAATGTTTGCAAGACCCATCCATATAGTATCAGGTATCAGTACTCCATTCTTTTTTAATGATTAAATAAAATTCCATTCTATAGAAAAATCACATTTTGTTTATTTTCACTATGTGGTTATTAGGAATAATTCTGTTCTGAACATTTGTTTATAATTTTTTTTAAGTTTATTTAGTTTGAGACAGAGCACAAGCAGGGGAGAAGCAGAGAGAGGGACGGGGAGAGAGAATCTCAAGCAGGCTCTCTACTGTTAGTACAGAGCCTGCTTCAGATCCTCTGTCTCTTTCTCTCCCCCTCCCCTGCTCACGCTGTCTCTCTCAAAAATTAATAAACATTAAAATTGTTGTTGTTGTTTGAGAGGCACCTGGGTGGCTCAGTCAGTTAAGCATCCAACTCTTGATTTTGACTCAGGTCATGATCTCATGGTTCATGAGTCTGAGCCCCATGTTTGAGCCCCATGTTGGGCTCTGCACTTTTAGTGCAGATTGGGATTCTCTGTCTCCCTCTTTCTCTGCCCCTCCCCTGTTCAAAACTATATAAAACAAGGGTGCCTGGGTGGCTCAGTGGATTAAGCGTCCAGCTCTTGGTTTCAAATCAGGTCATGATCTCACGGATGGGGAGTTCAAGCCCCATACGGGGCTCTGTGCTGACAGCACAGAACTTGCTTGGGATTCTGTCTCCCTCTCTCTCTTCCCCTTCCCTGCTCGCTCTCTATCTCATTCTTTCAAAAATAAATAAATAAGCATTTAAAAATAAATAAAACATTAAAAAAATTTTGTTTGAACATATGCTTTCGATTCTCTAGAGTATATACTTAAGAGTGAAATTGCTGGTTATATGGTTATTCTATGTTTAACTTATTGAAGAACTGCCAAACTGTTTTCCATAGTGGCTGCAGCATTTTGCATTTTACATTCCTACCAGGAGTATATAAGTGTTCCAATTTCTCTGCATCCTCACCAACACTTTTTATTATAACCTTCCTAGAGGTTGGTACGGTAGTCCCCCCTCGTCCACGATTTTGCTGCCCGTGGTTTCAGTTACTTGTAGTCAGCTGTGTTTCAGAAGCAGATGATCCTCCTTCTGACCTATCTTCAGGTCAACAGTTGCGTAACACGATATCCTAATGCCTACATCATTCACCACACTTCATCTCATCACGTAGACATTTTATCATCCCACGTTGCCACAAGAAAGGGTGAGTATAGTATAATTAGATATTTTGAGAGAAAGAGAGACCACATTCACATAACTTTTATTACAGCTTATTATTATAATTGTTCTATTTTGTTACTAGTTCTTGTTAATCTCTTACTGTGCCTAATTTATAAACTAAATTTTATCACAGATATGTGTGAATAGGAAAAAACATCGTATATACAGGATTTGGTGCTATCCATGGTTCCGGGTATTCACTGGGGGGTCTTGGAATGTATCCTTTGGGATAAGAGGAGAGAACTGTATCTATCTCATGGTGATTTTGATTTGCATTTCCCTAATGACTAATGATGTTGAGAATCCTTTCATGTGCTTACTGGCCACTTGTCTATCCTTGGAGAAATGTCTCTTTAAATCCATTGCCCGTTTTTCAATTGGCTTGTATTTTTTATTGTTGAGTTGTAGGAATTCTTTATATTTTGAATACAAGGCCCATATTAGAGATGTGATTTGCAATTATTTTCTTCCATTCTATGGGTTGTCTTTTCACTTTCTGGGTGTTCTCCTTGAACACAAAAATTGTTAGTTTTGTTACAATCCAGTTTGTCTATTTTTCCTTTGGTTGCTTGTACTTTAGGCATCAAATTGGCTAATCCAAGGTTACAAATATAATTTACACATATATTTTCTGTAAAAGTTATCTAGTTTTATCACTTACATTTATGGCTCTGATCCCTTTATTTTTTTTTTAATTCTTATTTTTATTTATTTAAGTAAACTCTACCCCAACGTGGGGCTCTAACTCACTGTTCCAAGATCAAGAGTTGCATGCTTTATGGACTGGCCCAGCCATGTGTCTCTTATGGTGCATTTTGAGTTAAATTTTATTCATAGTGTGAGGACAGGAGTTCCAGCCTCCTTTTTGTGTAGCTATCCAAATCTAGCACCATTTGTTGAAAACACTGTTCTTTTCCCCTATTTAATTATGTGTGGGCACTGTTGTTGAAAATTAATTGTCCATAAATGCCAAGGTTTATTTTTGGACTCTGAGTTCTATTTCATTGATCTAAATGTCATTTCTTGTGCTAATACTGTACTGTCCTGATTATTGTAGTATTATGGCAAGTTTTTAAAAGGCATGTGTGAGCCCTCCAAATTTGTAGTTCTTTAAGATTTTTGGTCATGCTGATTCCCTTGAATTTCTATATGAATTTTAAGATCTGCTTGTCAATTTCTGCAAAGAGCTAGCTGGAATTTGGAATTTGCATAGGGAGACTGTGTTGAATCTGTTAATCAATATGGGAAATATTGCCATTTGACAGTGAAGTTTTCCAATTCAAGAACATGGGCGTATTTCCATTTAGTCAGGTTTTTTTCAGCAATGTTTTGTAGTTTTTAGAATATAGTTTTACACTTACTTAGTTTAATTTATTCCTAAGTGTTTTATTCTTTTGATGCTATTGTGAATGGAATTTTAATTTTATTTTTGAATTGTTCATTGCCAGTGTATAGAAATACAATTTAATTTTTGTGTATTGATCCTATCTCTTGTAAACTTAGTGAAATTATTAATTCTCATAGGTTTTTTTTTCATTCATTCTCATAGTTTTTAGTAGACCTGCTATGTATAAGTTCATGTCATCAGCAAATAGATACTTTTACTTCTTTCTTTCTTTTTCGTTTTTTTTTTCTTAAGGTTTTATTTTTAAGTAATCTCTACACCCAACATGGGACTTGAACTCACAACTCCGAGATCAAGAGTCACAGGCTCTACCGATTGAAGCCATCCAGGCACCCCTGCTTCTTCTTTGCTAATCTGGATGTCTTTTATTTCTTTTCCTTGCCTAATTGCCCTAATTAGAATCTCTAGTACAATGTTGTATAGAAGTGGTGAGAACAGACATCTTTGTCTTAATCCTGATTGTAGATGGAAAGCATTCATTCTTTTACCATTAAGTATGTTAACTGTGGGTCTTTGTATCTGTCCTTTATTAGGTTGAAGAAGTTCCCTTTTATTCTTAGTTTGCTGAGAGTTTTTATGGTGAAGGAGGACTGTATTTGTTGAGATTATGGTGCATTTTTGTCCTTTATTCTATTGAAATCATGTGTCATATTAAATATTAAATGTTTGGAAGAAAACATATTAAGTGTTTGGTAAAATTCACCAGCAAAGCCATCTGGCCTAGGGCTTTTCTTTGTGGGAAATTTTTAAAAAATTGCTGATGTAATTTTTATTTGTTATAAGCCTATTCAGGTCTTTTATTTCTGGGGTGCCTGGCTGGCTCAGTCAATAGAGCCTGTGACTCTTGATCTTGGGGTTGTAAGCTCGAGCCCCATGTTGGGTATAGAGCTTACTTAAAAAAAAATTTTTTTTTTAATTTCTTCTTGAGCAATTTTGGTAGCTTGTGTCTTTCTAGGAATTTGTTCGTTTCATCTAAAATGTCTAATTTTTTGGCACACAGTCGTTCAGAATATTTCCTTATAATCTTTTAAAACATTTTCTGTAATGTCAATCAGCAGTAATGTTTTCTATTTCATTTCTGAGTTTAGGATTTTCAGTCTTTATTCTTGGTCAGTCTAGGTAAGGTTTATCAATTTTGTTGATCTTTTCAAGGGACCAACTTTAGGTACGTTCTTTTTCTTTATAGTTTTTCATTTATTTCTGCTCTCATCCTTACTTTTTTCTTTACTCTGCTTGCTTTACATTTCATTTGCTCTTTTTTCTAGTGTGTTAAGGTGATGAGATTTTTTTTTTTTTTTTTGACAGAAAGGGAGGGCACAAGTGAGTGAGGGGCAGAAAGAGAGGGAGGGGGAGAGAGAGAGAGAGAAGTAGAGCTCAACCGAAGCAGGGCTTGTGTTCGCCTGAAGTGGGGCTTGAACTCACCCAAAGCGGGGCTCGTGTTCGTGTTCACCCGATGCGGGACGCGGGACCGAGTTCATGAACTGTGAGATCATGACCTGAGCCAAAGTCAGATGCTTAACTAACTGAGCCACCCAAGTGCTCTGTCTTCTCTTTTCGTACAGATGTTTAGTTATAAATTTCCCTCTAAGCATTACTTTAGCTACATCCCATGTTTTCATGTTCATCTCAAAGTATTTTCTTATTTCCTTTGTGATTTCTTCTTTAATGGTTGTTTAGCAATGTGCTGTTTATTTCCACATATTTATGAATTTTTCGTATTTATTTGCTATTGATTTCTAACTTCATCCTGTTGCTGAATCATCTATTTCTCCTAATTGTGTCAGTTTTTGCTTCATGTATTTTGGGGGCTCTGTTTTTTGGTGCATGTATCTTCATAATTCTTATCTTCCTCAATTGACCCTTTTATCGTTATAAAATGTCTTTGTCTCTAACAACATTTTTTGTCATACAGTTTATTTTGTCTGACATTAGATATCTACTGCAGCTGTCTTATGGTTGCTGTTTGCCTATCTTTTTCTATCCTTTCACTTTCAACCTATTTGTGACTTTGAATCTGTGTGTCTCTGACACAGAGCATAGAGTTGGATCATGTTTGTTTGTTTTAAATTCAAGTTAGTTAACATATAATGTAGTATTGGTTTCAGGAATAGAGTTTAGTCATTCATCACTTTACATATAACACCCAGGGCTCACCCAACAAACACCCTCCTTAATGCCCATCACCCCTCCAGCAACCCTCAGTTTGCCTCCCTCTCTGTTTTTATCTTATTTTTACTTCCCTTCCCCTATGTTTATCTGTTTTGTTTCTGTTTGTTTGCTTGTTTTTTTATTCAGGCTGACAAGATCTGCCTTTTTGATGCTTGTTTAGTAGATCCACATTTTTTTTAAGTAGGCTTCATGCCCAACATTGGACTTGAACTCAGGACCCTGAGGTCAAGAGTTGCATGCTTTACTGCCTGAGCCAGCTGGTTGCCCCAGATTCACAAATAATGTTATTGATATGATTGGATGTAGAGTTGGCACTTGAACAACATAGAGGTTAGTAGCACTGACCCCATGGGCAGTCAAAAATTCACGTATAACTTTTGACTCCCCCAAAACTTAACTAATAGCCTACTGTTGATGGGAAGCCTTACTGATAACATAAACAGATGATTAATGTATATTTTTCATGTTATATGTATCATCTAATGTATTTTTTTACAGTAAAATGAGGTAGAGGGATAGGTGTTACCAAGAAAATCATAAGGAAGACAAAATACATTTATAGCACCATATCAAAAAAGAATCTGTGTATAAGTGGACCTGTGCAATTAAAATTTGCGTTGTTCAGGGGCGCCTGGGTGGCTCAGTTGGTTAAGCGTCCGACTTCGGCTCGGGTCACGATCTCATGGTCTGTGAGTTCGGGCCCCGCGTCCGGCTCTGGGCTGATGGCTCAGAGCCTGGAGCTTGCTTCTGATTCTGTGTCTCCCTCTCTCTCTGCCCCTCCCCTGTTCATGCTCTCTCTCTGTCTCAAAAATAAATAAACGTTAAAAAAAATTAAAAAAAAATCTGTGTTTTCAAGGATCAACTATATATCTATTTTACTTTCTTAGTGGTTGCCCTAGGACTTAAATAATATATATCTGAATTTATCAGAATCTACTTCAGATTATACTATTTTAAGTCCAGTGAGATATAGAAATACCTAGATAGCTATATTCTCTCTTCCCTCTTTTAATTTCAGCATAGTTATACATATTACATCTACATACATTACACATACAACTTTGTTAAAATTACTACTTTCTACAATTTTAGGCCTTTTAAGCCTGAGAGAAGAAAGGAGAGGAAATATCTATTTATAGAGTTGCTGTTATATTAGCCTTCTTATTTACCATTTCCAGTTCTTGTCATTAGTAGATTTTTCTGGGGTCTTATTCTGTTCAGGCTGCTATAACAAAATACCATAGACTAGGGGCTTGTAAACAACAGAAATTTATTTCTCACAGTCGTGGAGGCTGGTTCCTAGATGTCCATCTTCTCACATAATGTAAGGGGCTAAGGAGCCCTCTGGATTCTACTTTATAAGGGCACCCGCTAATCCCAATCATGAAGGCCCTACCCTTGTGGCTTACTCACCTCCCAAAGGCTCCACCTCCATTACACTGGCAGTTAGGTTTCAACATATGAATTTTGGGGGACACAAACATTCCCTTTAGAGCAGTTGAATTAGTATTGCCCCATTTGCTCTATTCCCTCAGACAATTTCTAGAGACTTTAAATTTCCAGAGACTTTTTTTTTTAAATTAAAAAAAAGTTTGTTTAATGTTTATTTATTTTTGAGAGAGAGACATAGAGCAAGCAGGTAATGGCAGAGAGAGAGAGAGAGAGAGAGAGAGACAGAGTCTGAAGCAGGCTCCAGGCTCTGAGCTGTCAGCACAGAGCCTGACGCGGGGCTCGAATTCACAAACCGTGAGATCATGACCCAAGCCAAAGTCAGACGCTCAACCGACTGAGCCACCCAGGTGCCCCTAGAGACTTCTCGTTTTAAAGAAAATTTTCACCAGCTAAGGTTGGTTCACTGGGAAGAAGAGCTCCTTATATTATTGTTTAAGAACCCTCAAGGTTATGCATTTCTTTTCTTTTAAGTAAGCTTTACATCCAGCGTGAGGCTTGAACTCACCACCCCCGAAATCAGTAGTTGCTGGATTTACTGATTGAGCCAGCCAAGCACTTCTGATCTATGCATATTTTAAACATGGATACCTAGTGGTTAATTGCTCTCTAGAAAAGCTACACCACTGGGGCACCTGGGTGGCTCAGTTGGTTCAGCTCAGGTCATGATCTCAGTTGGTGGGTTCAAGCCCCACATCGGGCTCTGTGCTGACAGCTCAGAGCCTGGAGCCTGTTTTGGATTCTGTCTCTCTCTCTCTCTTTCTCTCACTCACTCTCACTCTCTCTCTCAAAAATAAATAAACATTAAAAAAAATGGAGGGGGGCACGGGGGTGGCTCAGTTGGTTAAGCATCTCACTTTGGCTCAGGTCATGATCTCATGGTGTGAGTTCGAGCCCCGCACCGGGGTCTGTGCTGACAGCTTGGAGCCTGGAGCCTGCTTCAGAATCTGTTGTTTCCCTCTCTCTCTGCCCCTCTCCTGCTTGCACTCTGTCTCTGTATCTGTCTCTCTGACTCTCTCTCGCAAAAATAAGTAAGCATTAAAAAGAATTTAAAAAAAAGAAAAAGAAAAGCTACACCACCTTACATTTTCAATAGCAGGTTGTGAGAATGCTTATTCCCCACACTTTTGCCAACACTGGGTGTTATTAATGTTTTTAATCTTTGCTAATCTGATAAGCAAAATACCCATCTTATTTTTATGTTCAAAATTTAGGCAGTCAGGTGATTTCTAGAAGAGGCATACCTGCATCTTTTCACTGCTGAATTATTTTTGCCATCCCATCATGACTGTCAGGAAAGGGAAATGTTAAGTACATGGAAGCTTCCAAAATTGAAGCAAAGGGCTGCCTTCACGTCTTCGGGAGGGAGAAAAAACAAATTGCTTAGGAAACCTTGATACCAGTGATTGTCTTCTTGTAAAAGATCCATTTTCTCTTAAAAAAAAAAAAGTTAATATGTTGCTCTACCATATAGTTAAAACTTATTGCTAAGTACTAATTATTAAATAGTTTCACAACATTAAAGGATTCCTAGGGACCATTTTATCTGTTAAAACACCTCAAAGTAAGATATTGGTTCTGGGGGCGCCTGGCTGGGTCAGTTGGTGGAGCCTGTGACTCTTGGTCTTGGGGTTGTGAGTTCAAGCCCCAGGTGGGGTGTGGAGCCTACTTGATAAAAGATATTGGCTCTGGTATGTTTGTGTTGACCTCCAAATTAAACTATCTTAGCTGGTATAAATATCAGGAATCAAAATCCAAAAATATTAAGAAAATTGAGCAAATAGGTGAAAAATAATTTAGTGAAAAAAATCTCTTTAATAACATGAATTCAGGCCTTTGAAGAAATATGGGTGCTGGGGCGCCTGGGTGGCGCAGTCGGTTAAGCGTCCGACTTCAGCCAGGTCATGATCTCGCGGTCCGTGAGTTCGAGCCCCGCGTCGGGCTCTGGGCTGATGGCTCAGAGCCTGGAGCCTGTTTCCGATTCTGTGTCTCCCTCTTTCTCTGCCCCTCCCCCGTTCATGCTCTGTCTCTCTCTGTCCCAAAAATAAATAAACGTTGAAAAAAAAATTTTTTTTAAAAATTAAAAAAAAAAGAAATCTGGGTGCTATTTTCATATTGAAAGGTAAGAAAATACAAAGTTGCTTTCAGCACTGAAAAACCTTGGTAAGTTTTTAAAACTCATTATCTATTAAAAAAATTAAGCATGGGTAAATTAGTCTGCTGGATAGCATTTCTTTTTACAATGTGTTTCTTTCTTGTTTGTCTCCCCGATATAGATCTTAAGCTAACTTCACCTGGTCTGCCAGAAGAGGAGTGAATAAAAGATACCCACCCACACCATAGTGTGATTGCTTAGAAGTTCCTGTTCAAAAAGGAATCATTTGAAAGCACCTGCGATGGTTTCTTAGTTTTACAGGATTCTCTTTTTCCTGGTTTCTCTTTAGAGGGGAAAATAACGTAAATTCAAAAACAATTCCAATCTGAAGCACAGTTATTTGCTTATATAACAAAATCTCTCATCTTTTTCTGTATATTGCTATTCTTAGGTGAGTTAAAAAGAAATATACTTTTTAATGTCTTAGAACTCTGTAATAATAAAAAGTACAAGAACTAAAATTTTTCTTTCATATTCCTATAATTCTCCAAAATTAAAATAAGTGTTTATATGTTTGAGTGATTTTTTTCCAAAAATGCTAAATCTGAAATAAAATGCATTGGTCATTTGGCTTTACAGAATAGGGATAAATTAATTAGTTCATCGATTCTTTTTTTTTTTTTTTTTTTTTGGGACAGAGAGAGACAGAACATGAACGGGGGAGGGACAGAGAGAGAGGGAGACACAGAATCAGAAACAGGCTCCAGGCTCTGAGCCATCAGCCCAGAGCCTGATGCGGGGCTCGAACTCACGGAGTGCAAGATCGTGACCTGGCTGAAGTCGGACGCTTAACCGACTGCGCCACCCAGGCGCCCCATGTTCATCGAGTCTTTATAGAGAGAGACTAAGAAAGAAGCTACCGACTGCTACCAATTTTAAATTATAGGCTTTAATGCTTATGAAAGTATTTTTATTTTAAATAATATTCATAAAGTCGTAAAGGAAGTTTTAAAAACTAACTGAAATGATCATTTCTGAATCTATATCTCATTATGTAATTATAAGAAGCCAATGTTTGATTTCCTTTGAAGTTCTGTTAGATCTTTCCAAGTTGTTAGATACACTCTTAATTTGTATTCATTGAAAAGATCACTCAATTCCATAAGGTTTTTATTTTATTGTAAGTTAATTCCAGGTATGAAATTTACAAATTCTTTTCTTGATTAGAAATTTTGCTTTGTAAACATTATAGAGTAGGAGAAGCCATAAGCCATTAACCCTTATTTTGCTAAAATAAATTTGGGATTGGTATACTCTAAAGAATTTGAGACAGAAATTCTGAAATCACAGTTTGTCTCCCTTTCACAGTTTATTAATGGCATCTTTTGGGATGAAAAGTGTTTATAGAAAGAACTGTAACTAACTTTAAACACTAAAGATGTTTTATGAAATGTGTTACCTCATTTAAATTGGATATTTTGGGGAAATTCTTTTTTAAAAAAATTTCTTTTGGGGGAGCCTGGGTGGCTCAGTCAGTTAAGGGTCCAACTTCAGCTCAGGTCATAATCTTGCTGTCTGTGAGTTCCAGCCCTGCGTGGGACTTTGTACTGACAACTCAGAGCCTAGAGCCTGCTTCAGATTCTGTGTCTCCCTCTCTTTTTGTTCCTCCCTTGCTCACACTCTGTTTCTCTCTCTCTCAAAAATAAATAAACATTAAAAAAAATTTTTTTAATAAATACAAAATTTTTAAAAATTCTTTTTAATTAATTAATCTCTACCCCCAACGTGGGGCTGGAACTCACAACCCAAAGATCAAGAGTCACATGTTCCACCAACTTAGCCAAGCGCCCCTAATTTTGGGGAAATTATAAATACTTTTCTGGATAAATCGTGATTCCTTTACACAAGTGCATTTTGATAGAACATAAGCTATTATCAGTTATATTTATTTTTAAAACATATACTTGTTCATATACTTTGTGCAAAAAAAGAAAAGCAATACTTTATACAGTTAAAATACGTCTCATTGAATACAAGCCAATACTATTTCAAGTACAGACTGACATTCACAAAGTTAAAAACCAACCATACCATTGTAATGTAATTAAATGGTTGTAGATAACTGCTCATACAACTGCAGTGAGTTTTCAATAAAACAATCAAGTGTCTACTTGTCCTTATTCTGTATAAGAAATGTTCAAAGTGTTGAGCACAGCATGGTAGAAATCATTCTGATACTTTTCTTTATTTCCATTGTTTGTTCCTTGATATATACCTTGCCACTACAGTTTTTTACTTAATTCAGGATTATCAAAGTAAGGGCAAAATTTCTCTCAACATCTACAAAAACCCAGCAATAAAATCTGAAAAAAATCAGGTATGCTGAAAGTGGCATACCAGAACGAATCCAAGACAATGGAACCAAATTTATTCACCGGTGAGATGGAAGGGGAAACAGAGGAATGTCAAAGATGTATATGGGTTGTTTTGTTGTTTCTAGAGAAAGTGAGAGGGAGTGTGCACGTGGTTATGAGTGGGGGAGGGGCAGAGGGAGCACGAATCTTAAGCAGTCTCCACCCCCAGCACAGAGCCTGATGGGGGAAGTTGGGGGGAGGGGAATCTCAATCTTGAACTCAAAACTGGAAACACGACCTGAGCCAAAGTCAAGAGTTAGCGGCTTAACCAGCTGAGCCACCCAGGTGCCCCAAAGATGTAGGCTTTAAACTTTCCCTATGATTTCGTGTTTTATTATTTTTCTATTAAAAGTTTTTTGTAATTTCTGATCTTTTCAGAACCTGAAAGAAAACGGATTTTACATAGTTTAATCAAGATGGTTAAGGGTTGGGGTGTTTGGGTGGCTCAGGCAGTTAAGTGGCCAACTTCAGCTCAGGTCATTATCTCACAGTTGACCAGTTCAAGCCCTACATTGGACTCTGCCTCGGATCCTCGGTCTCCTTCCTCTGCCCCTCCCCCACTCGCTCCATCATGCTCTCTCAAAAATAAACGTTAAAAAAAAAAAAAACAAAGATAGTTAAGGGGATCAGAAGTAATGGTGCCAGCCCAATTTGGAACCATGAAGTAAGTCAATGAAGGGAGCAGATGGAGAGTGATGAAGCAAATAAGAATTGGAAATGCTGATCCCTCTCTCTTGGTTCAGTTCCTTCCAAACTCTGAAGTCAGTGCAGTCTTTGGTCTCATTTCTGCACTATTTTTACTCCTTCAAAGGGCCAGGACTAGAATATGTGGACACAAAATTTAAGGGTGTGCTCAAAACCTCACTGATCAAGATAAGTAACATTTTAGCACCATTTTTGAAAAAAAAAAAAAAAGCACCACCAAAAATGCATAATGAGCAAAATATCAAACATTTAGATAAAGACAAAACTGACTGAGCCTTGTTAGAGCCTAAGGCAAAGGGAAAAAATTAGTAAATTTAATCTGGTAACAAGAACCTTGTTTTAGCACATTGGAGCCTGAGTTCCAGGCTTTGTTTCTTCTCCTCATTCTCACTTCCCAAAATGACTTCACTCCCTAAACTCTAGATCTGTATCCCATTTTCTGTTCTTGGCTACCACTGTGCCAGAATGTTCATGGAAAGAACACTGGATTCTAGCCCTGGCTTCTTTTCACATTTAAGCTCTCATTCTTCTATAAAATCATAATTGGATTCCAAGGAGTCTTGGTAAGTGGTAGTGAGGTTGCTGATTTCAGGCTCCAGTCCCTGTCAACTGCTCTGCGGAAGAATTCTCAACCTCATCTGGAAGTTTGCTATTTAATTGTACACTACTAATTCATAAGAACTATCTATGTGGGGGCGCCTGGGTGGTTCAGCTGGTTAAGTATCTGACTTTGGCTCAGGTCATGATCTCATGGTCCATGAGTTCAAGCCCCACGTTGGGCTCTGTGCTGACAGCTCAGAGCCTGGAGCCTGCTTCGGATTCTGGGTCTCCCTCTCTCTCTGCCCCTCCCCTACTCATGCTCTGTCTCTGTCTCTCAAAAAATGAATAAATGTTAAAAAAAAAAAAAAAACTACCTATTCCATCTCCCAACTACATATTAAGAAATATTACAAGCTCAATTTTTGGAAGTTTTCAAAATATCTAGTATCAACTGTTTTGTGTCACTTGCTATGGAGTAAGTAACTATAGAAAATTCTCTAAAGTTTTTTAACTTGGTAATGGATAAAAGTAAAAAATATTTTGGTATGTATACATTTCTCAATTTTTCTATTCTTTTTTAAAGATTTGTATTTCTTAAGTAATCACTATACTTAATTGAGGGTGGGGCTTGAACCCACAACCCCAAGATCACGAAATCCATGCTCCACCAACTGAGCCAGCTAGGTGCCCCTCACTTTTTCTATTTTTAATGTAACGTCTCCTGGGAGAATGTGTTCATATGTCAGTTTCCACACTGTTTTCTCTTCCGGTGAGGTGTTAACAAAATTTTTGTGTTTCATAACTCAAATAGTTATGCTTAACTAAATATGACTTGTATACACTGAGCTGTAAGTATCATGAAAATTTCAAATACAGTAAGTAAGCCAAAACCAAAATGCTTCTAATTCTTTAACTTTTGGTAAGAGACAGCACAAGCAGAGAAGAGGGACAGATGGAGACAGAAAAAATCTTAAGCAGGCTCTGCCGTGTTTTCATGGAGCCTGACACAGGGCTCAGTCTCACAATCCTGGAATCATGACCTGAGCTGAAATCAAGAGTCAGATGCTCAATGGCTGCTTAACCCACTGAGCCACCCAGGCACCCTCCCCCTTTCTTGTAAGATCTTTTAATAATATTAGCTTTGAAAAATAAAAAAGTTCCAAACTTGCAATTTGACAAAACACCAACATGTTTTCTGTTAAGATACTCTTTCCTATAATGAGATTGTGGGTGATGGTTATTGTCCATACTGTAATTTTTGGAGTTCTTTCTGTTTTTTGGGTGTCTGAGCTTCTTTAAAAATCATTATTGGGGCACCTGGGTGGCTCAGTCGGTTAAGATTCCAACTCGGTTTTGGCTCCAGTCATGATCTCACAGTTTGCGGGTTTGAGCCCCACATTGGGCTCTGTGCTGATGGTGCAAATCCTGCTTGGGATTCTCTCTTTGCCCTCTCCCCCGAGTCTCTCTCTCTCTCAAAAATAAATAAACATTTTTAAAAATTATTCTTTAGGTTCTGTGTTTGTTTAATTTAAAAAGTGCACTTGTGGGGCGCCTGGGTGGCGCAGTCGGTTAAGCGTCCGACTTCAGCCAGGTCACGATCTCGCAGTCCGTGAGTTCGAGACCCACGTCAGGCTCTGGGCTGATGGCTCAGAGCCTGGAGCCTGTTTCTGATTCTGTGTCTCCCTCTCTCTCTGCCCCTCCCCCGTTCATGCTCTGTCTCTCTCTGTCCCAAAAATAAATAAACGTTGAAAAAAAAAATTTGAAAAAGTGCACTTGTTATAAAGGAAGGGAGAGGAGGGAGGGAGGAAAGAAGGGGCTCAGCCTTTTGCAAAGTAGTTTCCCCATAATCCTGTTGGATTAAGCATTAGTTTGCTCATTTTTAGATGAGGAAACTGAAACTCTGAAAATAAGAATAAACTAAAATCACACAGCTAGTAAACTGACACAGTTGGAATATAAATCCAAGTGCTTTCCAAAAGGTACTAGGATATAAGAGGAATTTTAAACTATTACAGACACATCTTTTATAATAAAATATGGCATAAAGAATCATTTCCTGACCTGTAGCTGAAAAATGGATCAAATTTTCTGGTGTGTAGATTTATGCCTCCTCTTGGAGGCAGACCGCTGGAGTGATCACCACTTCTGCACCTTGGCCAGAGACTTCTGTATCTTTGTTGAATTAAGTATGTGTGCCTCATACTTAATTCAACCAAGTTTGGATTCATTCCCTCTCAACTTTCCTTCTCTACTTTCAAGGAAACTTGGAAATTATTCTGCTTGCTTTAACCATTTTTTAAAGAGAAAAACAGCATAAAGTAAAAATAAAATTCTTCCTTTTATGTTTAAGCAGAATATTTGAAACTATTCTAAACATAGTTGTATAAAGGGGCTTGGCTTTTCTCTTTAAAAAATTATTTTCAAATGAAGAAAAACTAACAGATTTTATTTTTTTTAACAAGCTTTACAAATGATACAAAACAAAATGGAACACTTATACCTGTTACTTCTAAATCTCACTTCTGCTCTCAGGGAAACAGAAATAGGCATTATCAAGTGAATTTATAGATAGTGCGTATGTGCTTTAACACCACGTTTTCCATGCCAGGCACTAGAGCTTTCACTCCTAAAAACTCAACACTCTAAGAGGTTAAGTTGTACTATGTCATGAGCACACTACGAAGGCACACACACGTTATTTCTTTCCACAGTGTCAGCATTATTCAGTCATAAAGCAAAGTTAACATAATTATAAAGCAGGTTCAGGATTTCAAACTCAGTGACATTTCACTACGTGATTAGCTTGGCTTCTTACAGGGCACACAAAGAAGAACATAAGGCAAACTGCACAACAAACGAGATAACACCGAGGGAAGAAAGTTAATGAACCAGACGGGAAGTCAGTCTGTAGGCACGCAGTATGGGGGTCTGGTCTGGGTCAGCTCTCAGCACTTACTGCTTATTATGTTCAAGCAGTGAAGAAGCTCAGTTCTGTTCAGAAATCAGTGGGGCACAGCCTTTGGCGACAGCTGCCTTTTTTCGAGTGGTCAGACATAGAGGGGTCACTGTCTGAAGAGCCTGACAGTTTGTTGCAAAAATCCTCCCTCTTTAAGGGGATTTAATCAGTCTTGAGCCCTTGCAGACCTCCTCTGCGTCTGCTTATCAGTTCTGGGGTGTCGTCAGCTGGTGCTAGTCTTAGCAATATCTGGTAGCTGCAGTACCCTTAACTGCTTGCGTCATTGCCTGACACAGAGGCCCCTACTTGCCATGAGTGACTCCATCTTGCTCTCCACATACTGTTACTTCTCCATCCCCATTTTTTGTTTACTGGATGAGAAACGGGTAGAAAAGGATAACCTGCCAATTGCTTCCTGGCCTTTTGGCTAAGATCAAGTGTAAAGATAACCTGCCAAAGGTTACCCAAAGTAGCACTTGGATTTGCATTCCTGGGAGCCCGGTCCCAAAACCAGACCTTAACTGTCACTCTTTTCCCTCTATGCGTGCAGAAGCACATAAGTACATGTGTGTGCACCTACACACATAATCGTGCATATATGTGTTTCCTCCTACATATTAAAAGCTTGTCATGTGCCCTCGAGGCCTATACCTATGTGCATGAAGGATAGGGAGAGGAGGAGCAATTTAGCATCTTGCTAAAACAAGATGGAGGAGCCAGAGGACTACACAGCATCTCAGAGAGTAACAGGCATGAAAAATATTCCTTGGCTGAGAAACTAGATCCCTGATAAGCTAGGAAGAGCTTCAGTTCTTACACAGGGGGACTAAGGGTGAAGGCCAGATTGCCTCTGAACTAGTCTTGTACGATGTGAAATGATAATAATTCTTAAAAACAATGAGTTCAAAAGAATCCAATGCCTAACAATCAACCCCTTAGTTAGCATATAGCAGGTTGGCTGGCCCCATCTGGTTGGATTATGCTGTTCCCTACGAAGCATGGCCAGCCTTTCAGGATTCAGTGTGTACAGATGGGGTTTCCTGTCATAAATGATTTTTATGTCATGAACTGTGATAGGAAAGGACTCAAATTTTGTATCTCACAGCATTTAAATTAAAACCATACACTCACTCCACAGTAAAAGAACAAAGAAAAAGAGGGGAAGCAGCTGCCACCAGCAAAGGTTTAGGAACCACGTAACAGTATGTGGTGAGGATTCTCTAAATCACACCTGTATTTTATTCCCACCACTCAGCACTTCTTGGATCTCTTAAGGCCACTGAATTGCAGCCAATCATCCTTCCAAAATTCATATTTTATTATATCATGTTAAGGGTTTAAAATGCTTTACCGGCAGGGGCAGCTGGATGGCTCAGTGGGTAGACCATGTGCCCCCTGATCTCTGGGTCCTGAGTTCAGGCCCCACATTGTATGTAGGGATTACATTAAAAAAAAAAAAAAAAAAAAAAAAAGCTTCACTGGCGTTTCTTTGCACTTGATAAAGATCAAAATCCTCAATTTTGCCTGAAAAGTATTGCAGCAGCAACTCTGGCCCATCTTACCAGCTTCACAAAGGCCACTTCCCATCTTTTCTACTGCATACACCTCCCTGCTTCCCCTTGAGGTGCCAGCCAAGGGCACATGATCCTTCATTTACCAAGTTCTTTAGAGTTAGGTGCCTCCTCACTTGACTCTTCCTTCACCCGTGAAGACTTCTACGGTGAGGACTTATTTTGAAGACTTATCCACAATGAACTCAAATTCATTCCTCAAATTTTACCTTACATATCACTGCCTCAGGAGAGACCTCGGGTAAGCCTGAGTTGAGGTGGGGAATAATTCTACAGGGTGGGACTGACCCACCCACTCCCCCACTGAGATGCAAATTGATCCATTAAGGTGACTGTTTCTCTTCCCTTTCAAGGCTTACTACCTCCTCACCTAGGATCCTAGACTACGTGAACCAGGTCCACAGCAGAGCTCTCCATTCCCTTAGTGTCAGAGAGGACATAGGGGTGGTGGTGAAGCTTTTAAAACCAACCTGCAGCCTTACTTTGATCCTCAAATTGCTCATAAAAATACAAATAGCAAGAATATGTAAAAGGTTGCCACTGGGAATCAAAAGAGCACTTGATGACAATAATGGCTTGATTACTGAAGGAGACGCACTTATCTGTGCTCAAGATCTCTTCCCCCCTCTCCCAAGCCACCCTGGGTCATTGAGCATGCGCAGGTCCTCACCAACCCACTTCCGGAGGCACCAACAATCACTGCAGGGGCTGAGGGTGCGCCTCTGGCGAGGAGCCAGACTTTGCAAGCTCTTTGGGGTTTCGGGCCTACGCTGCACCAGGCTCTGGGGCCACAGCGATCTCCGGCCAGGGAAGGGCTGAGCGGTTCCAGGTAAGCTGGGTGGGCTGTCGTGAGGCTCAGCTGAGCGGGGGCTCCCTCAGCATCTACTGGGCGCCAGACCTTGGGGCCTCAGCGTGTACAAGACTGGGTCTCTTCAGACCGTGGCGACGATCTCGTTAAAACTGCAGCTGCCTGGTCTCAGACCTGTGGCATCAGAATAGGAGTGGTGGGCCTGCTTTCATTAAGTTTTAAGAGATTTTGATGTGAATGAGAATTGAGGAGTTGCTGGGTTATCTCCAAAGAACTGCTGTCTGTGTTTGGTGGAGGAGAGGACGGAGGAGAGGTGGCAAGTGAAGTGAATGGAGCGGTAGCCATCGTTTGAGAACCCACTACTTTCCATTGCCCACACCTTCTGGTCAATTGAAACATCCATTAACCTTCACAAAGATCTTACAGTTAAGAATTATCATTACAACTTTGCAGATGAGCCAGCTTAGGTTCAGGCATGTCAAGAATCGTTCAGTGTGAGGGCACCAGGTGGCTCAACCAGGTTGAGCATCTGACTGGCTCCGGTCATGATCTCGGGGTTGGGGAATTTGAGCCCCACATTTGGCTCACTGCTGGAAGCCTGTCAGCACAGAGCCTGCCTCAGATCCTCTTTCTCCCTCTGTCTGACCCTCCCCCATTTGTGCTTTCCCAATAAATAAATATTAAAAAAAAGAATCATTCAGTATGACAGCAGTTGAAACTGAGAGCTAGGCATCTACCACAGGTTCCATTTATTCATTACTTTTTGAGCACCCATTATATGCCCAAGGACTTGAATAAGCTGGAGATACATTCCCACCAAGAAGCTTACAGTCTGGCAGAGGAGTTGGACCCTCGCTTAAGGAATTACAAAAATAACTGTAAAATCAAATCACAACTATGAGGTATGATTCGATGGGGAGCTAGGTGAAGAGGCTAGGACCCGATCTTGATGGGTCTTTGAAGCTTTAAATTTCCCTTAAAGCAGTGGTTCACAAACTATGGTCCCTAGACCAGCAATATCATCTGGGAACTTAGAAATACAACACACCCACTGAATCACCAACTGGGAATTTGGCCCAGTAGTCTTTTTACCAAGATGTATCGGTATTCATGATGCGTTCTAAGGTTTGAGAGCTACTTTCTTCTTCTTCTTTTTTTTTTAAATGTTTTATTTATTTTCGAGACAGAGAGAGACAGCGTGAGCAGGGGAGGGTCAGAGAGAGAGCGAGACACAGAATCCGAAGCAGGCTCCAGGCTCTGAGCTGTCAGCACAGAGCCCGAAGCAGGGCTGGAGCCTACGGACCGTGAGGTCATGACTTGAGCAGAAGTCGGTGGGGCGCCGGGCGCCTAACCGACTGAGCCACCCAGGCGCCCCAGAGCTACTTTCTTAAAGTAATAAAGGACTAATGGAATGTTAAGTGGTAAATAAAAGGATTATATTTGTGTTTGAAAAGATCAATTTAGCTACAGAATTAAAGGAATTGATAGGAGGCGCCGTTATGTTTTGGAGTAGAAAAGGGGTTCATACTATAGTGGGGGGAGAGAAATGGGTAGTTGAACTAGAGTGGTAGCAGTGCCTACAAAGCTGCTTCTGTTAACTTCACAGTCTGTTAGCGGCTTTATTCTGAAAAGTAGGGAAGACTGATCTGTGTGTGCACTTGGAAAAGTGGGGCACAATGATACTTGGGAGTGAATACCTATTATGTTCCTTGCACTGTACTGAGTTTTTTTTTTTTTAATGTTTATTTATTTTTGAGAGAGAGAAACAGCGTGAGCGGGGGGGTGGGAGGTCAGAGAGAGGAGACACGAATCGGAAGCAGGTTTCAGGCTTTGAGGTGTCAGCACAGAGCCTGACGCGGGGCTCGAACCCACAAACCATGAGATCATGACCTGAGCCGAAGTCGGATGCTTAACCAACTGAGCCACCCAGGCGTCCCCTGAGTCCTTTTCTTGTACATACTTTCTTAAAAGTATTCTATTTTTTTTCTTGATTTTAGTTTGTCCATTATGCTTTGCAATTTACTGTTACATTGGGCAAGATTCTTAAAACTTTCTTTAGGCCATCAGTTTTCTAATCTGTGATCATTCTGTGCAGTCTTACCCCCAAAGCTATGCTCTCATCTTTCTTAGCTTACTCAGAAGTACCATTTTGAAAGTATTAAGTGACCATTGGAAGTCACTAAAGCCTTAGTAGCTATAATAACACCTAGAGTCAGCAGGTAGGCAGAGTGGCTTGGAAGAGACTGTATGTTTTATTTTATGTAGTTCTGTGTTGTTGGAATTTATTACAAATTCACTGTATTTTAACAAAATTAAAGATGTATTTGAAAATTCTGAAACTCCTTTCCTGCACCTTCAAAATTAATGTAAGAAAATGTCCTACATCACGTTATTACTGTGAGCCTGGTAGAAGTTAATGCCTTTACCAGTCACAGGGGACTTAGCAACCATACAAGACATAGCAACTTTTAGGTTAAATATCAGTACTTTTTATATGTAAGTGCATACACAAAACACACACACACACACATACATAGCTCAGCGATACTGTGGGATTGGTTCCAGACCACTGCAGTAAAGTAAGTCAAATGAATTTTGTTTCTCAGTGCATACAAAAAGTTATGTTTGCACTCTACTGTGGTCTATTAAGTGTGCAATAGCCTTTGTCTAAAAAGAAAAAATCAGTGTACATCCTTTAATTAAAAAATAATTTAATGCTAAAAATGCTAAGCATCATCGGAGTTTTCACTGAGTTGTTATCTTTTTTGCTGATGGAGGATCTTGCTTCTGTTGATGGCTGCTGACCGATCAGGGTGGTGGTTGCCGAAGGTTGGGGTGGCTGTGGCAGTTTCTTAAAATGAGATGATGAAGATCGCCACTTCAATTGACTCTTCCTTTCGTGAATAATTTCTCTATTGCAGACGATGCTGTTTGATAGCATTTTAGCCACAGTAGAACCTCTTTCAAAAATGGGAGTCTATTCTCTCAAATCTTGCTGTTCCTTTATCGTGTAATATTCTCAATATGTGATAGTCTCAATCCTTGTTATGTAATATTCTCAACCCTTGTTATCATGTCAACAAACGTCACAACACCCTTTTTAAAAAAAATTTTTTTTTGTAATGTTTATTTATTTTTGAGAGAGAGAGACAGCACGAGCAGGGAAGGGGCAGAGAGAGGGAGACACAGAATCCGAAGCAGACTCCAGGCTCTGAGCTGTCCACACAGAGCCCAACACAAGGTTCCACTCACGAACTTTGAGGTCATACCTGAGCCGCTTAACCAACTGAGCAACCCAGGTGCCCCTAAACATCACAACATCTTTACCAGGAGGACATTCCATCTCAAGAAACCACTCTTGTCCTCATCCATAAGCAGCAATGAACTCTTCATCTGTTCAAGTTTGATTATGAGATTCCAGCATTTCCGTCCCATCTTCAGGATCCACTTCTGACTCTAGTTCTTTTGCTATTCTCACCACACCTGCAGTTATTTCCGTCACTGAAGACTTAAACCTACATGTGTTAAATGGCAGGCACTGTGATATGTGCCTTAATTTTGTTTTATTGGTTAATAATTGTGATATGAGATAGTATTATCCTCACTTTATGAAAAGAAAACTGAAGCTCAGAAAAATTAACTTGACCAAGGACAGGTTAACTAGTTAAGTGGCAGTGTTGGATGAAAACCCAGTTCTGTCAGGTGTTGCTACCTCTCAATTTGTGTTCTATGTTTTTCTGTTACAGTGCTGGAATCAATAAACTCCTCTTTTCCCCTTAAAAAATTTTGGAATAGGGGCGCCCAAGTGGCTCAGTCGGTTAAGCGTCTGACTGCGGCTCAGGTCATGATCTCACGGTTCGTGGGTTTGAGCCCACATCGGGCTCTGTGCTGACAGCTCAGAGCCTGGAGCCTGCTTCAGATTCTGTGTCTCCCCCTCTGTCCCTCCCCCTGCTCACACTCTTTCTCTCAAAAATAAATAAATGTTAAAAAAATTTTTTTTCAAGAATTTGGAATACGTTATCAAATTTGGAAAAAATGCGACTATATCAAATACGAAAAATACAAGGTGTAGAGGGATGCGTAGGTTGCCACGGGAGTATGAAGAAGGGACAGTACAGGGGCGCCTGGGTGGCGCAGTCGGTTAAGCGTCCGACTTCAGCCAGGTCACGATCTCGCGGTGAGTTCGAGCCCCGCGTCGGGCTCTGGGCTGATGGCTCAGAGCCTGGAGCCTGTTTCCGATTCTGTGTCTCCCTCTCTCTCTGCCCCTCGCCCATTCATGCTCTGTCTCTCTCTGTCCCAAAAATAAATAAACATTGAAAAAAAAAATTAAAAAAAAAAAAAAGGGACAGTACAGCTTAGTCATTGAGTCTCATGCCAATTAATGCAATGTTGTATGAGTGTACTCAATTACTATAGACTCATCTTTTACAGCTCTAATTCAGGATAATAGCTCCTGATTTATAGAGTTGCTTGGAGAGCTTAACTGCACCAGTGACTACATGAAAGATCCTTAGCTTAGTGCCTGACACATAATAAATTATCCTAGAGAACATTTATCTTGGCCCGAGTCTCCCAGAGGAGCAGAACTTAGTCCCGAGGAAAGAAAGGAGGAAAAGGTGATCTAAGCAGTGAGTAGGTTGTGCAGGAAGGAGGACATAACATCTGTGTTTTCAAAAAATAAAGGCCAACTGCTTTAGGGGACCACAGCCAGGTGAAGATCAAGATAACGTATCAAGGGTTCTGAATGGTAAGCTAAGGGTGGAGTACTTTGTCCTGACTTCTGGAGAGTTACTGACAGGTTTAACTGAGAGGAACAACTTGAATTGGTTTAAAAAGTGAAGGTATGAGAGATAAGTTAAATTATATCAAGAAGCAGTAGGGGCACCTAGGTGGCTCAGTTGGTTAAGCGTCCAACTTCGGCCCAGGTTATGATCTCGCAGTTAGTTAGAGCCCCGCATTGGGCTCTGTGCTAACAACTCAGCTTGGAGCCTGCTTCAAATTTTGTGTCTCCCTCTCCCTCTGCCCCTCCCCTACTCATTCTCTCTCTCTCTCTCTCTCTCTCTCTCTCTCTCTCTCTCTCTCTCTCATAAGTAAATAAACTTTTAAAAAAATAATAAAAAAAAAAGAAGCAGTAGGCAAAATGTAGAACTTCGGATAGTCCACAGGACTAAAGGTAGAGACAGAAGACAGTATTCTAGATTGAGCAATATTTAAGAGTACTAATAAGCAAGTGTAATGTGTGGTCAGTGTTTGGATCCAGATTCAAATCTAAAATAGAAAGCTGGGGCACCTGGCTAGCTCAGTTGGTGGAGCATGCAACTCTTAATCTCCAGGTTGTAGGTTTGACCTCCACACTGGGTGTGGAGATTACTTAAAAAAATAAAATCTTTAAAAAAAAAAAAAAGAAGAAAGAAATAGAAAGCTTATTTGCCAAGAACAATGGGCATGGTGGCTGCCATTTATGTGACATTCTTATTTAAAAAAAGGTTGAGGGGCGCCTGGGTGGCTCAGTTGGGTAAGCTTCCAACTTCAGCTCAGGTCATGATCTCGAGGTTCCAGAGTTCAAACCCTGTGTCAGGCTCTGTGCTGACAGCTCAGAGCCTGGAGCCTGCTTCGGATCCTGTTTCTCCCTCTCTCTCTCTGCCCCTTTCCCACTTGCGCTCTGTCTCTCTCTCAAAAATAAATGAAAATATAAAAAAAAAAAAAAAAAAAAAAAAAAAGTTGTAATCCTCATCTTTCAGGTCAAAGAAAGGGCTTCTTCAAAAAAGTTGCATGGGTTTTCCTAAAGTTACACACTAAGTAGCTGAACCAGGATTCAAACCGAATGGCCTTTTAATGTTAGTCCTTACATTATGAAACATTCCCTCCCATAGCATGTGGCTCTGATGGCTTTTGCTTGTGCAGGCCCAAGACGCTGTGTCAATCCTTGACATTGGGAATAATTTAGAAATGGAGGCTCTCTAGAATTACTGCATTTTTCCTATTTTGCTTATAGGAAGAGTAAGTCTGTGTAGTAAAAGAAGTTGCTAGGTGACCATGACAAAGCTAATTTCAAATGTCAAAACCCTGCCCATAATTACTGTTCTCACTGTCTTTGGGTCATGAGGGAGGGAGAGGAAGAGCAAAAGTTGAGAAAGTGTTTGTTAGTGGGAGAAAGAGAATATTGTATTGATGGTAAAATGGCTTACAAACTTCGAGGAGTTTTATTAGTTTAAAATTGGGTGTGGTGGGTACCTTAAAAGCCAGCCCGGAAATTTTCTCCCTAACTTTTTCATTTTGATGATTTCAAACCTATAGAAAACTTGAAAAGATGTGCAATATACATAGGTAAACCTTTTGCCTGGATGCACTAGTTTTTAACCTTTTGCTACACATTTAAAATTATTGAACCTTCTGAAAGTGCGTTGCAGCCATCAAGATGGCCTCCCCCACCATGTGTCAATATATATTGCCTAAGGATAAGGACATTTGGCTTCTCACCTATGATAAATTAATATAAGCACAATACTGATAGAATATGATATGTAGTCCATATTGAAAGTTTCCCATTTGTCCCAAAAGGGTTCTTTTGGTTGTTTATCTTTTATTTATTTTTTTGCGTTTATTTATTTATTTTGAGAGATGGGGAGAGAGAATTCCAAGCAAGTCCCACACTGTCATCATGGAGCACAACGTGGGTCTCCAACCCAGGAACCCTGAGATATGACCCAAGCCAAAGTCAAGAGTTGGATGCTTAACGGACTGAGCTACCTAGGCGCCCCTAGTTGTTTTATCTTTAATTTTGCGATCCCAGATTCAGTCAGGAATTGCATGTTGTATTTGGCTGTCGTATTTGTTTACTCTTAAATCTGAAACTTCTTTTGTGTTTGTTTTTCATGGCATTTACATTTTGAATAACACATACCAATTGTCTTGTAGAATGTTCCGCGATTTAAGTTAGAGTACTTGTTTTCTCATGATTGGATTGAGATGGAGTATTTTTTGGAAGGATATTTTTTATAGGCTTTATTGTTGTTTTTCAAATGTAGGAGATAAATGAATCTATAACTACGGATTCCTGTTTTTCCCCAAACCTCCACCTAGTAATTCCAGTCAGAGCTGGAATTACTAACAGATGTTAAAATTTTAGCATTTATTAATGAGTCTTAGGTGAATGTTTTCATACATTGGTGATTGTGGCTTCATATTTTTAACTTAATGTCTTTTCTCACCCATAGGAAAGATTCCTAGGCTTGGACCTAAAGCTGCTTTCTTGAACAGGAAAGTCATTAAGCCTGGCTTTACATCATTGAGTGGGAAGAACAGCAGCCCATCTAATACATTCTAGTATGCAATAGACTGCAGCCTGTCGGGTACTCTTGGCAATAGACTCTAAAGCTAAAGGGAGGGGGATAAACACATTTATACAGGAGATCATCAACATGCCAATCCAGTGAAACTGAAAGCTGGTTAGTTTTCAAAGTCTGTGGGAGGATATCCACTGCTCACTGGATCCTGAGTGCTTTACTAAAGGACTTATAACCTTACCAACCACCTTTGTTCACAGCTCAATGGAGTTTGTGACAGCCCTAGAAGACCTCCAAACAGGGGCTAGCTGTCCCGTCTGTCTGGACTACTTGAAAGACCCAGTGACCATCAACTGTGGGCATAACTTCTGTCTCTCTTGCATCAGTATCTCCTGGAAGGATCTAAATGATACTTTCCCCTGCCCCTTTTGCCGTCATTGCTTGCCAGAAAGGAAGTTCACAAGCAATCCCCAGCTGGGCAATTTGATTGAAATTGCTAAGCTACTACAGGTAAGAAGAAGCAAGAGGAAGAGGAAAGAAGAGAAGCTTATATGTGAAAAGCATAATCAGGTTTTGACCTTTTTCTGTCAGAAGGACCTAGAAGTTTTATGTCCACAGTGTAGTTTCTCCACTGATCACCGGAATCACTACATTTGGCCCATAGAGAAGGCTGCTCCTCATCATAGGAAAAGATTAGAGAATTGCATTGAACCATGGAAGGAGAGAATTGAACAAGTGGAAAAGGTGATAGTGATGCAAACCAGAAAATCATTGGAACTGAAGAAGAAGGTAGAATATAGGAGGGAAGAAATAAAGTCTGAATTTGAGCAACTTTTGTTGTTTCTCAAAAATGAGCAAGAGACCGTTCTTCGGCAATTACAAGATGACGAAGTGGACATTTTAACGAAACTAAATGAAAACCTGACAACATTTTCAAATCATCTTTCCACATTAAAATATCTACTAAAGGAGGTTGAGGGCAAATACATGAAGTCAGGGCTGGAATTACTAACAGATGTTAAAAGTATCTACCATAGATATAAAACCTTAAAGTCCCCTGAACCTTTTTCATTCCAATTAAAGGAATATGGTTACCATCTTCCTCCACAATATTCTGGCCTAAATAAAATTATCAAGCGATTTCAAGTAGATCTAATTCTAGATCCCGAAACAGCACATCGTAAGCTTATTATCTCGGAAGATAGAAAAACTGTGCAATATGGAAATAAGATGCATAGCTTACCTCATAACCCAAGGAGGTTTTATCTCTGCCCGGCTGTTCTGGGTTCTGGGGGCTACAATTCTGGCAGGCAGTATTGGGAGGTGGATGTGAAAGACAAGCCTGAATGGATTGTTGGTGTCTGCAGAGACTCTCTTCCCAGAAGGAGAAAGAATCAGAATCAACCAATTTTAGTGCAGGATGGGTTATGGGGTATTGGGCGATGTAGTCAGAGTAATTATATTGCGTTGGGTCCTAAAAAAATTAATCTGCTGCCAAAAGTAATACCCAGAAAGATTGGCATTTTTTTAGACTGTGAATTGTGTGAGATTTCTTTTTACAACTTAAGTGATAGATCTCTTCTCTATATTTTTAACTATTATTGTACAGAAACACTCTGGCCTTATTTCTACACTGGAACTGACTCAAAACCTCTTAAAATCTGTACAGTAACAGATTCTGAATGATGAACTATTGTAAAATTCTTAATTGTTTTTTTTTTCTATTGAGGCAGTGCACAGAACTAAGCCAATTAATCTAGTCTCAACAATTCTGTTGTTTTTTGTTGTTGGTTTTTTGTTTGGTTTGTTTTGTTGCAGTTTTAGTTTTTCCTTTAAACAACCAGAATGGTTTTTATCTCTGTTTCAGCAGCTTCTAGAAAATATAGTTATAGGGGCACCTGGCTGGCTCAGTGTGTAGAACATGGCAACTCTTGATCCCAGGATCAAGTCTGAGCCCCACGTTAGGGGTAGAGTTTACTTTTTTTAAATATGGTTATGAGACACCTGGGTGGCTCATTCAGTTGGGCATCTGACTCTTGATTTTGGCTCAGGTCATGATTTCGCAGTTTGTGGAATCGAGCCCCACATTGGGCTCTGAGCCGACAGCATGGAGCCTGCTTGGGATTCTCTCCCTCTCTGTCTCGATAAACAAACAAACAAACAGGGAAAAGTCTGGTTATGCCTACTTGACAGATAAATTGTGAGATCAAATTGGAGAATGGTTTGGAAATTCTAATAAAATACCTATAAAATATGTTACTTTAGAAGTCTAGTAATTGTCATTAAAAGTCCAATAAATTTTTTTTGTGTTGCCTACATGTTTTGCCATAAAAAAATACATAAGCCTTTATGAAAAGCATCCATTACCATGCCAGGACCATGTGCTCTATAAAGGTAGCCACTTTGAACTTTCATCTGTTTACCTCAGTATTTCCTTGTAACATGTTTTGGTTTGTGTGTGTGTGTGTGTGTGTGTTAGTCTTGACTTAGTACTATGGAAAATGAGGTGATGCCCCCACCATATACATACCTCATATACTTATTAAATTACATATACACACAATAAATCATTTCCCTCTGTTTCCATTTGGACAATGTACCCTGTAGTTCTGTTCAACTACCATCCTTCATTTTGGAAAATGACCTCTCTTCTCAGAATCCCTTTTATTTAGTTCTGTTTTCTTTCTTAGGCTTTTTCTAGTCTGGAGATTACACCTTTAAGTAGATAATATATGTAAAATTTGGAGCTTGTATCAACAACAGCAAAAAATACTGCTGAGCCTTTGGATTTGTGTTGAATCTAGATCAAGTTGGATAAAATCCACATCTTCACAATATTGAGGCTTCTGATCCATGAACTAATTTATTTGGCTCTTTTACTTCTCTCTGCAACGTTTGTAGTTTTAAGCATATATGATTTAAAAAAAAATTTTTTTTTACATTGATTAATTTTTGAGAGATGGAGAGAGACAGAGCACTAGTCGGGGAGGGATAGAGAGAGGGAGACACAGAATCCCAAAGCAGGCTCCAGGCTCTGAGTTGTCAGCACAGAGCCTGATGTGGGGCTCAAACTCAAACCGTGAGATCCTGACCAGAGCTGAAGTCAGACGCTTAACTGACTGAGCCACCCAGTCGCCCCATACCGTATATGACTTTTAACATCTTTTTGTCAGATTTATCCCTAAATAGAGTCCATTGGGTTTTCTACAAAGATGATTTTGTCATCTTCAAAGAAACATTTTTATTTCTTCCTTGACAGTCTAGGTCCTTTTCCTTTTTCTTGCCTGATTGCACTAAGACCTCAAGCAGAATGGTAATTCTTAACATTTCATGATTGGTATTACCCATCATTTTACTGCTCATATTTCCTCACTTGATTTTTATACTTTTTTTTAACCTAACTTTGATACTTCCTAGTATTTACATAAAATAATTTCAATTCAGTATTAAATAGTAAAAATACTGTCAATTCAGTATTATCTAATCATTTACCCACTGATAGATGTTTACTTAGGTCATATCTTTTGAAATAATTTAGTTTATGTAGATACTTTTAACAAAATAGACGATACACCATAATGGAAACTAAAACACTCATGTATCCATGACCCAATTTAATAGAACATTAGCATCACCTATGAGGTTCCCCTTGTGCCCCTTCTCAACCCCAGCCTCTTCACTTCCTGGTCCTATCTAGTTCCTTCCACTATTCTTAGTTTGATATTCCATTGTTTTCTGGACTTTTTCCTGTGTATGTATCTCTAAACAAAATGTTTAGTTCCACATGTTTTTTCAATTAACATAGTTAATTATAATATAGTTAACATACAGTGTTAGGTTTTAGGTGATTCAGTAATTCCATACATTACTCAGTGCCCATCACGATAGGTGTATTCTTTAGTCTTTAGTTCCAAATGTTTTTGAATTTTTCATAAAGTTTATGATGCATCATGTTGAATTTCTTTAAAAAAAAATTTTTTTTTTAACGTTTATTACTGAGAGACAGAGCATGAGCACGGGAGGGGCAGAGAGAGGGGGAGACACAGAATCCAAAGCAGGCCCCAGGCTCTGAGCTGTCAGCACAGAGCCTGACGCGGGGCTCGAACACATAAACCGTGAGATCATGACCTGAGCTGAAATTGGACGCTTAACTGACTGAGCCACCCAGGCCCCCTGATCATGTTGAATTTTTTTCATTCAACATTATGTTCTTGAGATTCACATGTTTTGCTTAAAGTTGAACTTCATTCTACTTCTGATGGACATTCAGTTTGAAACTTTCACAAACAGCTGCTATGGAAAATAATTTGACATTATCCAATAAAGATGAAGGTTTAGCAAGTCCCTCCCCGGAGAAACCAGATGCATAATTTCCAAAGTGCTGTGCCGATTTATACTCACACTACAGTGTATAAATGTTTTCATTGCTCTGCTTCAACAGTACTACATTTATTTTCACTAATTGTAAATGTTAAATATCTCCAGTTTTAATTCCCATGATCTCTAATAATAGACCACATTTTTATAGCTTAATAATCACTTCTGTTTATCCTATAAAATACCTGGTTACCCCTCCACTCCCATTTTTCTATTAGTCTGTCTCATTGATTTATAAGAGCTCTTTATATTTTCTGGGTTTTAATCCTGTAGCATTTATGTTCACTGTATGTTCTTCAAAGTTTATCTCACTCTTACTGTGGTGTCTTGAACAGAAGGTAAGTTTGATATATTTGATTTTATCATTCTTTCCTTTTGAGGTTTGGATTCTTTAAGAAATCCTCTATTCCAGGAGGCAAACCAGAAGAGGCTCTTAAGTACAAACTTGCTGGAAGGGTGGGGGGATGGACTAAATGAGTGATGGGCATTAAGGAGGGTCCTTGTTGGGATGAGCACTGGGTGTCCTATGTAAGAGAGGAATCACTGGGTTCTACTCCTGAAGCCAACACTACACTGTATCTTAAGTAACTTGAATATAAATAAAAAAATTTAAAAAATGTTTCTACTCCAGAAACATTACAGTATTCTGTGTGCTTTTAATCATCTACTTAGAAGTTGATTCTGTGTTTGGGAATAGGATGGGGCTTGCCTATATATTTAGTTGTACATACTGTATGAATGATCAATACATTCATTCATAATGTATGAATGACCAATGGACACACACCATTTATTGAGAGGTCTGTCATTTACCCAGCTGATTTGCAATGCCACCTGTATCTGACATCTAATATGATCTACTGGTCTATTGGTCTGTCCTTGGATCAATACCATACGTCTTACAGCTCTCTCATTCTTGATATCTGGTGACAATTTTCATCATCTGTTCAGGCTTACCTTGACAACTCATGGCCTCTTTCATATAAATTTTAGAGTCAGCTTGCCAAATTAAACATTGTAACTTGGAGATTTTATTTGAAATTGCATTGGCACTAAACATCAAGTTGGAGAGAATTGACACCTATATTGAGTTGCCCAATCCATGTATGCCTTTACATCAATTTAACTCTTCTTTAAAAGCCATACAATACCCACCAGTGGGGTGCCTTGGGTAAAACTAAACATTCTAACTCACATGACTTCCATAGGGCACACTTGACATCAAGATTACTCAGAAGAATAATGAATGTTAATAAGCAGGTTTGCAGCAACTAGCTTCATTTATTTCCATGGGAGCCCTCACTGTGGTCAACATAGCTGCCTCAGGGCACTTTTGGGTTCCCTGTGACATTGTTCAGGTGGGAGTAAAGACATTGGGAAAATGAGGGGCCTGCACTGGTTTAAAAGCTTCATGTTCCAGGAGGCCATTACATTTTGTAAGTTACCGGACAAGTGGGATTCATGGACTGGAAGGGGCCTTCCGAAATATCACTGAAGAGTTGATAAGTCTCTGGAGGAAGCACATGTACAAGATACAGCAAAAGGGTTTTGAGGTTGTTGGAACTTGATAGGTTTGGGAACCAGTTTCCTTACCTTTAAAACTGAAAAATAATCTACCTTATAGGATTGATTAAAGACAATGCTCCTAGCTGCCAGCCTCAATAATACCAAGACTACAGGCTTAGTCAGCCCTTGCTCATATGAATTAAACTCAATGCAGCTAGGCATTTTGTATGTTAACGATAGCTCATGTAGGGGCGCCTGGGTGGCTCAGTTGGTTAAGTATCTGACTCGATTTTGGCTCAGGTGATGATCTCACGGTTTGTACGTCTGAGCCCCATGTCAGGCTTCATGCTGACAGCACAGAACTTGCTGGGATTCTCTCTCTCCCTCTCTGCCCCTCCCCTGCTCACTCTCTCTCAAAATAAATAAATAAATAAAAAGAATAGCTCATTTGATTTCTAGGGAGGGAGTTTTAACTCAGACATTTTTAAGTATAATTTTTGTGGGTTTTTTTTTTTTTTTTGGTTTATTTTGAGAGAAAGAGAGAGTGTGTGCAAACAAAGAAGGGACAGACAGAGAGGGAGAGGGAGGGAGAGAGAGAGAGAGAGAGAGAGTCCCAAGCAAGCTCCGTGCTGTCAGCACAGAGCCCAATGCAGGGCTCAGTCTCAGTAACTGTGACATTATGACCTGAGCTGAAATCAAAAGTTGGGTGCTTAATCTAGTTTTAATGTTTCAGTTATTCATTGTTTACAAGATTGCTTTACAACCATTGTTGCCAGCTTCTTAGGGGGCAACCACTCTCAACTCTTGTTCTTTGGGTGCTTATACTTACTAAATAACAAGCTGATAGTAATTCTTATGGATTTTTCCATTTTTGGTAGTTTCATTTAACTTCCTACTTTGGAAGATGAGAATGTACGGCGGTTTTCATTCTATGGTCTTCTCCTAATAGAATTCTTCATTTCGTATAGACTATTTTCTGATGTTTATGGTATTTTGGCTATGTCAATACCATTCACCTCTGAGCCATGTATTATGCAATGATCGCATTTTGTTTTTCCACAACTTTGTTTTTCTGTAGTTAATAGTTGTTTTATATTTCTCATTTCCTTTGTTTCCCATGTCCTTATCCTTAGTTCATCCCCCAACTGCCCCTGCAGTTGTCTAAATTTCCCAATGTAAACATATTTAGCTTTCTATCACTTTGATCTTGCCAACTATTCTCAAGGAGCCCTGTAACCTGCTCCAATGCAGGCAGGTTCACGAAGCCAGCTGCTCATATAGCATCTTGGGGATGCCCTCGGGATTTCTTGAGTTGCTTTTTCTGTTTCCATAGGATTTTCCATGAGGAGCTTGGTTTCTTGTTTCATTGGAGAGGTCCTTCAATAGCTTCCTAATAGTGGTGCTTCGGAAATATGTTTTTTGAGACTTTCAAGTCTGAAAGTATCTATAGTGTATCCTGATATTCAACCAAAAGTTTCTCAGTTTCTAATTTTGAAATAATCTACCATTACATACTTTTAGCATTTTTTGTTGTGAAATATATTGTTATGATGTATGAAATGTGTTTTAAAATATACCGGCAGGAACAGTGTTTCTGTATAAGCATGATTTTTAATCAATACTGTATACAGAATTCGCCAGTTTCCCTAATCAAGAATTCACATCTAGGGATGGTCGGCTGGCAATCTAATGGGAAACTCAAACTCCAAATGCTACAACATTGCTTCAGTTATCTTTTTTTTTTTTTAACTATTTTTTAATTTTATTTTTTGAGAGACAGAGAGAGATAGAGCTCAAGTAGGGGAGGAGCAAAGAGAGGAGGGAGACACAGAATCCAAAGCAGGCTCCAGGCTCTGAACTGTCAGCACAGAGCCCGATGCGTGGCTCGAACCCACGAACACAAGATCATGACCTGAGCCAAAGTTGGACACTCAACCGAGTCACCCAGGCACCCCAGCTTCAATTATCTTAATGTCCCTTAAGTTCTGAGGCTGTACTTAAACGAATGGATTATAATGGACATAAAGGATGGAGTGATATTGGTGAAATTAGTGGTTTTGAACATATATGTGTATATATATGAATTGACTGAAATAGTTGAGTCACTCACTCCACACTGTTGCATTTATAGGACACTAAGGTCTAGGAAACCCTGTAGCCTCTACCTGATAAAAACAAGCCTTGTCCTCACAATAAGTATAATGTTAGATGAATTCTTGCCTTTATAGAATTGTGTTTGCTTCAAGTGAACCTTTGGTGCAAGATCAGAACACTTAAGCAGATGGAATGCTGGGAATGCTGAGTTTACCAGCAAGGCCATATGAACGCCCAGTGTGTACCTGCTAAGTAAATAACTATTTCAAAAAGTGTCTACAGGTGGGACAAAATTTTGATTGATACTTGCTTTTATTACTATTAGCCTTTACACACCCAGCACTATTGACAGTTATACTGTTATCTCTTGAGAAGAGTAATAATTGTGCAAAACCAAACTGGCTTAGCTCCTTTCATAACATGTGTGGTGGATAATAAATCTGTGTAAATAATGTAGATGTATTCCTTTATATGTTTAAAGGAAAAGAGTAATATACTCAAGTATCTACCATTCAATTTAAAAAATATACCTGTAACTTAAAAGCCCCTCCTCAATTGCATTCTATCTCCTCCCGGGAACCAAGGCTAATCACTACACTGAATTTTGTATCGAAGCACTTGTTTGCTTTTCTTTGTAGTTTTTATCTTACATATCTGTAATAAATTGTTTAATTTTGTCTGATTTGAGCTTTATAAATAGAACATACAGTAGAGATTTCTATATGACTTGCTATTTTCTCTGAACATTGTTAAGATTCATCCATACTAGGACGCTTGGCTGGCTTAGTCAGTAGAGAGTGCCACTCTTTATCTTGGGGTTGTAAGTTCGAGTATCACCTTTGGTATAGAGATATCTTAAAAATACATACTGATACATGCAACTTTGTCTTTTTTTTTTTTTTTTTTTTTTTTTAGAGAGAGAGTATGCAAGCAGGGGAGAGGGGCAAAGGGAGACAGAGAAAGAATCTCAAGCAGGCTTCACCCTCACCACGGAGCCCAAAGAAGGCTCAATCACACAACCCTGGGATCATGACCTTAGCTGAAATCGAGTGGGTGACTCAACCAATTGAGCCACCCAGGCTCCCCTGTTGCTTTTTCTTCATTGCTGCATGGTATTTATTGTATGATTGTAACACAATTTGTCCATTCTGTAATTTCTACAGTTAATAAGATCTATATGACATTTTCCTTTACCAGAAAGGAAGTATTTTTCTTTCTTTTTTGAAATGGGTGTATTTTATTTTATTTATTTTATTTTTGAGAGAGAGTGAGTGCATGTGCACATGTTGGGGAGGGGCAGAGGAAGAGGGAGAGAATCTTAATGAGGCTCCACACTCGACTCGGGAGTTTGATCTCACCCCCAACCGTGCAATCATGACCTGAGCCAGTTCCCTTCAACCAACTGAGCCACCCAGGCACCCCAAGGAACATCTTTTTCTAATTGTCAACTACAACCAAGCTGATTAGCAAGGAATTTCTTAATTGAAAAAATAAGTAGTAATTGCTGTACAGGAAAACAAAACAGGGTACTGTGATAGACGGTGTTGGGGTGGGGATAGCAATTTTAAACAGGGTTGTTGAGAAGGCCCTATTGAGAGACTGGCCTGTGAGGCAAGCATTGAAGAAGTTGTGCAGAAATCTGCTACAGAATGTTTCAGGCAGAAGGAATAACAGGTGCAAAGTCATAAGGAAAGATGGGATCTAGTCTGTAGGAATAGCAAGGAGTTCAGTAAATAGTTGGGAGAGTAACAGGAAGTAACATCCCGAAGCAGCAGGGGCACAAATAGTATGCTGTCTGGGATATGATTCTAAGGGCCACTGAACGAGAAGGGAAGTCATTGAGCAGAAAAGTGGCACATTCATATTTCAGAAGGATCACTCTGGGGCATCTGGGTGGCTCAGTCTGTTAAGGGTCCGACTCTTGGTTTCAGCTCAGGTCATGGTCTCCAGTTTGTGGGTTCGAGCCCCGCACCAGGTTCAGCACTCTTGGTGTGAAGTCTGCTTGGGATTCCCTCTCTCCCTCTCTCTCTCTGCCTCTCCCACAATCACTCTCTCTTTGTCAAAATAAATAAATTAATTAAAAAAAATAAAGAAATAAATAAAAGGATCACTCTGGCTGCTGTGTTGAGGATAGACTGAGGGAGCAAGGTTAGAATCAAGACAACAGATTAGGAGGATGCTGGAATGCAGAAGAGAGATAACGGTGCTTGAACCAGGAAGGTAGTGATGGAGGTGGTAAGAAGTGGTCATATATTAGGTTTGTCATAGAGGTTCTTCTTTGTGAGTAAAACATTGCTATCTCATTCCGAGCAGAAAAGACGAAAAAGCAAAACTGCTTTGCAGTTCAGTGCTTTTCTTTTCAGTGGTACATCCCACAAGTGGTAGCTTCTGAGATACAGTGAAGCCTTTTCCCATTAACAACAATTGCAGCGGGCCATCAGGGGAATCCTTCAGCCTAAAGCCAGTCACAGCTGAGCCATTCCCCCTTGTCTCTATAGCCAAGCTCGGTGGCTTCCTTAGCCAAGAAAACCAGCCACAGTTCAAAGACATAACATCACTTCTGTGAGAAAATACTTTTCTGATTGAAAAATTAGTAGTGTGCTTCCAGGATCCCTGCCCTGCCCTGCACCTGTCAGTTTCGGGTTACTTAACATTCCTCCACCCAGGTTGTGCCCCCCAAATCATCTCTATAATATTCTTTTCCTCGTGTCCCCTACATCATCAGGCTTATTCCCAATTGTCCCCTTTTTAAACCTTCCCCATCACCCAAAGAAAGGCAGTGGGCTAGTGGAAAGACCACGCATTCGAAATCCCAAACTAAATTGGTCTGTTTGTGCCAGGTAGCGCTCAGTGCCTTTCGATTTTATCTTTTCAAAAAATCAGCTTTGGGTTTGTTGATTTTCTCCATTATTCCTAATTTTCACTTTCATTGACTCCTTTCAGCTTTATTGATCTATTATTAAAAATAATAGGGGTGCCTGGGTGGCTCAGTCGGATGAGCATCCGACTTCGGCTCAGGTCATGATCTTGGGGTTCGTGAGTTCGAGCCCCGCATCGGGCTCTGTGCAGACATCTGGGAGCCTGGAGCCTGCTTCCGATTCTGTGTCTCCCTCTCTCTCTGCCCCTCCCCTGCTCATGCTCTGTCTCTCTCACTCTCAAAACTGAATAAATGTTAAAAAAAAAATTGTTTTAAATAATAATTGTTATTATTCTGCTTGCTTTTGGTTTAGTTTGCTCTTTTATCTCTACCTTCTTAGGGCAAAGCTTGGGTTACTGGTTTTAGACCATTTTTTTCTAATATATACACTTAATATTGTAAATTTCCCTAAAATATTGCTTCAGCCACATACCACAAACATTAATACATTGTAATTTCATTTTCATTTACTTCAAAGTATTTTTTAAATTTCCATGAGATTTACTCTTTGACCCATGGATTATTTACAAGTATATTATTTAAATTTTGAAACGTGGGACTTCTCCAGTTACCTTTCTGTTATTGACTTCTATGTTTATTTTGTATGGTCCAAGAAAGAATGTAATTTGTGTGATTTCTACTCTTTAAAGTTGTTAAGGATTGTTATATTGCCCATGTTAGGGTTTAGCCTGGTAAATATTTCATTGACACTGTGTATCATACTTTCTGTGGGCTTAAATGAGAATTAAAAACAATTTTTTTAAGTTTTATTTTTTTAAGTAATCTCTACACACAACGTGGAGCTTGAACTCACAACCTCAATATTAAGAGTTACATGTTCTTCTGACCTTGCCAGCCAGGTACTCAAGCTGAGCATTTTTTTTATGATTCCATTTTATCTCCTCTATTAACTTATTATTATTCTATACCTTGAAAAAAACATTTTAGTGGTTCTCCTGTGGCTTACAGTATACATTTTTATTTTTATTATTTTATTATTTTTATTTTTATTAAAAAATTTTTTTAATGTTTATTCTTTTTTTCCCCCCTTTGTGTCTTTCTTTTTTTTTTTTAATTTTTTAACGTTTTATTTATTTTTGAGACACAGAGAGACAGAGCATGAACGGGGAAGGGGCAGAGAGAGAGGGAGACAGAATCTGAAGCAGCCTCCAGGCTCTGAGCCATCAGCCCAGAGCCGGACGCGGGGCCTGAACTCACGGACCGCGAGATCGTGACCTGAGCTGAAGTCGGACGCTTAACCCACTGAGCCACCCAGGCGCCCCTGTTTATTCATTTTTTGAGAGAGAGGGAGACAGAGCATGAGCAGGGGAGAGGCAATAATAGAATCTGAAGCAGGCTGAGGCTCCAAGCTGTCCAAGCCCGATGCGGGGCTTGAACTCACGAACCATGAGATCATGATCTGAGCCAAAGTGGGACACTTAACCGATTGAGCCACCAAGGCGCCCCTACTTATTTATTTTTAAATGTATATTTTTATTTTTGGGGGGAGGGGAGGGACAGAGAGAGAGGGATCATCTGAGCATTGATCTTGTAACCTGCACTGTGGTCTCAGACTGCAGCTTATCAGTCTGTTTAACAGGTTACTTTTCCTCCTCTCAGTCCTCTCAGAAGTGCGTGATTCCCAAGTTTTTTACCCTGGCTCTTTTGTCAGTTGACTCTTTTCTGGTTCTTCATTTCAAGGCCTCCAGGCAGCTCAGGGTCCACTAGACAGTTACATCCTCTATCATACTGCATTGATATTCAAGACAGCAGCATGGAGTTGGGAATAGATCCAGGATTTCCTATGTGCTTAATAGCAAAATGTTTTGGTTTTTAATAAACAAAAAGCTCTTGATATGTTCTACCCACTGCTCCTGGTGACTTTATGCACACAAAGGCTGAAAACTGTCAGATATGCATTTCTAATCCTGATGTTATAAATCCCAACTAGGCATCTCATTTTTAGTAACCCATACATGAGACTTTTCATGAACTCTCACAACATTTGAGGCCCTAAATGCAAAGGTCCCATCTCAAGCTGCCACTATCAGAGAACTAACAAGTCTAGAGACTGGAAGCAATATAAAGTATATGTTTTGCAGATTTCCTCAGTGTGGATGGCTGTCTATTCAAGGAATAAGATAAAGGTTTTCCTTTAAGCAGCAAAACTAAAAGCAGCAATTTTCCAATGAACATCAAATAGATTTATTTGTTGTCTGCTTTTTTAAAGTGAAAAATATAGATGAATTTAGTAAAAACAATTACTTGTTAAATAGAATATGCCAAAAAACAAATTGCTCTCAGGGCATCTGGGCGGTTCGGTCAGTTAAGCATCTGACTCTTGATCTCAGCTCAGGTCTTGATCTCAGTGTTGTGAGTTCAAGCCCTGCACTGGTCTCCGTGCTGGGCATGAAGCCTACCTTAAAAAAAATAAAATAAGAGGTGCCTGGGCTCAGTCAGTTGAGTATCCAACTCTTGATTTCAGCTCAGGTCATGATCCAGGGTCATGGGATCGAGCCCTATGTCATGCTCTGTGCTGAGCATGGAGCCTGCTTAAGATTCTCTCTCTTTCTCTCTCCCTCTGACCTTGTCCCCACTTGCACGCATTCTCTCTTCTAAAATAAAAAAAAATAAAATAAAACACTAAAAAGCAAAATTGTTCTCTTATCCCAGACCACCAGGGTTCCTAACACATCTCAAGTATTACCATTCTTAAGTTTCTCCTATATCTTTGCAGAAACATCGATTTATATACACATATGAAAGAGCAGAAAATCTTATTTATTTTTGCAATATGAATGTGCTATGTTCTGCACATCATTTATATCTAGAGACTTTTCATATCCACCTACATAGACTGGGTTACCTTTTTCTTTTTTTAAACATTTACTGCTTCTCCAATGCAAAGCCAAATGTGATAGATTATATTTATGATAGATTTTGAAGAACGAGTAGTGCACTCTTTTATTCGTATAAGAGGTTTTACTTAGAATTTCACAGGTTTTAGAATAGATACCCTCGCGTTCCCCAAGAGAAATGGGAATGATAAAATGTTATGGATTGCTGCGGTCAGAGTCAGGTGAGAAAATAAAGAACTGTGAGAGAATACGGTTTTATTGTTTCAGCCATCCTGTCTATAGTATTTTGTTACAGTAGCCCAAACAGACTAATACATAGATAATTATAGAAAAAGAAGGATGGAAACCGACTGCCTTGTGATAGTTGAAAAACATAAACAAACCATGCACTTACATGTACCTTCTTCATAGCATATGGCAACAGATTTAGAATGGGGAGGGCAGGGGGCATATGCCAGAGGGCCCAAGTCCAGCTCATCCTGTATCAAGACCTCAGTAGCTATGCTGGATGAGTGGGGTGCTGCACCCATGATTCAAGGCATATTGGGCAGGTGGGTATTGAAGGCTTAGGTTTAGGGCCTGTGAGAGCCTCTATTTCCAGGAGGTCTCAGCATGAAGCTTCCTTGACTCACAATGGGGTCATTTTTCAATAAACCCATCAAAAATGGAAAATATTGTAAGTAATACTACTGTAAAATAACCTACCAAATACCACAGCTTAGTCTATGTTAAATATGCTCAGAACACTTATATTAGCCTACAATTCCACAAAGTCATCTGTTTTCTAGATGACAAAATCATCTCTTTTATAGATTACAAAGCCTATTTTATAATAAAGTGTTGGATATCTCATTGCAGGGGCACCCTAGTGGCGCAGTCAGTTAAGCATCAGACTTCGGCTCAGGTCATGATCTCACGGCTCATGAGTTTGAGCCCTGAATTGGGTGAGCTCAAGCCCTGCTTCAGGTGATGAGCGCAAGCCCCTCTCTTTCTCTTACTCTCTGTCCCTGGTGGGATTCTCTCTCTCTGCCCCTCGCTCACTCATGCTCTCTATCTCACCAAATACAATTAAAAAAATGATAAAATAAAATAAATTTTTAAAAAAGTTCTTAAAAAAAAAGAATATCTCATTGAATACTGTACTGAAAGTGAAAACCAGAATTTTTTTTTAATGTTTATTTATTTTAAGAGAGCATGAGCGGGGCGCCTGGGTGGCACAGTCGGTTAAGCGTCCGACTTCAGCCAGGTCACGATCTCACGGTTCGTGAGTTCGAGCCCCGCGTCAGGCTCTGGGCTGATGGCTCGGAGCCTGGAGCCTGTTTCCGATTCTGTGTCTCCCTCTCTCTCTGCCCCTCCCCCGTTCATGCTCTGTCACTCTCTGTCCCAAAAATAAAATTAAAAACGTTGAAAAAAAAAAAAATTAAGAGAGCATGAGCAGAGGAGGAGCAGGGAGGGAGGTAGAGAGAGAATCCCAAGTAGGCTCCGCACTGTTGGCTTGATCCCATGAACAGTGAGATCATGACCAGAGCCAAAATCAGGAGTCAGACGCTTAACCAACTGAGCCACCCAGGCGCACCAAAAAACAGAATGGTTATAAATGTATTGCTTTCTTATCCTCATGGGCACGTGGCTGACTGGGAGCTGCAGCTTGTGGTTGCTGCCCAGCATCAGGAGAGAGTGTCAGACCACAAGTTGCTAGCCCAGGAAAAGATCAAAATTCAAAATTTAAACTACAGTTTCTATTGACTGTGTATCGCTTTCACACCATCATAAAGCTAGATCATCTGAATGCGCCTAACAATGGTTTACAGCATATAACTAAGCATCCTGCATCGAGAGCCCAGGGGCAACTTATGGCTGTCACACTGCTCCAGAGTCTCCAGGAAGAGTGAAAGGAGTTTCTGGGGGCACTAATGGGAATGCCTAATACATTCCTATGTAGACAGATTCTACAGCCTTCTTTGGAAGCAGCCTCCTTAAAGGTGGGCTGATTTGCAAGTAACAATAAAAATGGCCTTAAGCAAAATTTATAAATGAGGAATAAGTTGCCTCCAGAACCTAAAAAGGCCTAAAAGATGTTGGGCTTGTTTTCATGTGGTGCATTTTGAGAGGGTCAATAGCTACGTCTTGGCAACATCAGGGATAGAGGTGACCTCAGTTACAAGTAACTTTCAGGAGATTAACCAAGGTTGTAGTCCAACAGGTCTCAGGAGGAGTATGTCATAAGTGTAAATCATAACCTTAGAGAAAGTTGAATGTAGTAAAAATCTTGCCCTCAAAGTTGTATGTCAAGGCAAAGCTGTTGAGTAACCTAGAATTGCCGGATAGAGGTATATGAAATCCCTTTGGAGGTGAAAGTTATGGCTGGGAAGCTGTTGAAATAAACCCTGAACCTAATATATTGGCCAAATGTGTAACAGCCAGGTATTTACCAGTTGTCGATTGGATGGAATCAGCAATTATGACAACACTGGGTGGGACCACAGCATTAAGGTTGTAGTGAGATGCCATCCATTCTTTAAGTTAAGACAGGCAGTTTCCCCGTTAAACAGAGAAGCAGTAGGGATAACATCTACTCTACATAGATCTTCAATAATGTATTTCAGTTCTTGAATGCCCAGTTTTAACTAACATTTAGTCATATTGTCTATTTTAACTATGGGTGGGGGCATTTATTAGGGTCCATTCTATAAAGCCAATTTGTAAGTGCCAGTGATTTGACTTAATTTTAATTTATTACTCCCTGGATTATCTCATCTTTGCCTCCTCTTGGGCATTTTAGGAAAATGTGTGCTGTGACCACAGGGAATTTAGGCCAGGCAACTGTTCTGACAGCTAAGATGAGACATACCTCTTTGACGTCTATTTTATGTTCAGTAACATCACTAATGTTATAGGGGGTTCCATGTCTGAATTTAGTGGGATCCCACTAAATCAGCATCTAAGTTAAGGAAGCACAAAATAGAATCTCACCCTTTTATTCTTTTTCTTCTGTAGATTCTTGCAGTAACTAACTCTTGATTTGTCAGTTAGGTCAAATTATGAATGAACCTCCGTTCTAGTGTTTTGGTTCCTTTCCCTAAGTCCAGTTTTTCCTTCCTTCTTTCTTTTTGACTTAAACTCTAGAGCCTTTCCTTGGAAGAGACAACATTAAAGGTGGGCTGATCTGCAAGTAAAAGCATAAACGCTCAAAGTGCATGATTGCTTTGGCGGCAGCACCAAAGAAAAAGTGGAGAAAATTCCCTGAAGGTGTCGCTCAACATCTCCCTAAGTCTGCTCAGAACACCCAATGTTAACACCAAGTTGTATAGTCAGAGTAGACCCTCAACCGAAATTTTGTTCACTGTTGGGACTGATGATGCCACACACAGCAGAAAGATTTGAAGAAGTTTATTACTCATATAATTAGGTTTAGGGGAGAACAGCATGATGGTTACCCGAGTAGGTCCAATATGACTTGAGGGTGCAATGGAAGATTAGCTTAGGGGTTTCTTATGGTGGTTACTGGATGGCACTGATGTGAAGGTTCTGGCACTATGAGGGGCTTGCTTGGTTTGAACTTCCCACCTGCACCCAAGGATGGAGCACTTGGGCTTTCTCTTCAGCTTTCCCAGGTATAGGGAAAAGGGGGAGAGAGGAGTGAGTCCTAAAAGTCTGGATAGAGACACCATCTCTATCTTCCAAGGCTGTTCCCCATAAAAACATCCCTGAACGTATAATTTGGAGCAATCAGTTCCTAATTCCCATGCAGAAACAAGACAGACCCACTGAGTGTCATCTCCCTATAATTTTATCTTCTCTCCTGCCCGGAATATAAAAGGTACTTATGTATAGCACCACATAATAAATGTATACAAAATTTGGAATATATGTAAATATACATATACAAAAAATCTATTGGAGCTGTAAAATTACAATGTATACACTCTGATCTTAGAATTCCAGAAACAGTTAATCTCCACATCTGTTAGTTCCCACATCTCTGTTGCTATTGAAACAAAGTGGAAAAAAAAAAAAAAAAGAGAGAGAGAGAGAGAGAGAGAAAACAAAATTAAAAAATGTGTTGAAGTCATAAAAGTATTTAAAAAAAAACAAACCTTGGTACCAGATTTACTAATACTTGTCCAATATTCTAAGTACTGTCCATAAATTACAGAAAGAGAATGAAGCCCACTCTCAATTCATCCTTCAAGATCCCTTACTGCACAGATGGTAAGAGGTTTAGGGTCCCACCCCACACAGAAGTAAGGCTTTAGTACTTCAGAAAACGCATCGGTGAACGAATGGATGTGAGACCTGTCGTTCAAACTGTAAAAGGAAATCTCCCCCAACTCACAGTCCAGATAAACGCCCACCCCTCTGGGCTTTTCCTTCAACACAAGAGTGACAGGAACAGCCCCTTGTGCCACATAGGCACCATCCTGCAGCTGAACTGTCCAGCGTCTGTTCTGTCCTGACAGGGGCCGCCGTCCCTTCCAGGAGAGGGGGTCCTCACAGACCCCCACGGCCCACTCGCTCTTGTCACCCAGCTGCACCTCCCAGTAGTGTCGGCCCCCGTCGAAGCCCTCGGAACCCAGGACGACGGGATCCGTCAGAAGTCTCTTTGGATGCTGAGGGACGCTTGGCCTTTCCCTCACGAATGTCACAGACGTCCTATCCTCAGACACAAGCAGATGAGGATGTGCTGTTTCAGGATCCAGGGTAACTTCTCGTCGGAACCTCTCTATGATCTTCTGCAGAGCCAAGTACTGCGGGGGGAGACTGCAGCCTTCTCTCCTTAACTGGAAAGAGTAGAGAGCTGGGGGCTCCTGGTGCTCACACCGGCCACAGACACCCCCCAGGTCCGTCAGCAGTTTCACCTCTGACATCACACTCCTCTCGGCCACCTCCTTCAGGAGACCTCGGAGGGTGGAAACGTGGTCTGAAAACGCCGTTATGTTTGCACAGAGTTTCTGCTGAATGTCCTTCTCCTCTTCGGCCATCCTCGACAGAACTGCCTCTTGCTGCCGGTCCACACACCGGTTCAGGTGCTCAAACTCAGAGGCTAACTTCTGTCTCTGGCATTGCACCTGCTCTCCCAGCTCTAAGAGTCTCCTGTCTTGGGTGGCTACCAGCTGCCGCACGACTGCCAGCTGCCTCTTCAGGGGCTCCACGTAACTGCCGAGCCTTTGCCTGTGCTGGGAGGCGGCCTCCTCCGCGGGCCTCACCCGGTGGCCCTGGTGGTCAGGGGGCCGCACGCACGCGGGACACAACACCTGTAGGTCCTCCTCACAGAAGAGGGTCAGGACCCGGTTGTGCTTCTCACACAGATGCCTCTCATCCTGCCTCTCCCTCTTGCTCCTGCTGATGTGGAGGAGCTTGGCGACGTCGATCACCCTTCCCAGCTGGGCGTTGCTCCTCAAGTGCCTCTCTCGGCCTGGGTGGCGGCAGACGGGGCAAGGGAAGCTGTCGCTGAGATCAGCCCAGAATTGCCGGATGCAGCAGCGACAGAAGTTGTGCCCACATTCGGTGGTGACGGGGTCTCTCAGGTAGTCCAGACAGATGGGGCAGTTGGCTTGTGCCTGGAGTCCTGCCAGGGCTGACGACGCTGCCATTGGGCCGAGATAAACGTCTTTCTGGACCGACGTGGCTCTTCTGGAGGTGGTGCCCTGCAGGAGTCCTCCCGTGAGAGGCAGACACACCCTCAGATTTTACTGTCCTTTCCTGTCCTGGATGTCCTTTTGTCAAACGAGGGCAGCCTTGCTGTCCCAGGAGGCCACTGGCCTCAGGTGCAGTCGTAGATGCCCAGAGGAGCTCTGTTCACCACCTGCAGGTGATCACAGACGAGCTGGGCAGCCAGCTGTCCTCGGCAGCCCAGGGGATGTGAAGCCAAGGTCAGCAATTCTCTTGGGCAGAAGGCAGACACAACTTTAAAGTGCCGATTCGTGGGAGAGAGCCAAAGCATAAGAGACTCTTAAAAACTGAGAACAAACTGAGGGTTGATGGGGGGTGGGAGGAAGGGGAGGGTGATGGGTATTGAGGAGGGCACCTGTTGGGATGAGCACTGGGTGTTGTATGGAAACCAATTTGACAATAAATTTCATATATTGAAAAAAAAAAGTGCTGATTCATCCCTAGAGATGAGAAAACATTGTTTCATGTAACAAAAATTACCATTTGTTTGGTGGCCTTGCCCACTGCCACATTTGAGGCAGCCATCAATTCTTCTCTCCACCCCCAGGATTCCACCTACACCCACATCAACCACAGAGGGGCTGCATGGGACTGCAGAAAGTTAAAAGCTTTGAAAATTGAGCCCCCACCCAGGGTGGGATTTCCCCTTACTCATTATCTGGGGGATCTGGAGGAAGTACATAACATGCTCATCTCTAAGAGAATCAAGTAAATAAGGATAAATATCCCAATTTCAATCATTTCAATATCATCAAAGATACAATAAAGGAACCTGGTATATTTTGGTTTAAACCACAGATGTTTCTTAAACCACACCACTGAGCTCATAGTATGTCAAAACTTGCTTTTCACTTAAGCTTCTCAGTTGCAGGATACAACAAACTGTGTACATAAGTGGTTTGGACTGGATTAGATTTACTCTGAGGACCCTGCCAAGTCAGAAAGCTGTGATTTTGACAAAATGCACAGAATGAAATTGGAGATCAGGAAATCAATGTGAGAAAATAGTAAGAAACACACACATGTATACACAACGACCCTCCAAAGTCACTGATGAACTACCAACTAGTGATGATTGGTAGGAACAAGATCCCCAGAAGAGGGCATGGATTTTTCCCTTAGATGCAGTTACTGATTCTGGAATACAGGTTATGCTTCAGACTGTGTCTCCCTCTCTCTCTGCCCCTCCCCTACTCTCTCTCTCTGTCAAAATAAATAAGTAAATAAATAAATTAACATTGAAATGCAGGCTAATAGGCTGAAGCCAACTCCCAGGATTGCGGGGAAAATGTGGAGTTAAGGACACCCCATAGAGGATGCATCCTGGGAAATACTCTAAACTTTAAATTGGTATCAGTGAAGTGTTATATACTAAAACAGTCATGAATGGCATACCCCTTAAAACGTCCATTGATTTAATCACCTCTAGTGCTGATAGGTTAAAGACAATCTTTGCTTGATCGCCAGGGACCCCAAAATGAATTTCAAAGTGTTAAGATATACAGTCTTGGTGATGTGTGCTATTATAAAAACATTCATACACAAATTATGAGCCTGTAAGTTGGTACAACCACTTTAGAAAACTTTTGCAGGGACACCTGGGTGGTGCAGTTGGTTGAGCATCTGACTTTGGTTCAGGTCCTGATCTCACAGTTCATGAGTTTGAGTCCCACATTGGGCTCGGTGCCGACAGCTCAGAGCCTGGAGCCTGCTTTGGATTCTATGTCTCTCTGTCCTTCCTCTGCTCACACTCTCTGTCTCTCTCTCTCTCTCAAAATAAATAAACATTAAAAAAAAAAAAAGGGTGCCCAATGGTAATTAATAATACTCTGATCTTTCCATACTTAGGACCCTATCATCAAAGAACATGCCTTCTGTTGTCACCACTAACCGTCTACACCAAAGCTACACCTCATCCTTCTGGATATGTCCACACTCATGTCTAACTGCTGAGTCCATCAGCACCCACTAGACCCTCCACCCATCTGGTCTTCACGCACACGGATCTAATCAAGACCTTTTCCCACAGGACTGCTGCTCCCACCTGGAGGGCCACATTCCTCCCTCAGCTCCAGCTTCTCCTAGCACCAAACTTCCTGTAGCTGTCACCTGCCCTCCCTTTTCTAGCAGGTTGAATTCCTTGTGGCCCCAGCACCTTTGCACACACAGATCCCTTAGTTGTCGGCTGTGCTGCCACCAGCTCTCCATTCATTGGTCACTTCCTCTTGTGATCCAACCTTCCTGACTTGTTCATGGGTCATCTCTCCTAAGACAATGTCACAGAACAGTAAAGACAGCATCATGAATTTACCCTTTAACTATGTGACTTGTAAATTTAAGCAGATTCTGGAGATCTGCATTCCCCACAGAACCATAACCTCCATGCTATCCCCACCACGACTGTATCTCCAAGTATCTCCTCAGTTCTTGGTTAAAGCTGTTGCGAGGCGCCTGGGTGGCGCAGTCGGTTAAGCGTCCGACTTCAGCCAGGTCACGATCTCGCGGTCCGTGAGTTCGAGCCCCGCGTCGGGCTCTGGGCTGATGGCTCAGAGCCTGGAGCCTGTTTCTGATTCTGTGTCTCCCTCTCTCTCTGCCCCTCCCCCGTTCATGCTCTCTCTCTGTCCCAAAAATAAATAAACGTTGAAAAAAAAAATTAAAAAAAAAAAAAAAAGCTGTTGAATGACTAAAATTGGCCATGCTTCCAGGTCTCCCTTAAAAACTGAATGACTTTGAAGTGGAAGAGTACTTATACTCTGGATATGAGGGTGATCTGGCTGCAACATCCATCACCCCATTGATCGCCGGGGTTGGTTGGCTGATCGGGGTGGCTAGGTGGGGGTCCCCTTCCTACTTCACCACTCCATGAGTGTCCCTCCTGAAGTTGCCCTCTCGGTCTAAGAGGATAACCTTCCCCAATAGAGGAGGACCGTTCTCCAGTCAAGGGTATACCAGTAGCTGCACTCCCCTGCTAGAACCTCCAAACAGGCACCCAAGAGTGATTATACTCTCTGAGCATCTGTAAGCAAGCAAATGGTTAGATTGAGGAAGATCAAGTTTATACAAGACCTGAATACCAGGGATCCTGGCCCCATAGCTCTCATCCCTCCACTCCCCACCTACACACAAACCACCCCTCACTGAGATCCTGGAAGGGATTCCACACGCGACTTCAGACCAGCACCTCTGGGAACTTTGTACACACAGATATTAGTCTCTTTTTTGACCTCTAGGATGGGATAGGACAGGACAGGAAGTGAGTATCTGTATTGTTAGCAAGCATTTAGGGGATGTAGGATGAGGCTCAATGAAAAACTGGAAACCCTAAGAAACGAGATGTGTTTTAAGAGAAGCCAAACAAGAGATTAGGTTCCCTTGCAAGGTGTGATTTCTGGCCCTGCACAGAGGAGGTCAGGGGACTCCAGCTCTTACTACTCTCCAGCCCGGTCCCCATGCCCCCATATCAGCTTAACTCCCTGCTTACCTGGAGCAGGCGACTCTGGATGGGTCTGTAAAGGGTTTGTAAAGGCTTGTCGAGATACGTCTCCGTCTCCTTAAGGGACGCCTGAAGCCAATGCGCCATTCGAGTGTTACCTCTGCATATATACCCCACGAGGAGGGTGGAGCTACTAGGACCCGGCCCACCAAAGGCTGGTGGCTCCTCCCCCACGGGGGGCGGGGCAGAGCCAGGCTGGGGATGAGGGTATTCAAAAAAGCTGCTTGGTGGGGAAGGGATCTCCTGTGATTGGGTCAGACCGGATGGGCCGGCACTGTGTTAATATGCATAATCTCATTTGTACCTTTGAAATCCTCCCTTGATCCTCTCAGTGCCATTGAATCCCATTTTTGCTGATGAGGAAACTGAAATCTGAAACTTTAAGTAAGGACTGTTCGTTCCCTTGCCGGGTCCCCAGGACCAGGGGGAGGCCCCTTCACAGTGTGAAGCACCGTGCAGGACAAGGGGTTGTGGAGCTTTCTGCAGGCAGCAGGTCTCAGGTCTGCAGCTCCTGAGAACCCTCAAGGGCTGAGCCTGTGCCCCGGAAGCTCGTGGTGCCAAAACCTCCTTTTTCATTAGCTGGAGCCCCCGGTGAGAAAGCCAGGCCCATCGGTCCCTCTGTCTGTAATTCCTCAGGTTGTTGAAGTCAACAACCATACTCTCCTTTTGCGGGCCGCATGCCGAGTTCTGAGGCCAGCACCTCTACCCACCACGTCAGTCACAGGTTCCCGGGGGAGTACGTCCTGAAGGTCATGGGTCTCTGCTGCGTGGTGGGTGACAGGCCCTCACCTAATGTAGATGGAGTCTTAGGGGCTTTCTCCACACAGCGATTGAGGTCCCCCATGGTGATCGTGAGGCGGAGGCAGGGAAAGGACCCGCTCTGGGAATTCTTGGTGCTCGAAGAGGCGCGGCCTGGGATGCGAATTAAATGGCATGTGCCTCCGCTCAGGCTAACCATGCTTCTTCATCTCACACAACCCTCACAGCAGTTCTGGCCCCCAGTTTAGAGATGGGGAAACTGAGGACCTGAGAGTTTAAGAGATGGAGAGGGGTTACAGCCCAGGCAAGTCCTACTCAGAACCCAAAAGCACAGTCACCCTGTATCCTGATCCCCACACGTGGGCGATGAAGAGGCCTTTGGGTGCAACCCCCTGGCGCACTTCCTCCCCAAGGAGTGTGAGACCGACATTACATTACAGCCTACACCCTGCCCCTGTCTCTTGCCTCCAGAGACCTGGGTCCTCTCTGAAGGTCTTGGCACTCACTCCATCACTACCCCACACAGGCATTACAATTTTAATGGGTCTCTCATGTCAGTGTTCCAAGGGTTAGTGTGGGAAATTAATAGGAAGTGCTTGTAAAATGATTTTGTAGGGAAAATACATAGTTTTATTCACACGAACACAGTATTCTGTACATTATAAATCAGCAGGAATTCACTGCTTGTGGTTAGATAATATTCTGCTGTTAAACCAGGAAAAATGATTAAATCAGTCACTTCAAATGAAACGCTGTTATTGGTAAGTACTGGTATATCATAGACAACCAAACACAGGGGATTTCTGGGTAATAAAGTCCAATATATTATATGTTTTGTACTGTAAAAACAAGTAACAGGCTTAGGGGTGTCTGGCTGGCTCAGTCAGTGGCGCACGCGACGCTTGATCTCAGGGTTGTGGGTTCCAGCCCTATGCGGTATAGAGATTGCTTAAAAATAAAACCTTAAAAAATAATAACAGGGGGCACTTGGGGGGCTCAGTCGGTTAAGCATCTTATTCGTGATTTCAGCTCAGGTCATGATCTCACGGTTTGTGAGTTAGAGCCCCACCTAAGGCTCTGTGCTGAAAGCTCGGAGACTGTTTGGATCCTGCTTGGAAATCTGTTTCCCTCGCTCTCTGCCCCTCCCCCACGCACACACATGCATGTCTGCTCTCTGTCTCTCAAGAATAAATTTAAAAAGGCGCACCTGGGTGACTCGGTCAGCTAAGAGCCTGTCTTTGGCTCAGGTCATGAACTCCCAGTTTGTCAGTTCAAACCCTGCCTCAGGCTCTGTGCTGACAGCTCAGAGCCTGGAGCCTCCTTGGGATTCTGTGTCGCCCTCTCTCTCTCTGCCCCTCCCCAACTCACACTCTGTCTTTCTCTCTCTCTCAAAAGTAAATAAACATTAAAAATAATTTTTTTCAGCTCAGACCCTGGAGGCTGCTTCGGATTCTGTGCCTTCCTCTCTCTCTGCCCCTCCCTGCTCACAGTCTGTCTCTCTCTTTCTCAAAAATAAATAAAACATTTAAAAAAAAGAGAGAGAGAAGTATTTTTGGGCTCCTGGATGGCTCAGTCAGTTGAGCATCCGACTTCGGCTCGGGTCATGATCTCGCGGTCTGTGAGTTCGAGTCAGGCTCTGTGCTGACAGCTTGGGGCCTGGAGCCTGCTTGGGCTTCTGTGTCCCCCTCTCTCTCTCTGCCCCTCCCCCGCTCATGCTCTGTGTCTCTCTCTGTCAAAAATAAATAAACATTAAAAAAGAAATTTAAAAATAAAAACAATTTTTTAAAAAGAATAAATTTAAAAATATAATAAAATTTATTTTATTATATTTTTAAAGATTTTATTTTAAAGTAATCTCTAGACCTCACGTGGAACTCAAACTCACAAACCAGATATCAAGATCCCATGCTTTTCTTACAGAGTCAGCCAGGTGCCCCTATCTTTTGAATTTATACATTTAAATATATAAATATATTTTCTCACCCTCCAAAATATATATAAAATATTATATTATACATATTTATAATAATAATATTATATATAGTAATATATTATTAATGATTATATTATTAATTATAATGCATTACTAATATGTAATATATTATATTATAATTAATATATAACATTATATTATATTATAGAATTATTATATGTATAATATATAATATATTATATATGACATATATAATACATGCATATTAATATATAGTATATAATATAATACATATATATTAATAGTGATATAATATATTAATTATATATACATATAATTTATTATATATACACATATGTGTATGCATATGCAATATTGCAATATATTATATACACATATAATATATATGTATGTATATATAATAATATATAATATAATAATGTATTATATTTATTATATTTTATTATATGTATATGTAAAAATTATAATATATATCAATCATATAATTATATATTAATTATAACATATATAACATATAATATAATAATTATATATATCATTTTATTTTATTATGTATAATATGTTGTATTATATATTATATAATATTAATATAATATATAATATATTATATTTTATTATATTGTTATATAATGATTATAACATAATGTATCAATTATATGATTATATATTAATTATAATATATAATGTAATAATTATATATATTATTATTTTCATATATATATATAAATGGAATGCGATGACCCTATATATACTATTGCATGGGTTTTTTTTTTTTTACAATTTAAATAAGACATCCTTTTTATATTCTTTTTATGGAGATATAATTGACATTTAACACTGTATTTGTTTTAGGTGTACAACATAATATTGCAAAGTAATTACCACAGTAAGATTATTTTATTTTACTTTATTATTTTATTTATATTATTTTTTATATTAGAGCATGAACCAAGGAGAGGGACAGAGAGAGAGACAGAATCTTAAGCAGGCTCCATGCTCAGGACAGAGTCCAATGCAGGGCTCAATCCTATAACCCTGGGATCATGACCTGAGCTGAAATCAAGAGTCACATGCTCAACCCACTGATCCACTAAGGTGCCCCTACCATAGTAAGTTTTAGTCAACATCTGTCAGTACACATAGTTACAAATGTGTGTGTGTGAGACGAGAATTTTTACGATTTAGTGATTTAGCAACTTTCAAATATGCAATACACTATTGTTAACTATAGTCATCAAACTATACATTACATCCCTAGGACTTACTTATCACATAACTGGAAGTTTGTACCTTTTGTCTTTAAGCTTATTTATTTATTTAAGTAATCTCTACATCCAACGTGGGGCTCGAACTGTGACTCTGAGATCAAGAGTCACATGCTCTTCTGACT